>NW_028188113.1:0-380970 GCF_964204655.1 Triturus cristatus | reverse complement strand
TGTGGTCCAGAGACCCTGGGGTTTCCCTACTGGTTAGAAAATAAAAGAATATTGAGAGCTTAACAAAGTGTATATAAATAAAGAGCAAGGCAACTTTTATAACGACGGCACGCTCATACCCTTTGACACATTAGTAGAAGATGGTGGGCTACCGCAGGGTCAGTTCCTCTTGTATACTTTACTGCTGGCTGCGCTGTGATCCATGTGGGGAAATATGTTGAGGAACCAGCAACACACCTCACAGTCCAATATTTTCACATTCTGGGCACAGGGATGTACCTCACAAAATGGTTGCCAGCTCCTTGCTTCACCACACTGCACAATCTCTCACACCCCTGAGACGCCATTGGACGCAGTCATGACTCACCCCATGTACAGATCAGGAATGGGTCACCATACTGGAGGGGCCAACCCTCGTCCCAACAAATGTTAGTTTCCGTCTTATACAATATTATATCGTACATAGAGTTTACTTGCCCCAGCCAAAATAAACAAGTATTTTATGCGAACAGACGCCCAATGTCCTCGATGTTGCTTTGTGGACCCAGAACTCCTCTACATGTTATGGGGTTGCCCTTTATTTATTGATTACTGGCGGCACATTACTACCCAACTGCACTGGGCGCGCAGTGGCACACACTTGGGAGCATACGTCTTGGGGTAATTCCGCAGATCAAAAAGACACAAGGCAACATCCAGATTTATTGACCTGCGGTTGTTAATGGCTAAGCGCTTGATCACTAAGAGATGGAAACTATCAGAACCCTCCCCTGTGATAGCCTGAACCCACTCACTGCTGACCTGGTCACAAGCTGAAAGCACCGCACTGTGTAGGGAAGATATTTTAGGCCTGCGCTAAATCCGGCTTGCTGGCAGTTGGGATTCCATCCTCCAAGACATCGTAAAGGGCCAGCACTCTGTCGCAGAACACTCGCTACTGAGGATGAGGTAGACACGATGGTAGCTACGACATTACATTGCCTGGTAGTGGCATTCATGGAAGGTGGGAGGCTGAGCTAGCCTCCCCCTCATGAGCACTCTGGGAGCACGAGATCAACTGAGAGGCGCTATGTATGTCAACAGACAATGGACATGCGTGATGGGAAAGCTGGGAGCATGCAGGACAACACAACAACACTAATCTATGAGTACATCGCAAGGCTGCTTTTTATTAGAAAAGATGAGCATCCTGATTGATAAGTAGAGGAGGTACTTCCACTGATACCGAGGGTCCGTGCATGCTGAGAGATCACCACTCAACAGTCTGGCATCTCGTGAGAGGTGTCCAGTTCGTGACCACGATGGGGGTCCTTCACTCTTTTCCATGATGTAATGCGGTTGGATCTTCAATTAGGGGTATTCTTGGCTCTACACCTACATACACTCTAGGTACACTTAGGGTAGAGTTTGCATAGTAGAAGTACGCCCGATTACTGCCTTGTTTACCAGCCTGGATGTATACATTGTTTTAGCACCATGGTAGAACTCTACCTACTATTTATGCTTTTGGTGCTTTTAATCCCGTTTATCTGCTTCTGTCTATTAATCATTGCCGCACATGTATTTTATGCAAGAATGACATTGGTTCAATAAATGTTATAGAAAACGTCCCAATGTGTATTCTCTGTATATTCCTCTGAAAATAAGTAAGCACGAGTGACTGAGCAAAAGGTTCTGTACTGTTTTCCCGATCTCTGAGGAATCAGGGTTGTCATGTTCAGTGGTTACCCGAAACCCTTTGCTCCCTGGTAGATAGGGCTGCTTACGGTGGCACTGCGAGCTAGCTGGTTTATAGGCCAATATATCCTGCGGGGGTGTCCGGAATCATTCTAGACACCAAGCCCTTAGTATATGTTGCCCAAACAATGTGAAGGTCCAATGGATTGGTAGGAACTACATGACACAACAGAAGAAATGTGAAATTGGAGTATAAAAATTAAGATGGTATACTCGGATTGATTTGTGGGAGCAGAGCAAGTGCATCAAACAGAATGTAATATGGACGATGAGTGGCCTCAATTTAATTTAGGAAAACACCAAAAGAGTAGTAAAAGAGTTTATTCACATGTTGCTTCCTATGTGAATTGTGGTTTGCATTAACTTGATCATAGTCAAATAATTTCCAATGCTTTTCATCCATTTATCTTCATGAATATTGTGGAATTGGGGCTCATACCTCTATTATTAAGCATTATAAAAAATATTGAACCCTGTACTGTTTCTTTTATTTTATCAATTCACCTTGCTTAGTCATGCTAGACTCATTTACATGGTATCCAAGCGACCACTGTCAGATTTTCTGGCAATAGTCGTCTTTCTGGACACTGCAAATCAGCTGTTTATAAATGTGATTCATCGATGTGAGTTTCACTGTTTAGACATTGATCCCAGATTGTACACCCCGAATTGGGGTTAGAAAGTTTTCACGGAGAGGCATACTTCTGTAATTGCCGCCATCTTTTAGGTTCTCACTATCTCATATGTATATCTACCAATTATGCAACCTCGCAAAGCATCTGTTGCTGAACACATTTTTAGATGTTTTAAGACTTTAGTCACATTTCTCCTTAAGTACAGAAAACATCCTAAAAATAAATTATATCACTAAAGTACACTTTAAAACCCATAAAAAGCTAAAAACACAAAGAGCTTAATTACAACACGCGTGGTGGCTGTGCAGCCACAGCTGCACTGGCAGTCGGACCGCCCCATTACAAAATGGGCAGTTGATGGCCATTACACCGCCGCAGCCACAAGGGAACCTGCCTTTACCTGGCGGTGGCGTGGCAGTCAGGGCCTCAGTGATAGGCTATTGGTGCCCCTGAGGCACCTCCATGCATATTAAAAGTTTCAGGACCGCCAGCAGGGTAAATGAGGTCTGTCCTTCATGAAACGGCAGGCGGTAGCCCATGTGCATGAATGCAGGGGGGCAGAACATGTACCCCCCCGTGTGCATGCACCCCAGTTCCTGCATGGCATGGACTTTACAGTCCATGCCATGCAGGACCCTTTTTTGGCAACCCCATGGCGGTACCCATTTTCAGAGGCACCGCCGTGGGACTGCCAAAAAAAGCCTGCCAAACACTAGGAAACTCATAACTTGGTGGGCACATGGGTTTGGCGGTACAGGAGCAGGCCTCAAGCTACGGCGACGCCAAACTCGTAATCAGGCCCTGAGTGTTTGACTTTCAGCCCAAAACCAGCACCTTTGAGTATTTCTTTCGGTTTTTACTTTCGTATTGGACATTTTTGAAAATCGGAAAGGGCTCTATGTACGTGGCCTTTGTGGACCTAAAGTCAGCTTTAAACCTAGTTCCAGGGTAAAAACTATGGGTTATCCTAATGGCTATGAGCATGCCATTGGTTCTCTTGAATCTAGTGATGTCCCTTACTGAAGCAAAATGAGGCTAAAGGAGTTGCATGTAAAATGACTCTGAGATCTTTAGCTGATGATGACGGAATATTCTTTAGGATATGCAAAGCTATAGACGATAGTCTTTACTGCAGAAGTAGTTACTGTTCAGTACCATCTTCCTATTGAATATACACCCACCCGCAGGAGCTAATAACAAAATCACTTAAAAACATAGCGTGGAATAGACCTGCCTGCTGACATCTTTCCTCGAAGAGCTATCAGTTAAAAGGTTGATGTTTACAATCAACATCCCTTATAAAATGATCTCTCCTGAGGCTTTTCAATGTGGTGCATTTGTCATGCTATTTAATTACTTCAGAGGACTTGTTGTACGCTAAGGTGGTCACAGTGGCGAATTTAAAATCTTTTTTGTGGCATTTTATTTACTTTCTACCACCAATACCTTTGTTCCTATATTCTGTTTGTGTATGTATATAAGTATAATTACAGCTCATGCACATCACACAGTATAAAGAAGGACATCAAAGAGCTGAGCAATGCTGGAATAGCCACTGTGATTCCTCCTATTTGTTGAAAGAAGTTCAGTCAACCTGACGGATCTGCTGCATAAAGATGAGGGTTATGGTGAACAGTCTTTTTAACAAGCTGTCAATGCTGGGAAGGGGTAGTGCTACACCCCACCTCACTGTGTTCACGCATGGTGCATTTTCTAAACCCTAAAAGGACATTTTATGACTTTCTTTGAAAAAAGGAAAACTGGCAAGTGTCTCCTACCCATCTCCTAGTTATGCTGAAGTAGGTAAAAGTGCTAGGAGTCAGACAAAACCTGTTGGAGGATCTCTCATCTGTAGGTGGTATGTAGAACCCTGCATTGTACCCCAAACTCAGTACACAATGGTTAGTGTTTTACACTGTGAGATTGTTATACACTATTTGAGGTTTCTCTCATAGCATATTTCAGCTGCCATAGTTGTGTTTATAAAAAGTGCATCAGGAAAATATTCCTTTTCCAGCTTGTTAATATGAGTCTCAAAAAGCAAGCATTGCAGTCGAGCACACATTTGAATTAGCTGCACCGTTTAAACTAGTGGCCTGCTTTCTCGGCCTGCGCCTGTATTCTGATGCATTTAGTCCACAAGCAACAACCAAGTTAGTATACAACAGGACTTGTAATATAGGTAACATTAGAAAAATACATATGCAAGTCTTGCAACACAGTGCAAAGGAGAACCTTTCATACAAAGAGCTGAAATCAACTCTGTCTCTCCTTTGTGATACAAGGGGGGATATTTACTAGAAAGTGGCGAATCGTGTTGTTAAGCCAAGAAGGCTAAGAACACACTTTGGTGCCGATCACGATCCTGTAAAAATCGGGTACGAACCGTCGGACGGAGCATATTCTCCGTCCGACGCGTACCCGGTCGTAAAAATATACAAACATGGAAGTACGATTCGCACGGAAATACCATTTCCGTACGAATCGTACAAAACCCCGACCGACGAAAATAAACATACAAATGTGATCCGGGAAAGCGCCGACGTGACGTCGGGACGCACGCAGCCTGCCATTCACGAACCAGGCATCACGATTCGCACCGACGTCATCCCGCACGGACAATATTTTCCGGCAGCCAAAAACTGCCAGGAAATCAGGACGACGCGAACAAGGAGTACCTGCACGCGACGGACAGACATGGACCCGAACCTACGTGTCATCCCGGCCCTCATAGCAGTCGACCTCCTCTACAGGTTACGACGCAGACGCCGCAGAAGGTCAGAACAACAAAGGGAGGGGGGAAAGGGGGGGGGCAGGAGCAGGGGCAGGCCACAAAACCCCCACCAAAGTCACACAGCACACATGCCCTGGACATACCTGACCCCCAGGCCCTGGTCACTATGAGGGGGTGGGGGCATGTCTAGCAAAGCCAGCGTCCACCACAACGGAAGTGCTTGACGACAGGAACCGGCAACACAACAATACAGGTACGTCCCGTACCCACGCCTTAAGAGTGTGGGTACGAGTCGTACCACGCCCACACCTACGTCACCCCAACAATGGCAGGACGGCTGTACCCACGTGGCAAAGGCCTGGGTACGGCCCGCACAAGCATTCCATAGCGTGGGTACGGATATGTACGGACCGTACCCCCACCCCCGTATGCATGGAGCGTACCCCCCACCCCAACAGTGTAAGTATGACCTGTACCCTCACCCGCGTACGTATGGAGCGTACCCCCCACCCCAACAGTGTAAGTACGACCTGTACACTCACCCGCGTACGTATGGAGCATACCCCCCACCCGAACAATGTAAGTACGACCCGTACCCTCAACCGCGTATGCATGGAGCGTACCCCCACCCCAACCATGTATGTATGACCCGTACCCACACTCGCGTACGTATGGAGCGTACCCCCCACCCCAACAGTGTAAGTACGACCCGTACCCTCACCCGCGTACGTATGGAGCGTACCCCCCACCCAACAGTGTAAGTACGACCCATACCCTCACCCGCATACGTATGGAGCGTACCCCCCACCCCAACAGTGTAAGTACGACCCGTACCCTCACCCGCGTATGCATGGTGCGTACCCCCACCCCAACCGTGTATGTACGACCAGTACCCTCACCCGCGTACGTATGGAGCGTACCCCCCACCCCAACCGTGTATGTACGACCCGTACCCTCACCCGCGTACGTATGGAGCGTACCCCCCACCCCAACAGTGTAAGTACGACCCGTACCCTCACCCGCGTACGTATGGAGCGTACCCCCCACCCCAACAGTGTAAGTACGACCCATACCCTCACCCGCGTACGTATGGAGCGTACCCCCCACCCCAACAGTGTAAGTACGACCCGTACCCTCACCCGCGTATGCATGGAGCGTACCCCCACCCCAACCGTGTATGTACGACCCTTACCCTCACCCGCGTACGTATGGAGCGTACCCCCCACCCCAACAGTGTAAGTACGACCCGTACCCTCACCCGCGTACGTATGGAGCATACCCCCCACCCCAACAGTGTAAGTACGACCCGTACCCTCACCCGCGTACGTATGGAGCGTACCCCCCACCCCAACAGTGTAAGTACGACCCGTACCCGCACCCGCGTACGTATGGAGCGTACCCCCTACCCCAACAGTGTATGTACGACCCGTACCCTCACCCGCGTATGCATGGAGCGTACCCCCCATGCCAACAGTGTACGTACGGACCGTACCCCCACCTCGTATGCATGGAGCGAACCCACACCCGTGTATGTTCTAAGCGTACATATCGTGAAATAGGAGGGTTGGGTGCAGAGTCCTCCCAGCAGTGCCCAGTCACAGGAGGGGTGTGTGCAGAGTCCTCCCAGCAGTGCCCAGACACAGGAGGGGTGGGTGCCTAACACTCCCAGCAGTGCCCAGTCATTAGAGGGGTGTGGCAGAGTCCTCCCAGCAGTGCCCAGTCACAGGAGGGGTGGGTGCAGAGTCCTCCCAGCAGTGCCCAGTCACAACACAAGAGGGGTGTGTGCAGAGTCCTCCCAGCAGTGCCCAGACACAGGAGGGGTGTGTGCAGAGTCTTCCCAGCAGTGCCCAGTCATAAGAGGGGTGTGTGCAGAGTCCTCCCTGCAGTGCCCAGTCACAGGAGGGGTGTGTGCAGAGTCCTCCCAGCAGTGCCCAGACACAGGAGGGGTGGGTGCCTAACACTCCCAGCAGTGCCCAGTCATAAGAGGGGTGTGTGCAGAGTCCTCCCAGCAGTGCCCAGTCACAGGAGGGGTGGGTGCAGAGTCCTCCCAGCCGTGCCCAGACACAGGAGGGGTGTGTGCAGAGTCCTCCCAGCAGTGCCCAGACACAGGAGGGGTGTGTGCAGAGTCCTCCCAGCAGTGCCCAGACACAGGAGGGGTGTGTGCAGAGTCCTCCCAGCAGTGCCCAGTCACAGGAGGGGTGGGTGCAGAGTCCTCCCAGCAGTGCCCAGACACAGGAGGGGTGTGTGCAGAGTCCTCCCAGCAGTGCCCAGTCACAGGAGGGGTGTGTGCAGAGTCCTCCCAGCAGTGCCCAGACACATGAGGGGTGTGTGCAGAGTGATCCCAGCAGTGCCCAGTCACAGGAGGGGTGTGTGCAGAGTGCTCCCAGCAGTGCCCAGACACAGGAGGGGTGTGTGCAGAGTCCTCCCAGCAGTGCCCAGACACAGGAGGGGTGTGTGCAGAGTCCTCCCAGCAGTGCCCAGACATAGGAGGGGTGTGTGCAGAGTCCTCCCAGCAGTGCCCAGACACAGGAGGGGTGGGTACCTAACACTCCCAGCAGTGCCCAGTCATAAGAGGGGTGTGTGCAGAGTCCTCCCAGCAGTGCCCAGTCACAGGAGGGGTGGGTGCAGAGTCCTCCCAGAAGTGCCCAGACACAGGAGGGGTGTGTGCAGAGTCCTCCCTGCAGTGCCCAGTCACAGGAGGGGTGGGTGCAGAGTCCTCCCAGCAGTGCCCAGTCACAAGAGAGGTGTGTGCAGAGTCCTCCCAGCAGTGCCCAGACACAGCAGGGGTGTGTGCAGAGTCCTCTCAGCAGTGCCCAGACACAGGAGGGGTGGGTGCAGAGTCCTCCCAGCAGTGCCCAGTCACAGGAGGGGTGTGTGCAGAGTCCTCCCAGCAGCGCCCAGACACAGGAGGGGTGGGTGCCTAACACTCCCATCAGTGCCCAGTCATAAGAGGGGTGTGTGCAGAGTCCTCCCAGCAGTGCCCAGTCACAGGAATGGTGGGTGCAGAGTCCTCCCAGCAGTGCCCAGACACAGGAGGGGTGGGTGCCCAACACTCCCAGCAGTGCCCCTGCAAAGAAAAGGGTGGAGTACCCACAGATCCAATGCCCACAAATGTCAGTCAGGTGCACAAAGATCCTGCAGTACATGTACCACATGTGTGCAAGGCTGGGAGTATACACATGCATAGCGCCAAAAATAAAACATGTACACATGAAGTCATGGCAACAGTCTACATACACAAGTACAGTGACCACCAAGGACGCCACGAATGATGCAGGTGGAGACATCGCTCAGCATGCATGGCCCAAGTCTAACGAGTCCGTCACACACCCAGCCAATGTAGACACAGCTCAGCACCACATATTGGAAAGACCCTGCAGGGAAGATTTCAGGTTACACAGAGGAAGGAGCACACCTTGGGACGATGTCACCATGCAGTAACTGCTTACATGAACAAAGTTATGTAGCCAACAGCTTGTGATGGCACACAGATACCAGGATCCACCCTATGACCAGCACAAGACTACAATTCCCACACACCCAACACATTATCACCACCCAAAATAATGGGGCAGGTCGACCAACAGCAGTACCAGACAGACAGTAGTGTACTAAGGAAAAATAAATTGCTTTATTCAGCATCCAAAAATAAGTTTGTCCCTTGAAAGTTCAAAATGTACAATGCCCATAGGGCAATCCAAAGTTCAAATCCAGGTGGGGGACACAGTGGGATGCGTGTCCCCTAGCTTGCCTGCACAGTCAGACTCCTTCGTCTTCCAGAGCGGGGAGGGCATCATGTGGGGGGGAAGGACCAGGCACCGCAGGGACATGAGGGCGAAGGGTAGGCGTCGTGGGTGCAGGGATGGAGGACTCCACCACAGGGGGTGGGGCAGGGCCAAAGGCGGAGGCCAGGATGGCGCTGCACACCTTAGCAAGGTCCTCTAGCGACTCCCCTGCACCCGAAGGAACCACAGGCCCCAAGGAGGGGGGGGGCGGAGGGATGGGTCGCAGCGCCACTGGGGGAGGGTGTGGACGGGGGGGACTCAACCACCCTGACTGGGGACTCCCTTGACCGCTTGCGGGGTGGTGTCACAGTGGGGCTCAGGGACAGAGCGGCCATGAAGGAGTCTTTGCCGGATATGTGGCCAGGAGAGCTGAGGGGAGGGGATTTGGAGGGAGTGGATTTGGTGGAATGGGGACTCCCACTCTGGCTGCGTGGCTTACGTTTGCCCCCTGACCCAGTGGGTGTGCCTACTTCACCCTGTGTGTGCGTGCCAGGAGGTGTGCGTATGACCTTCCCTGCTGGTGTGGTGCCTGTGTCTGTTGTGGTGGGTGCATGCTGACTTCTGGGTGTACGTGGGACAGGCATGGGAGTGGGAAGTGTGGATGGGTCAGGGGTAGGGGGTTGGATGTAGTGCTGCAGGAGACCCACTGCTGCAGTCAGTGTAGAGTCAATGGACCTCAGCAAGTTGCGTTGGTCAGGCTGCGATGAGAAAATGCCCTCCAAGTATGCCTTCATGTTGTTCAGCACTTGGCTGTGGCCATGGAGGACATTAAGCATCGCAGCCTGACCAACCTGCAACTGCCGCTGGATGTCCACAGACTCGTGCAGAGTCCTCCCAGCAGTGCCCAGACACAGGAGGGGTGTGTGCAGAGTCCTCCCAGCAGTGCCCAGACATAGGAGGGGTGTGTGCAGAGTCCTCCCAGCAGTGCCCAGACACAGGAGGGGTGGGTACCTAACACTCCCAGCAGTGCCCAGTCATAAGAGGGGTGTGTGCAGAGTCCTCCCAGCAGTGCCCAGTCACAGGAGGGGTGGGTGCAGAGTCCTCCCAGAAGTGCCCAGACACAGGAGGGGTGTGTGCAGAGTCCTCCCTGCAGTGCCCAGTCACAGGAGGGGTGGGTGCAGAGTCCTCCCAGCAGTGCCCAGTCACAAGAGGGGTGTGTGCAGAGTCCTCCCAGCAGTGCCCAGACACAGCA
The DNA here is from genome assembly GCF_964204655.1 of Triturus cristatus. Taxonomy (NCBI): domain Eukaryota; kingdom Metazoa; phylum Chordata; class Amphibia; order Caudata; family Salamandridae; genus Triturus; species Triturus cristatus. The sequence goes on along the minus strand of NW_028188113.1, from coordinate 370,887 downwards.
GGGGTGTGTGCAGAGTCCTCTCAGCAGTGCCCAGACACAGGAGGGGTGGGTGCAGAGTCCTCCCAGCAGTGCCCAGTCACAGGAGGGGTGTGTGCAGAGTCCTCCCAGCAGCGCCCAGACACAGGAGGGGTGGGTGCCTAACACTCCCATCAGTGCCCAGTCATAAGAGGGGTGTGTGCAGAGTCCTCCCAGCAGTGCCCAGTCACAGGAATGGTGGGTGCAGAGTCCTCCCAGCAGTGCCCAGACACAGGAGGGGTGGGTGCCCAACACTCCCAGCAGTGCCCCTGCAAAGAAAAGGGTGGAGTACCCACAGATCCAATGCCCACAAATGTCAGTCAGGTGCACAAAGATCCTGCAGTACATGTACCACATGTGTGCAAGGCTGGGAGTATACACATGCATAGCGCCAAAAATAAAACATGTACACATGAAGTCATGGCAACAGTCTACATACACAAGTACAGTGACCACCAAGGACGCCACGAATGATGCAGGTGGAGACATCGCTCAGCATGCATGGCCCAAGTCTAACGAGTCCGTCACACACCCAGCCAATGTAGACACAGCTCAGCACCACATATTGGAAAGACCCTGCAGGGAAGATTTCAGGTTACACAGAGGAAGGAGCACACCTTGGGACGATGTCACCATGCAGTAACTGCTTACATGAACAAAGTTATGTAGCCAACAGCTTGTGATGGCACACAGATACCAGGATCCACCCTATGACCAGCACAAGACTACAATTCCCACACACCCAACACATTATCACCACCCAAAATAATGGGGCAGGTCGACCAACAGCAGTACCAGACAGACAGTAGTGTACTAAGGAAAAATAAATTGCTTTATTCAGCATCCAAAAATAAGTTTGTCCCTTGAAAGTTCAAAATGTACAATGCCCATAGGGCAATCCAAAGTTCAAATCCAGGTGGGGGACACAGTGGGATGCGTGTCCCCTAGCTTGCCTGCACAGTCAGACTCCTTCGTCTTCCAGAGCGGGGAGGGCATCATGTGGGGGGGAAGGACCAGGCACCGCAGGGACATGAGGGCGAAGGGTAGGCGTCGTGGGTGCAGGGATGGAGGACTCCCCCACAGGGGGTGGGGCAGGGCCAAAGGCGGAGGCCAGGATGGCGCTGCACACCTTAGCAAGGTCCTCCAGCGACTCCCCTGCACCCGAAGGAACCACAGGCCCCAAGGAGGGGGGGGGCGGAGGGATGGGTCGCAGCGCCACTGGGGGAGGGTGTGGACGGGGGGGGACTCAACCACCCTGACTGGGGACTCCCTTGACCGCTTGCGGGGTGGTGTCACAGTGGGGCTCAGGGACAGAGCGGCCATGAAGGAGTCTTTGCCGGATATGTGGCCAGGAGAGCTGAGGGGAGGGGATTTGGAGGGAGTGGATTTGGTGGAATGGGGACTCCCACTCTGGCTGCGTGGCTTAAGTTTGCCCCCTGACCCAGTGGGTGTGCCTACTTCACCCTGTGTGTGCGTGCCAGGAGGTGTGCGTATGACCTTCCCTGCTGGTGTGGTGCCTGTGTCTGTTGTGGTGGGTGCATGCTGACTTCTGGGTGTACGTGGGACAGGCATGGGAGTGGGAAGTGTGGATGGGTCAGGGGTAGGGGGTTGGATGTAGTGCTGCAGGAGACCCACTGCTGCAGTCAGTGTAGAGTCAATGGACCTCAGCAAGTTGCGTTGGTCAGGCTGCGATGAGAAAATGCCCTCCAAGTATGCCTTCATGTTGTTCAGCACTTGGCTGTGGCCATGGAGGACATTAAGCATCGCAGCCTGACCAACCTGCAACTGCCGCTGGATGTCCACAGACTCGGCATTGGCGGCAGCAGTGGAGACAGGGGCAGGGGGTGCGGTGCCTGGCAGGAAGGAGACATGTGGTGACCGGGCACGCTGGGAAGGGACACGAGCAAGTGGGAGGCGGCTGATGGCAATGGAGGGGGCGGGGTGAGATGTTGTGCCGCTGTCAGCTGCTGGTGCAGCCACCGCCCACTCGGAGAGATCATCCTCGGACCCGTCAGCTTCATATTCTGTCGTGCCAGTGGACAGGTCCTCGGCCTCACTCTCCTCCGCCTCAGTTCCACTCAATGTGCCAGCCACGATGTCAACGCTGGCACTGGTGCTCGGTCCCTCCGCTCCGTCTGTGCTCATGTCACCCGACGATGCTGTGGGCAAGGTGAAGAGATAGCAATTAATCATACACCTGTATACATATGTCACATGAGTCCAATCTACATAGGTTACAGTGCATAGCCTGAAAAGAAAGATCAGTAACATCTACAAAACAAGGTACAGATGTAGGGCATGCAACACACAGTTGGTTGACCCACCATGCCACTGAAAAACCATGGAGAGCATGACACAATAGCAAATGACATGAAATGGAGTTTGACAGAGGAGCCAGGCCCTGGGGACAATCCAGCACTGCATCTGCACCACACAGCGTTGTCGAAAATAGGGATGAGCAGGGACCATATCCATGAACTTGAGGCACATGCTGCATAGGTAAAACTGAAAACATGCCCACCATGACTGGCTCACTGCACCTTGAGTGTATGTCCAGACAAACATCACACACTGGCCAGACCTAGCAAGGAGACATCAGGTTTTGACATGTAGGCTTTGCCCGCACCAACCACCCCCTACATGAGACAATTTGTTGAGACACAGGAAGCACTTACATCTCTTAGTCTGGGTGAAATACACAGGGGCTGCATAAATGCAAGATTGGACACCAAATACCCAAGGTGCGCCTGTCCAAATAATCATGTACAAATGGTCATCATCAGATGATTGTAACAAGACACACAGGCACTGGCCACCGTGAGTATGAACAAGGAAAATCAGGTCAGGCTGTACAGTGGACACTTGTACTACATATTACGTCAATATACATGGTGCCAGGGGACAATGGCACAGAGCACAACCTATGCTGTAGGCACTGAGAGTGTCCACATTTTGTGATGACACCTAGGAAAATATGCCCCAGGGGACAGTAGTGGCCACACAACTCCATGGTCCTGAAGGGGAATGACTGCAACACACGCCACCCTCCCTGCACTATGCGTATCGCACAATCATGCGCATCATGTCACATCATGTCACAGGCCACAACATAGGACATGCGTGCTGTAAGGCATGACACTTGAGAGACTAACTCCCATGTCTGGACTCAGCATCAGTGCCAACTGACATGGAACCCACAAGTACTGAACTGGACAGGGCACAGGCAAGGTCCCAAAACCTGTTACACACCACCCCCACACATGATGCTACAGGCATAGTTCACGTGGAGAAAGTGCCAGCCTACATAACCTTGTGAAGGAGTGACTACACACAGACCAGGGAACACATTGCAAGGAGGGGAAGGGAGGCAGGAGAGCACCACTATACTGTGGGTAACAGGATCTGCACAGCACCTTTAAACCCTGGCAGTGTATCCATGCAACTGTGCACTTACAAATGCTGGTGACACACAACAAACACACATGTACCTACCCCCTTCCTGCTGCTGCTTCTCCTGTAAGCGCCTGTCCAAGTCTGGAAATACCACCGCCAGCACACGCTTGTGGATGTGGGTCAGACGGCGGCGCCCGCGGTTCTTATGGGTCTCAGGTGAGTCCCCCAGCAGGACCTGTGCGATCCTCCGCGTCCAGCACCGGATATCCTGCCAGCATTTCCTCACCTGGGCCAGGCGCCGCTTGCGACCGTCCGTCCTCCTCACGGCACTGACGGCGTTCATCCAGATCTGCTTCTTGGCAGAGGCGCCTACCTGTGAGGATGAACAAGTGACACTACATCAATACACCTGGCACATGTCACAGAGACACATATTAGAACAAATTCGCTGTTTACAACAAGGCATAGTATGCATCCAATGCATTGCACCTTTGTCATAGGGACATGATCCTCTGGGGAAGGGCAAAAGCAGTACGTGCCATTGAAAGTACACAGGTGGAATGAGGGCAACAACACAATCAAGGATCCAGGCTCACACTGTGCATCACAAGCTACACCAGGATAATGTGCAGCACCTCTAAGCAGTCACATGCCACAGGCCATTCACCTGCCATTGCCAAATGCAGCGATAAACCTCACTCTGCACATGTGCCACTAGACGGGGGGGGCTCACAGGTGTGGGGCTGGCTCTGCACGTCAGACACACAGAATTGCTCCCTGCTCACATCACATGGGCAGGGTATATCCATCCCTCATGCAGCCCGGGTGCCACACTCCACATATGCACCCACCCACATGACAGTGGACTTACACACACACCGATGTCCAGGATACGAACACATCATGTGGACACTCTCAGCACAGGTACACAGAACTAACACACATCTGTGGGTACAGTCACCTGTCACACTGAGCTGACCACATAATCACATGAGGACTGTAGAGGCTACATTCCCAGGAGGACAAGACAGGCAGAATGTGGCATGCACCATGCAGTGGTTGTCACAGTAAACACAATGCAAGTGAGGACGGCAGACATGCACCACAGCATGCTCTGGCTGGGAGACATCAGGCATTCCCCCCCCTGGGACCCCCCTACAGTACATAGCATGTGTGTCACACCTGGACACAATGCCAGAAGTCACAGTCACAAACAAGGGACCCAGTCTGTGCTAGTAGACTCTGCACTCACCTGATACCCTGGTCACCCATACAGCAGGGGGTACTGTGGGAGGACCACATCCAGCAATGCCAGGTTCTCCTCCAGGGTGAAAGGCTGTGACCTCTCCACAGAGCTTGACATGGTTCCAGGGAATCAGTAGCAGCAGCTGGGTCGCAGAATCCAAAGATGTGCAGGCAAGTGCTCCCTCATGGGACCTGGCTGCCTTATATCTGCCTTGCTGGCCTGTTTCATGCACAGGAGTACAGAGTGATTGGTCACCCACATTTGCATCCTATGTTTCCTCCAATCCCTTCAAACCTAGCACAGTCAGTGTGTTCTGATTGTGTTTTTTTCTTGAGCATGATGTCAACTCCAGAACCACATTGCAACAAAGTAGATTTGTTCAAACTGACTTCTGCTGTGCACCTGCTGAAAAAAATTCAAACTTTAAACTTGGTCTCCATGACAACCAGCATGCATGTAGGCCTTTATACTTGTCCCTCATGTGTCCCCTATGTAGTTTGGAGTTTCACACACATGTACGGTGCGTACCGGGGCCCTAGGGCACCCCAAAAGCATAGCAACGGCCCGTACAGGCGTGTGTACGGTCCGTATCACTATGGGTGTGCTCGCGTATGCGTACCCATAGTGATAGTGAGCGTACAGGCGTGTGTACGGTCAGTATCACTATGGGTGTGCTCGCGTATGTGTACCCATAGTGATAGTGAGCGTACAGGCGTGTGTACGGTCCGTATCACTATGGGTGTGCTCGCGTATGCGTACCCATAGTGATAGTGAGCGTACAGGCGTGTGTACGGTCCGTACCACTATGGGTGTGCTCGCGTATGCGTACCCATAGTGATAGTGAGCGTACAGGCGTGTGTACGGTCCGTATCACTATGGGTGTGCTCGCGTATGCGTACCCATAGTGATAGTGAGCGTACAGGCGTGTGTACGGTCCGTACCACTATGGGTGTGCTCGCGTATGCGTACCCATAGTGATAGTGAGCGTACAGGCATGTGTACGGTCCGTACCACTATGGGTACGCATACGCGAGAACACCCATAGTGATAGTGAGCGTACAGGGGTGTGTACGGTCCGTACCACTATGGGTACGCATACGGCAGCACTCCCATAGTGATAGGGAACGTACACAGGCCTGTACGGTGCCTTTCACACATCACAGTGGTGACAGGCAGCACACAGGAAGGAATAGGGCTGACATACTTGTCCATGGATGGACATCAAGGCATTGTCTGGGCAGTACTACATGTTTGGGGCACAGGTGTGAAAGGCTGTGATGTGGCACATTACTCCTGAGTCGAGAAGGCACCAGATGTATGATGAGATGTGTACAGATGTCATGTGTGACGGTGCAATGTGTGCCAGGCATGCCCTTAACTCCTTTGACATGTGTGCATGTCGTACTGCACACTTGGGATGAGCGTCACTGGCATGGCACAGTCAACAACACACGCAAGTGTCCCCTGATGCCCGCTACAGGGGTTACCACACCAGACATGTGGCTACCCACGGTGCACGATGTGTCTATGTCATGTATGTGTGGGGTGTTCCCATTAGCTTGATGTTGGTGCTCCCTCAAAAGCATCAGCTGTTGCAGCAACCAACATGTGTCTGTGTTTAGATGGACATGGCACACTGTTACGCACACCAGGCCACATGTGGTATCGGATGTGAGGTGCGTATGTATGCATGGGACACGGAGTAGCGTCACAAGGACATGTCTGCATCCTCTCAATGAATGTGTGGTGAGTCATTACATGTACACCTTATTGGCAAGGTGTGTGGGCTGTCCTAGTGTCATGTCATGTGACCTGTGGCTCTAGTGTTCCGCTACCAGTCTCTGAAATCGACATCCTACTTCTGCTGATGTGTTGATGTATGTCACTCCTGTGTTGCGTCTGGCTGTTCACTTACACTGGGACACAACTAATCCCATGCCATGGCATGTGGAGGTTCACAATCTCCGTGTGTAGCTGGGTCTTGGTAGGAGTGTCACCTGGCAGCCATACGTGTCCAGGGCATGTGGCACATACCTGACTCCGTATGTCGCATATGTGTATTGACAGATTAACATGTGCTCAGTACAAATAAATTGTTGTTGTAGTGCACTCACTCTTCCTTGTCACTTCCAAATTACTGCAGAGCGCCGCCTCTTCCCCGACCAATTTCAGACTTGGCTGACATGCGGGAGAATGACTGTATCCGGTGCTACCGCTTCCCCCAACTGTTGATTGAGGAGTTGACGGCGAGGCTGGCACCACACCTGCAACCGCTGCACAGGTATCCTACGGCACTGACACCCAAGCTGACGGTAATGGCAGCCCTACATTTTCTTGCCACGGGTACCTTTCAATATACCATAGCTCATGTTGGTGGCATGTCCCAGAGCATGTTCAGCCGTGTGCTGCATGATTTCTTAGAGGCCATGTTGCTTCACCTGGATGAGTTCATCCATTTCCCAACTCCTGAACTGTTGACTGGGGTCAAGCGTGGATTCTATGCCCTGGGAGGGATGCCCCATGTCATTGGGTCCATAGATGGGGCACATGTGGCTTTGGTACCACCACAGGCACAGGAGGTAGCGTACAGGAATCGCAAGCACTACCACTCCATCAATGCCCTTGTGGTGTGTCTGTCCAACATGGTGATTTCACATGTCTGTGCTCGTTTTCCAGGATCAGCACACGATGCCTACATCATGAGGCATAGCAGGGTGCCTGAAATGATGACGCAGCTGCGCAACAAACGAGCACGTGTTGTTGGTGGGTACACTCTGTCTGTTCTGTATTTTGCGTAGACTTCCAGCACGACCGCTTCTCCTGTCCTACTTATGCCCATGTGGTTTCCATGTAGGGGACGCTGGCTATCCCAACATGCCATGGCTGATCACACCTCTCCGCAACCCCATCACGCAGGCCCAGCTCCGCTACAACACCGCCCATAGCCGGACAAGGCGAGTGATAGAGAGGACATTTGGCCTCCTGAAGAGCCGATTCAGATGCCTCCACAAGACCGGCGGCGCCCTCCCATATGCCCCGGCGAAGGTCTGCAAAATCTTCATGGTCTGCTGCATGCTGCACAACATGGCAGTTGAGAAAGCTGTGCCACTCATCCTGGATCAAGATGATCAGGACCATCCACCCGTGGAGGACGAAGGGCTTGGCAATGGGGCTAGTGATGTGGAGGATGTGGTTCCGCAAGAGGACATCCGGAGCCGGCTCATACGCGACTTCTTTGCTTAGTGGTGAGTACCAGTGTCTGTGTGTGCACGCATTGGTCCCCGTGTGGCATGTGTTGCGATGTGTGTGTCCATCTGCATGTATGGCACGTGAGTCAGAGGTGTGTGTGGATGTGTCACTGGAGTGATGGTGCCAGTGATGAGTGTATTTCCCCAGTCATGAATCATGAATCAAATATCTTTATTCAGGTATTTGAGAATATCCATAAAAGATGCACATCATAAAACAATCTTACTTTAGTGAAAAACTTCAATCATTATACATAAAACACGTAAAATCGACAATGATAAAACCCCACTATACATGGGAGTAAAAAACGGGACAGTCAAGTACTATAATCCATTATATGCGACTTTCTCAGACAATTAGTATATTTTATGTACATTTAAACTGGGGAGCGACCCTAACAGTTAGTCCTCTCCGCTGGTGTTTCTTAGTCTAACTGCCAATCGCAAAAAGTGCACAGTGCTAAATAATACAAAGGGGTCAGCGGAGAGTTTAAGAAATAAAAGGGCCACTTTAGCCTGTCTGATTTTGGAGCGTTTCAGAATGGTTTTTGAAAACCGTGTCCTTGGGTAGGCATAAAATGGGCAAATTTGGACGAAATGAAGGGTATCTTGCAGAGATCGTAGATCGCAGCCGCAACACCCTTTTATGCTTACATCGCTTGCAAAACCAGCTGGGACTGATAGAATATGGTGCAAAAGGTTTAGCCTGAATCTTGTCATCAGGAATCTATCCTGTCTATTGTGTATATTGGACAGGTAAAATTCCATGCCCACACAAGTTTTTGTGAGCTGGTATTGTCTTACGGTGCTTTTCCGCCCTTCCCTTTCCTCTCTAACCCTGGATGAATATCGTAGGAAGTCTGCCTTTATGACACCCTTGTCTCTGTTAGCTAGTGTGGCGGGATCATTAAAGAAATTGGCATGGTCCAGACTGTTTAGTGTGTCCCTTACATATGTAAGCCAGGGTATTTGCGGCCCCTTGTCCCCCTTCATACCATCCTCCAAGATTTGTCTACTTAGACTTGCCTCAGGGTTTGTCCAGATTTTAATCCAACAAATGATAGGTTTGAGGCAAGCCCTCTCACTAATATGGGAAATACCCAGCTCTTCGTGGACTATAAAGGAAGGGGTGCTTTGAGGCACTTGCAGGAGTCTTCTTAAAAACTTGTTTTCCTCCAATTGAATTTTTTCCCCGTCTGTGAAGCCCCACACCTCACTTCCATATAGGGTTTTAGCGCAGCAAACAGAACTATATAAGTGCGCTATTTCATTGGGTGACCAACGGCCAAGTCTGCATGCATAAATCATTATTGACCCCACCGCACTAGGGTGTTGGCTACATTTGTGACTTACGAGGGGTTTAAAATTTAGGTCTTTATCGAATAGGATCCCCAGATAGTTAAAAAGTTTTACCTTCTCGAGTTTATATGTACCTATGGTAAAAACGCAATTCGTTTGGGGGGTTTTACCCACTTCCATAACGTATGACTTTGTGAGGTTAGGAACTAGGTCAAGGTCTGCCATAAAACTAACAAATCCGCTAATGAGGGCCTGCAAGCTCCTACCTGTGCGCGCCAAGAGGACCGCGTCGTCTGCATATAGGAGGACGGGTATGCCTCTCCTCCCGATGCAGGGACAATCTGCCTCCAAGTCTCCGAGCGCCTTATCGAGCCCATTGATGTAGAGCGTGAACAGGAAGGGCGCAAGGATGCATCCTTGTCTCACCCCACCGCGACACTGAAAGTCCTCTGTGACATCGCCCTCATCAGTAAATCTGACCCGCGCCGTGGTGTTTTGGTGGAGCATTCGTAAAGCATGGATCAATCCTGGGTCCACGCCCATGGCTCTCAAGATTTCCCACAGCTTTCTTCTGTTCACACAGTCGAAAGCTGCTGAGAGGTCCATAAATGCCAAATAAACTGTACCTTTCCTGGCCACGGTGTACTTTGCCACCAGATGATAAAGATTAAGGCATGGTCAGTTGTGGAACGCCCATTTCGGAAACCATACTGCACATCCGTGATGATGTTGTTTTCATCGGCCCAAATCATTAAGCGGTTTAGAATGACTCTCCCCAAGACCTTCGCCATTAACATCTATGAGGGATATTGGGCGATAACATTGTGGTTCATTTCTATTACCCTTCTTGAATATGGGCACGATGACGGCCGTAGACCAGGATCTAGGCATACCTATCTCAATAGCTGTGTTGAACACCCTAGTTAGTATGGGCGCCCAAAGGTCTATCTGGCTTTTAAATAAATCTGGGGGTATCCCATCCGGCCCTGGCGCCTTTCTCAATACCAGGCCATCTATGCCCAATTGGACCTCAGCCACCGTAATGGGTGTCCAGGCACAGGAAGAGAGTCCTATGACTGGAATTGTCTGCTCCTCAAATTCCCCACGATTATACAAGCTGATGAAGTGCGCCTCCCACGCTTCTGGCAAGATATGAGACGCCACTTGGGGTTTGTTTGGGGGTTGGAAACACGGGGCATTTATTACCTTCCAGAAGCTGCTCAAGTCTCTGAGCTCTGCGGCCTCTCTTAAAGATTCCCATGCTTCAATTTGTAAGGAAGTTTTCCGCAACTTGGTCGCTTTTTTGTAGCGACTCCTGCATGCGGCGATCTTTCCTTTATCCTTTGGGACTGTTGTTAGAGCCAACTTCAGGTCCCTGTGGGCCTTTGAACAGTTCTTATCGAACCATCTAGGGTGAAAATCTGCCTGGGGCTTCGGTTTACTTCTTAAAAGGCTATCTATAGGAAGTCTGCAGCTTATGAGCACCTCCGGGCGCGAAAGCGAGATTGTTTGGGGCGGGGCCACTGCAGGGGCTTCTGGGGGCTGTGGTCTCCTGCCTCCGTCACCACGAGGACCGCAGCAGCCACCCCAGCAGAAAGCGGTTACAACACCTCGGGCGCCGTGCAGTCAAGCGTCCCCTCCAAGGTTCAGGTAAAGTTTAAATAGGCGCTGAATCCTGCAAATTGAGGCTCCCCAGTCATAATTGTGACCTAGCATGTTGTCATCCTTACATGTGTCGAGTACATGCACATGCAAGTGGCTGTGCTTTTTGTGGCTGACTTCTAGTGTGTCTCTCATCCCCAGGTACTTGCGCATGCCGTCTGCTGGTTGCATTGTTGTGGCACTGCTATTCCTCATGGACACGTCATCGTGTGCTGACTCAGCGTTACACGCACGGACAAGTTTGGAAGTCTCCTTAGGGTAAGGGATGCATCAGGGGTGTATTGGGTGTGGCAGTTGTTTACGATGTGTGCACACTGCCCCTGTCGATGTTTGGTTCCTCTGCAGACATGTCGCATCACCATGGGACACATGACATGCAGCTGGGAACACCTGAATAGATGGTCAGACTTGTTGACAGTCATCTGTGATGGGATTGTGGATTGTGATGATGGCATCAATGTGTGTTACACTGCCCTCGGACACATACGGTTTGCATTGGCTTGACATGGTGTGGGACTTCCACATCAGAGGATCAATGGTGTATGGCAGCCTCTCCGTGAGCAGCAGGGGGTGTTTAGCTGTTAGCCGACACTTGTGTGCCAGTTCCATGGCTATCACGCATTTGTGCTGCAGAAGGGGGGTTCCAGTGTTGGACCCACATGTTACTCCACATGACCTGTTCATGTGTACTCCGAGTTGCCTCTGCATTCCCGAACACATGAATAATAAAGGTGTCCCTGTGCCTCCAAGGTGCCTCTTCTCAGTCAATGCTGGTGTGTTGCCACGGTGCATCCGGCATGTCTGGCATGGTTTTCCGTGATAGTGGCTATGTGTCTATGTGTAGAGTAGCAAGATGCTAGCTGTTTGTGTGGGATTAGACTGTGTATTGTGCATGATGTCCATGACTGTGTGGGTATTGTGACATGTGCCATCCCCATGCATCCAACGTTGGCCAGGCCACCATTCTCTGCATCCACCTGACTCAAGCTTGCAGGACATGGTTCTGCAACCTGTCCACACATACCTGGGTGCCCCACAGGACACTCCACATGATCCCTGACCTCTGCGCATGGCTGTCGCTGTACTCAATATGTCTGTCGGCACGGTTGTGCGGCCATCCCCTCAGCTGGTTGGGCCCATCACGGGTGTGTATGGTGCTCCATGTCTGTCTTGCCTAATACAATGTGACCCATGTGTGTCCTGTGCCAGACTCAGGCCCCAGGGTGTGGATGGTTGAAGTCAAATGAGAACTCAGGCATGGTTAGACTTTACAAGACACATGTAAGGTAATAATGCAAAATGTAGGCATCTTCTCTTTATGGTGTAACTTTTTATTTTGGTTGGGGTACGTGGGGGGGGTATGACATGAGGGGCTTTCCGGGTGTGTGGAATCCAAAGTTCACTAGGGGAGTTGGTGTCCTTGCCATTGGAAATCCTCAGAGTCCATGCCACAGTCTTTGTCAACATTGGTCAGACAGTGACCAGCAAGTCCATGTGGCAGAGAATGTCTTTTGCTGCTGTGCTGCTGTTGGTCCAGTGGGCCAGGTGTCCTGGGAGATGGTGCTGTTGCACTGACCCTCACGGTCTTTTCCGTGGACGACCCGCCCTCCTGCGGGGACCCTCAGAAGCAGGCCGTGACGATGTTTGGGATGCTCCGTCGGATGTCTCCTCCTCCTCCTCCTCATCCCTCCCTGTGGGTGGTGATGTTCTACGCCTGGTGGCACAGGGAGGGTTGCCCATGTTGTCGGCTATCCGACGGAGTGTACTGTGAATTCCCGTGAACACCGTCACGAGCTCAGCCTGTCTGTCCTCCATCCGCCCTTGGTGTCGCAGTAGACAGGCATGTTGCTCCGCATGTTGCTGGGCCTGCTGGGTCTTGATCTCCTCGAGGATGGACACAACCTGGGCCATGCCCGTGGTGTCCTGCCGGTATGTGTCCAGGATGTTTCTGACATGGGAATATACCGGTTCCGCAGCCAACCGGTCAGGCTCGCGCCTCCGCCGTCCTCCACTCCCACCACCCCTGCCCACTTGCACCTGGCCTGCCCTTGTGGGCACATCGGGTCTCCGGGACCCCTGAGGGGTGGCATTGGCGTTGTCGCCTGCCTCCTCCTGGGTGCCCGGTACACCGTGTCCCTCCTGGCCAGCCTGGCTGCATTGTGGTGGTGGGGCAGGGATCCTGGGTGTTTCCTGGGATGTGGCAGGAGTGGGGGTGGTGGTTTGCCCAGTTGTACCTGACGCAGGTGCTGCAGGTGGTTGGACACCAGAGGGGCTAGGTTGGTCGGGGTCGGGTTCGTTCACATAGTGGTGAGAGGCTATATTCCTGCTTGTAAACAATCACTGGCATTTTGCTGTTTGCACGTGCGTTGCACAACGCAGCACACATGGAAACAGCAAAAATGAGGAGAAATAAGGCATTTTTCCTCATTTCGCCTGTTTAAGACCAGATTGTTCCTGGTCTTAATTTTGGCGCTGTCTCATATTTACGCTGCTCTTCTAAATAGGGGGCAGCGTCAAAATCAATGGGTGTTGTGGTGGACCCCTCGAAAAGTACCTTTCATTTTGAAGATTGAGACCATAGTTGCATAAATGCATAAAACACAAACGTAGTTTATAATGGCTGAAAACTTGTACCCAAAGCAGTTCACATATTTCTCGATCATGCATTGATATAAATATAGATGATGACCAGCAGTTGTAGCTAGATCATTTGTCAGTGCTTTAGTTGTGAGATACACAAGTAGTATTAACATGAAGGGTTGTCTTGAGAATATGTATGGTCACTATGGGCACACATAACATTTTGTCCTCTTGTCTGGCACCTAGATATTCCTTCGTATCGGAAGTATGTAATTCTGCGCTATGTGAACCAGCATCAGCTGCGGGTGTTGGAGTGGCTGTCATCAGCAAGCTTTCATGATGGTATTCTGGTCCCTGAAAGGTAGGCGAATGGTTCTGCTGTAGCAATCTATTCTATAATCTATAAAGTGACTAAAGTTGTAGGAATTCACTGCCTAATAGGATATTGTCTCAAAGCATTTGTCACCATACCCCTTCTGTGGGAATCCATGTTTGCTTCCGTGTTACCTACCCATTACAAACAAAATACTTCTCCATGAACTATAACTTTCCAAAATGCATTCACTCTGATTCAGGTTTTCATGTTTTTGATTTTATGAGTTCCTTATTATTTCTGCTTGTTGCATGTTTCCGGTTATTTAAAGGGCAATAACAATGTCGGTCGGAAAACCTCTGACCTCTAGTCCAAAGCTTCCCAACTTTGGTCAGAGACTTTCCGGGACACTCGGTCGGTTTGTGGCCCAACGCCTGATTACGAAGTTTGTGGTCGGAATGTAAACCAGACAGTCGTTCCAACTCAGTTCTGGCCGGTGCTCAGAGGGTTCCTGTCAATTGGAACCACACCGTAACCCCCTATGGATGGCATTTGCGCAGCCGGTATTACGATGTTTCCAACATGGAAAGGCTGTCGGAAAGCGACTTTGATGGGCCCTGCCCCCATGGTCTAAGGCCGGTGGTCCAGGGGGTACCCAGGGTACCCCCCTGTGAAACCCTGCACTGTACGGCTGGTACCATTCTGCAGGGTTTTACACATGCACCCATTTCTCTATAGGATCCTGTATTATGGTCAGTTTATGGCTGTAACACAAGCTCACATAGAGAACAGTGGGAATTCAACCAAGCAGTGTTCGGAACCGCCGACCTCAGGTCGGTCGGTCCTGAGTCCAAGATGGTGTCGGTTGGGTGGCAACTCCAACATCGTGATAAGCCCCTTAGTATTCAATTTGTAATGTTGAAGGTGAGCTGGTTATTGGGGCAGAAATAACAGTTTTGTACAATTGCACATTCCTCAGAACGTTAGTATGCATTGCCTATATTTTTAATGTTGGATTTGTTTTGGCCCGGTTCACTGACAAAATGTAATCCCCAAAAATATACCCATACAAAAATATTGTGACATAAATATCAATGTCAAAAATATAGTTATGCTATACTTATCATGTAAATTACAAACATTTCAAGAAAGAAAAAAATTCTCATATCATTGTATTAACTATTGTTTCTATAAAAATATATAAATGTAAATAGTAAACATTAAATATATTATTAATAACACTAATGCAATAAAAATTAAATATATGTAATGGTTTAATAAAAAGAAAACAATTTTAATTATTTCCAAAAAGTAAAACACACATATATATTAATATCTATAAATTTATTTACATAGATCTAATTAAAAAATATTATTCAACTAATAATTTTAATTTATAGTATAATGTAATCATTTTTGTAAATGTAATAATATATATATTCCATAAAATATATTTAAAACATCATTTTTATTACAAATAAAACATTTAACTAATACAAAATTGCAATTTACAAAAAATGTATTAAATATTAAAAACATTATTATTATTATTTTCAAGAAACGAAAACATACTAATATACATTTAAACAATATAAACTAGACTATAAAATGCATATACTATTCTCACTACAATTTAGACAAATGTAGGGAAAGTGTTGGATTGCGGAGGGGTAACATTTACAATTCCCAACCCAGTCCGTGAAACAGTAGGGAACGTGTTAGATAGTGGAGGTGTAAAAGTTACTACCCCCACTCCAGTCAGTGCATCAGTAGGGAAAGTGTGTTCTAGAAGTGGAGGGTTTAAAATTTGCTCCCTCTCCAGTCAGTGCAAGTATAGTGAAAGAGATGAATTGCGAAGGGGTAAAATGTACTGTTCCCACTCCAGTCAAAGCAACAGGAGGGAAACTATATGATTGCAGAGAAATTAAAATGTAATATTCCCACTCCGGCCAGTGCAAGATTATGAAAAGGGGTGGACTGTAAAGGGAGTAAGGAAAGTTGGAATGCCAAGGGGTAAATGTACTATTCTTACTCCAGTCAGAGGAACAGTAGGGAAAGTGTTGGATTGCGGAGGTGTAAAATGTACTATTCCCACTCCAGTCAGTGCCACAATAAGGAACATGTTGGATAGCGGAGGGGTGATATTTACCATTCCTACTCCAGTCAGTGCAATAGTAGGGAAAGTGTTGGACTTTTTTTTGAACAATTAACTATTTCCACTCCAGTCAGTGCAGCATTAGAAACAGACTAACTTGAACAGATCAATATTTATTACAACGTTTAATAAATATATTAAATAACTATAAATATTATTATAATGAATATACAAAGCCACGGGCCTGATTACGAGTTTTGCGGTGCTTCACCAGCTTTGCACCGGCACAGCACCGCCAAAGCCATGAATGGTCCGCCCACCAGAGTACGAGTTCAACTCATGTCTTGCAGGCTTTTCTTTTACTGTTCCCAAGAGGGTGCCCTGAAAACTGGCACCACAATAGGAACGCAAAAGCAGTTCCAGCACGGCTTGGACTGTGAAGTCCAATCCATGCTGGAACTTGGTGTGAATGCAAACAGGGAGGCACATCTTGTGGCCCCTTGAATGCATTACCATGCCTCCGGGGACATTGGGGCCTTGTAAGGCCCGCTTTGTTTTCCCACGCCAGTCTTTTCATGGCGGGCTCACTGCAATGAAAAGGCTGGCAGTGGGGTAATTCATAATATGTTCGGTGGGCCGTGGCAGTCCTGCCTTGCAGATTGTATATCCCTGTCCGCTGTGCCACTGCCAGGGAACGGCAGATCCCTGGCGCAGCCAGCTCAGAGGTGGCAGTCCAAATGGCCTCATAGAATAGGATGGCCACAGGACTGCCACCGCGAGTCTGGTGGTCAAAGACCGCTAGACTCGTAATTTGGCGCTAAAGTCCCAAATTAATATTAACCAATAAAGACAATGTTATTTACATTTAAAAAGCACAACACAATTAGCACATACAATAATAAATAACATATTTATAGAACACATATCTAAAATAAGTACACAACACATAAGTACAGTATCCCATACACAATTTGTCATACAGTACAGTTATCCAGCAGGCATGTGTTACCCTTAGAATGTCTTCAGCCAATCTGACCTCTGATGGGTGAACATGCATTGCCCAAGCACACTGTACATGAAGTGGTAAATCTGCAGTGTAGTAGTGTGACCCTACTATGCACCGTGCGTTGCTTACCATATTACGACAATGCCTCAAGGGCACGAGTTTGGGGACTATGCCTGCATGCGTGGGTATGATCCCTCTCTCATCACTGAAATTCAGCTATGTGGGTGTGAACCGCAAGAGGTGACAGCCTCTCTTTGTGAATCATCATTTGGGTATGCTTGTAAGTAGGACAGTAGAGGATCCCAGATATCTTTAGGGTGAGAAGTCGTACGTAATAGCTCTGCATATGTTGTGAGTTTGTCTTTACAGTATATGAGATCATTCAACCAATCTTTAAACTTAGGAGCTTGCCCTCTAACCCATCTGCAGGCCACTCTTTGTTTTGCCAGGAGTAGCCCCAGCGATAGGAATTTTCTATGCATGTTTTGTAGTTCCTCAGTATTGCCCAGAAGTGTTACAATCGGAGACAGGGGGACAATGGTGCTCACCATTTTGGAAAGGGAGGCTGTCACCTGTGTCTAGTAGGTATAGATAAAAGCACATTGCCACGCCAAGTGCAACAAGCCCTCCCCCTCTTGCCCGCACCTGTCGCATCTGTCAATTGATCTCAACTTATATCTGTATAGCCTCTCTGGTGTATAATAGATCCGGTGTATGAACTTAAAATGTATGATGCTTAGCCAACTGCTGGCTGTTATCTTTCCCATTTGCTGATGGGAATGTACCCACTGCTTATCAGTAAGTGAAGTGTTGAGTTCCTGGTCCCATCCCACCCTGGAGTCGTCTCGCATGTCGGGGCATTCAGTTTGAGCAGTGTGATATAAACTAGCTATTGCATGCGCCGGTGTGGTTGCCTGTAACAAGGTATGTAGGATATCTAGTGTAGGGGGTTGCAGGGGAAAATCGGGGGTGCTGGCCTTGACATTATGCTTCAGTCTGATGTATATAAAAGTTTCCAATAGAGTGACGTTCCCCCCTTGAAGTAAGTTTTCCTGATCCTTAAAAAACCCCTCATTCTATAAATACCCCCCCCGTTCTTAATTCCTCTTTTGCTGAGCATGTTATAGCAAAGAGTTTCGTGTGTGACTGGGATGAGATGATGGTACTGAAGGGGCAATAATGGTGAGTACAGAAGGGGCTTATTAATTTTCCTGGCGAGTTTGCACCATGCAAGATTAGAGCAGGCCACTGTGGAGTAAGTATAGCCCTATTCAGGAACACAGGTTCCAGGGGAAGGAAGTAGTGGGAATGGGGGCCATAGACACCTACTCAATGGCCAGGTGCGGCATAAATGGTGGAGGTTGAAACCAGTAGTGCACGTAGTGGGCCTGCGCACATAGGAAGTAGAGCTCCATATTTGGGGCTTCAAAGCCTCCTCGTGAAAAGGGTTAAGCGAGTGTATTCCAGCTCACCCTGTTTTTTTTTCTTCTCCACACCAATCTGACTAGTTGAATTTGAAGTGTGTGAAAAAAAGTCTGTCCAGGGCTGTATGGTCTATTGAGAAAGAGGTAGAGCAATTTGGGCAATATTACCATTTTTGCTAGGGATATCCGCCCAGCCAGCGATAGGGGCAATGAGATCCATCTGGGTACTGAGTTAGTGATAGATGCAATGGCAGTACCATAGTTTGCCCGCAGCGTCTCTTCTCTATCCCTGGAGACCACCACACCTAAG
Source organism: Triturus cristatus (assembly GCF_964204655.1). Classification (NCBI taxonomy): domain Eukaryota; kingdom Metazoa; phylum Chordata; class Amphibia; order Caudata; family Salamandridae; genus Triturus; species Triturus cristatus. Next base: position 352,296 of record NW_028188113.1, on the reverse strand, counting down.
TATTTTATTTCTGAGTCACGCCAGGTCAGTGGGTAGTCCATCGAGAATGTAAGGGTATTGGGAGAAAGGGGAACCATCTGGGACTTTTCCCAATTTATATTTATGCCAGCTACCTCTCCGAACCGGATGAACTCTCGGAGTACAGGGTTCAAGCTAGTGTGTGGGTTGCGAATATAAAGGGTGATATCATCGGTGTACAATGACACTAGTATATGTCGGGATGGATAGTGTATAGCACAGTCCCTGTGATGTTGTTTAAGTTTGACCGCTAATGGCTCCATGACAAGAGTAAATAAAAGGGATGATAAGGGACACCCCCGTCTAGTGATACGCTTAATCGGAAATGATGTGGAGTGGTCACTGTTGACCTGAACAGTGGGGGTCCCATTCTACCTAAGACCATCAACATATAATCCCACTCTACGAAGTCGAAGACCTTGGTTGCGTCTAAAAAGACCGCATCCAGTTCGGGATATATATCCTGCAGTAATGGAATGAGGGTGTGTAGGTTATGGGAGGTGGCTCTCCCGGGTATCAAACCTGCCTTGTCAAGTAGAACCAATTCCCCATCAACAAATTCAGTCTGTTTGCCAGGATTTTGGCCAATATTTTTGCTTCACAATTAATTAGAGAAAGAGGCCTATAAGGGCCACAGGTGGTGGGAGTTTTTCCCAGTTAAGCAATGTTATGATTGTTGCTTCACGCATCGTTAGTGGGAGGGTCCCAGATTGCTTTGCCTCTTCATAAACTTTTTTAGGAATGGGGACTAATGTATCAGCATAACACTTATAGCAGTCAGCCGGTAGCCCATTAGGACCTGGGGCCTTCCGCTCCGCAGCTGCATTATGGCCACATCGATCTCGTCCTTCTCTATATCTGCAGCCAGCCCATGGTGATATCCTCAAAGTAGGGTGAGAAGTCACTAGGGCATTTCTTATGTGTGGAGTATAGAGTGGAGTAATACTCTGAGAAGATGCGGAGAATGCCCCCCGATTCTGTGTGTAGGGTGCCCTCCACATCTGCGATACCGGAAATGTAATTTGAAATCTGGGAGTGCGTATGACATCGGCTAGTGCTTTTCCAGGCCATTCCCCCTACCCGAATCCCCTGGCCCGATGGTAGCGGGATCGGGAAAGCAGTTTGCATTCCGCCTCAGATTGGTACTCCTTTACCAACTTGCGTAGCCACGCCCATCCATGCCTATCTTTGGTCTCTACAACGTGAGCGTCTGCTAGTTTGATGGCTTCATCAAGATTCAAAGCGATTCACTACAATCCTGTAGGGTGCCTCCCCCCTGGGCAATGCACATAACACGTATGGTGACTTTAAAAGCTTATCAGACACAGGCTAATGTTGAGACAGTTTCTAAGTTCCTGGGGTAGAAGTCCTGCGTCTTCTGACTTATCGCTTCATGGAAGCAATCATCCAGCAAGGCTGGGGGCTGAAGACACCACGATCTATATGGGGAGTCTCTGGCCGGAAGGTGCAGCTGCATCAACACAGGTGAATGATCTGAGATGTGTTGCTCTGACCAACCAGATGCATAACCCTTTTCAGAGCAGCCAGAGGTTGATGCGGAAGAAGATGGAATGTGCCGAGGAGTGGTATGTACCCTCTTTTTGTGTAGGATGTAGGGTTCTCCATGCATCAAATAAGTGGTAATCAGCCATAATGCTTGCCAAGTGTTTTCCTGCCATATTGTGGGGTCCGGGGGAGCTGTGAGATTGGTCCATGCCCGTGTTTAATATAACATTAAAATCGCCTTTCCAAATTACATGAGTGGACCCTATGTCTATCACTAGTCCCCAGAATTTATCAAAGAAAGGGGCATCATCGGAATTGCGCCCGTAACAGTTCACTAAGGTGACAGAGTATGTAACTGTGTGCCCCCACATTACACAGCAGTGGCCTTCCTAGTGTTGGAGGGAGCCGGAGAGCCAATATTGGACAGTGAATATGAGTAAAATGACCACACCCCTGTCATATGTGGAGTCTGATGCAAAGCATCGGTGGGCAGCCCATTTCCCTACAAAAGTGGGTGAGGTCTCAGGATCCAAATGGGTTTCCTGCAAAATGGCTATATGGGCACTATGCCGGTCTAGGTAAACCAGTGTATGTCTGCACTCTTGTAGGCCACGTATGTTCCATTTCAGCAGATTATATGTTGAACTTGCAGTGGTATGTGGATCATGTGCCTTGCTAATCAGGAGTGACGGTGAAGTGTGCGCACATGTCTGAGGGTACATTGACCGCTGGTATTACATGAGCGTGTTGTTGCATCCCTGTAAGACATAGTGTAGTGAATACTTCATTACGAAACAGAAAACGTCCTCCCACCCACACCTACAGCCCAAACCCACAGGTGAATTCCTACCACCCATAGTTCCCAAAATAAACAATAGCAAGATGAGAGGTTGTCCATAAACAATATACTGTATAGCCCATAGCCATGTGGGCTCCAATAGTACAAGTAAAACAGAAAAAATGGGCATAAAGAAAGGAGGGATATTGTAATAGAAAAGGACAAGTAGGGAAGGAGAAAGGGTGCAAGAGGGAATAGGTATCGCGGGTGTTAGGAAAGGAAACAAACATAAAGAAGAGGAGTGAAAAGGACAACAGCATTATCTAGGGAATTCCCACAGGGGGTATCCGTCAGAGAGCTAAGTGTAACCCATCAGGTGGTCGAGGGTGCCCGGGAGCCAGTTGAAATTCGGTGTCGCCAAAAGCAGCAGTAAGGTTCAGTAAGTGGAAAGAATAGGGTGAAATGAGGAAAGATCTGTCATGTCGTTTGAGTTAACAGTTGCTCCTCTCCCTCTGATAGCAGGGAGATGGCAACGGGAGAGAGCCCCGAGGCGGGGCAAGCAACAGTAATTTTTACTAAGTCATTTTCCGAGAGTGGGGAGGTCGATCTGGATCTTCCATCATGTTCTCCTGATTAGGGAGTGTGGGAGGACAGTTTTTTAGGAAGTCTTGGGCCTGCTGAGGGGTAGTGAAGGAGTGCTGCTTTTCCTGGTGAGTGATGCAAAGCCTGGCATAGCATCGCATATGGAACGTTGGCTTGCTGCAGCTTCCATTTCATAGGGACACATTTCTTGCATGCTTCCTGGACCTCTAGAGTGAAATCGAAGAAAATCAAGACAGAGTTTCTTTCATGGATTAGATCATGTTTTTCCCGTGCCAGGTTCAGGGCGGCATCCTGATCTTTATAATTCATGAGGTGAGCAATAATGGGCACCCGGAGGGGGTCTGGCAGCCAGCGATCGATGGGCTCCTCCCACCACCGGTAGTTTGGAAAAAGAGGAGGCCCCACACAGATTCAACAGCATTCGCTCCACATAGTCTTCCATGTGCTCAGTGCCAGTGGACTCGGGTATTCCTGTGATTCGGATGTTATTGTGGCTCGAACGCGCCCCTCTATATATTCATTTTTAGCAGTAGTAACTTTCAGGAAGCGTTCCATATTTATCATTTGCTCTCCCCAGCCAATGATGCGTCTTACAGATGCAATATTTTTTGCTCTGTCTCACTGATACGCCCATCATGTTTCTCCAGTCGTTGAGAAATTAAATCCATACTCATACTCATAGAGTCCGTTTTGGCCTCAATAGATGTAAGGCTTTACTGCATGGTAAGCAGTAGGGAGTGCAAGTCTGCATCCTTGTGATGTGTCGCCGGTTGGGAGCCCCCGCCATGTTGGGATCTGTGTCTCCGCGATGGCCCATCGCTGATTTTCCTGGTTCAAAGGCCAGTTTAGCCTACTGGACCTTCCCCTTAAATAATATCCAGCAGTTGGGGAGGCGTTCCAATATAATGAGCACTGCAATAAATTTAGACGGTGACAGTGCTAGGGATTTACAAGGCTACACCAGAAACTCACCCTGCGCAGCTGAAGCGGAGATTCTCCCAGTAGGAATGCACCCCCCTTCAGTAATAGCTTCTGCGATGCCCCCCAGCCCTCAATTGGAAGATGGCAGAGGTCAGATACAGTGCCAACATTTCTTATGTATATTAATTTCTTTGTAGATGCTGGCGCAGTTAGTAGGGGCCTCCAAGGCGCCGGGTCAAAACAACCAAGGGCCTCCCTTTGCGTGGTGTAAAAAATTGTTTCCCCCAGAGGGAGCTCACCTCTGTCTCAGCGGTAGTCTCTGTGTTATTATTAGGTTTCAATTGTGAGCTGGCAGCGCAAAGGTGTTTCCTATGTAAGTATCAACATCTATCTGAACAGATGTTCGTGCCAGCTGTGGAGGCCCCCAATGTGCCAGCCTCAGGATGGGTGCTATCGCAGCAATCCTCTCAAGGATAAACCGTAGCATCTGCGCTGCAGGACGCGGCCAGAAAGAAATGCCGTCGACACTGATGGCCTACACCACAGTTCATGAGCTCAAACCGCTCTACAGTGGTTTTTACGGGCTGCGCCACGCACACCGTGAATACATCCGGTTAGATGTAAGGTTGCTGCCCCTCCGAATGTTCCATGCTCACCGGCAGGCATGCACGTGTAACTTGACGGAAGCGAGTACCACCTGTAGCAGATCCATTTGGACTGCGTTTTTCATGTCCATTTGTAGGGACACTTATCAAGCCATCAAATAAGTCTTTACTCATGTGTTTGTGACCTGGAAGTCCACAACATTTCTGTGATTCGCCTGGCTTTATACATTTGTGTGACCTGACATAAGGGTCAATTATTACTCTTCTTTCATCGTCCTGAAGATGGTATAATGGACATATTTGTCACCAAGACCGAAACGTCGACAAGCTCATCTATTTCCTTCAGAGATTTATCACCTAAAGAGTTGTTTTCTGTTTGTTTCAGACTCATTTTCTATGTTTTTATTATTCTGGAATAGATGTTAATATTAATGACCTGAAGGTTTAATCTTTCTAAAACGATCCATCAACCTTGGTCATTGTGTTCTATCAGTATATAATGTGTACCCTTCATTTGTTCATTCATATTAAATGAGTTTATCATTTGAGAAGTTTACACCCGTGTTTGAAATTGTTTATTATTGATTTATCAATATGTAAGTAAGCTAACTGACGTACAGATTGTTTTATAAATGGTTTAAGTTAGCTATCTGAATAATTATATTTCCCAAGCCTCCAAGGGTATAGTGTGTTTCCCCACTTTCTTTTTACTGTTTTATGTATATTGGTCCCAAGAAGGCTGCCAACACTTCTTGGATGAAGTGCTGACAGCCAATCAGATCTCACGATGAGATGTGTGGATAGGCTCCGCCCAGATCTATACATTTATTTTTCCTTTAATATTTAAAAAACTACTGAACAGATTTAAACCATTTAAAGCAAGGGGTGCACTCTGGACCAAGAGCTACCTTTCTGCCAAATTGGTGTCATTCCGTTCAGCAGTTCGGACTGTAGCCACGACAAACTTTTCCTATGGAAATTAACATAGAGAAAACATGTTATGGGACCTCCTTTTTTCTCGGCCCCCCCTTGACGAATCAGCTCGAAACATTCAAGACAGAAGCTGACCGGAGTGCCCCATTAGTTTTGAGAATTTCGCGAAGATTCGTCAAACGGCGCCAAAGATATTGGCAAAAGAAAAAATGCTTTTTGAATAGAAACAAGGTCCTAACTATAATGACTGCCAGTAGGTGATATATTTATATATATATATATATATATATATATATATATATATTTTCACTTCAGTTCGCGTTGATCTCTGCCTCTTCGCAGGTGGCGGGCTACCGGCAGGGTCGCGACCCCTCCAAATCCAAGAAACGATCAATCTTTCATAGTGCAAAGACTGCGCCGAGCCCCAATTCTTTTTCAAAAAGCGTGCTTTATTTCAAGCAAAGACAAACACTGTCCTGACGCGTTTCGGAACCGTAGTTCCTTGGTCATGGGTCCGGTGCTGACCGGGGTCCAGGCGCGGAGGGTGGTGGTGGGGGTCGTCGGTTCTGTGGTTGGGTGCGTGGTCTGTGCGCCAAAGCTGTTGTGTATATCGGCAATCTTGCGGTGAAAGAACGAGGCGAGGGAGTCGCAGAGGTCTTGTGAGGGAGTGATGTCGTTGTTTCCGGCGCTGGGGTTGGAGAGCTCTTTGACGATGCTGAAGAGTTCCTTGCTGTTGTGTGCTTTGTTGTCTAGTCGTTCCTTGAATGCTGTCCTCTTGGTGGTGTGGATCAGCTGGTGGTGTTTGTGGGAGGCGTGCTTGAGGGCGGTCATGTTGTCTGTAGTTGGGTTTTTTCGCCAGGCTTTCTCGAGGGTACGGCAGTTCTTTTTGGAGTTTTTGAGGTCGTCGTTGAACCAGGAGGCTTCCTTGCTGCCAGGCCTGCTGGGGTGGTTTTTCAGAGGTGCGAGGTCGTCAGCGCAGTTGGTGATCCACTGTGTGAGGTTGTTGGCTGCTTGGTTGGGGTCCGTTGAGCTAGCGGGAGGGTTCTGGCTCAGTGATGTGGTGAGCTGGTCGGTGGTGATCTTGTTCCAGTTCCTGCGGGGAGCCTGTTGCGGGTGGTGGTGAGTCGTGGTTCTTCTGAAGCTGAAGTGGATGCAGCTGTGGTCTATCCAGTGGAGTCCAGTGGCGTGGCTGAAGGAGATGTACTTGCTGGAGGAGAAGACTGGATCAAGCGTGTGTCCGGCGTAGTGGGTGGGGGAGTTCACCAGTTGCTTGAGTCCGAGGTTGGCGAGGTTGTCCAGCAGGGTGGTGGTGTTGTTGTAGTTGTTGTTCTCCAGGTGGAAGTTGAGGTCCCCTAGGAGGATGTAGTCAGCGGAGGGGAGGGCGTGTGGGCTGATGAAGTCTGCGATGTCTTCGCTGAATTGAGTGCGGGGTTCTGGGGGTCTGTAGATGAGGGTGCCTCTGAGTGTGGTCTTGGGGTCGGTGTGTATCTGGAAGTGAAGGTGTTCGGCAGCTGTGAGGGTGTCGTCGGAGTTGGTCGTGATGCGGATGGTGTTCTTGTGGACGATGGCGAGGCCTCCTCCTGTCTGGTTGACGCGGTCCCTCCGGGTGATCTTGTATCCGTCCGGGATGGCGATGGCGATGTCGGGTGCTGAGGAGGCGTTCATCCATGTTTCCGTGAGGAAGGCGACGTCTGGAGATGTGGGGTCGAGCAGGTTCCAGAGTTCCACGGCGTGTCTGTGGACGGAGCGGGTGTTCAGCAGGATGCACTTCAGGTGGTTGCTGCTGGTGCTCGGCTTGGCGGGCGCGGTACAGGGCCGGATGCAGGAGAACTTGCAGGAATGGCAGCTGAATGGTCCGTGGGTGCGTCTTGGGGTGGCTCTGCAGCAGCCGGGGATCCGGCCGGAGTTGAGTGTGATGAGAGTGGCGGCGTTGTAGGACTTGCGGGTGGGCTGGCATCTGCGGGGGCCAGGGGGTCTGGCGCTGGGCGCGGGCCAGGCACGGACGGGCGCAGACGGGATAGCCTTAGGCGCGCCTTCGGGGCGCCCGCTGCACGCGGCCGCTGCGCGGCCTCCATATGAGTGGGAAAGGGAGGGAGGAGCAGCTGGGAGGTGGGAGCGGGGAGGCCAATGGGTGACAAGGGGGCGGGGCCGCCGGGACGCAGCGGCGGGAAACGGGCGGCGAGGAAGGGGCACACAACCAAGGGTACAGAAAGCAAAAAAGTGGTACAGATAATCAGGGCACAAAAGGCAAAAGGACACAAACACTCAGGACACAGAAGGCAAAAGGCTAAGATAAACCTACAGACTCCATGCATTACCACTTCAGTTTGAAGAAGCTGGAGATGTAGTAAGGCTGGCCTACATCATCTAATATTAAGAGTTCTAAGAAAGGGGACAAAGATTATTTACCTTGGAGCATTATGTAAGTCACACAAAAAGGAAAAATCTGATTGCTGTTTTTTTATCATAGTGGGAATAGGATGGATAAGCAACCAATAGGTGCACCATATTCAGACAAAATCTTACTAGGTAGTACCTTTGTGTGAGGGAATAATAAGCAGGTAAGGTTCTATGCTGATAGTTGATAGTTGTCCACTGTTTTTTCCCCTTTCTCACACCCAGATGTTTTCGACATATGCCTCAAATTTATTTCATCCCTTAGATTGTCATGTGTTGTTATGACCAGAAAATAAATGATCAAAGTCTTCATATTGTTGTTTCCTCTATTTTGCCTGGTTTAGTTGTCTAAGTTTGGAAGATGCCTCTCCTGAGCCCGGGCCCTCAAATCACCATTACCACCAGGCTTCTTCTTCCAATAAAACAACAGGTAAGATTTTTTTTTTAATTCTTATTATTTCCCCTCCCTTCGGTATACATTCAAGTGTAAGTAAGATATTTCTTTGCTACTTCTCTATAGCAAAAGCTATTTCTAGATATTATTTTATTAAATGCTATCCTCTTCTCATGGCCTCCATATTGTACTGCAGTGACACACCTTTTGCTAAAATGTTGGCGGTGATAGAATTTCTAAATCTAAAGCAGAGGGTGTTCTTAGATCAAGGCTTAGCATTATGGACCTCCCTATAAGGGCACTAGTGGCACTTGTCCAGTTTTCTTGCTTTTAGGAAAGCACTTGAGACACACTTACAGTAGACAACAGGGAATAACTAGGACCATCGCCAAGAGTCCCTGGAGCCGTGTGTGGTATATAAATGTGATGATTATGATGTGGTCTTGTCAAGTTGGAGCGACCGACCTGGTGCATGCCCACACAAGATATCATATTAAGTCAATGGGTCTTCTCATGTTGTGGTGTGCATCTGAAACATTGAACAGAGTAGCTGTAAGCATGAAGAATTGTTCTCACCAGCAGTGTTGTTATTTCTGATGTATACCCTGACCAGTGAAAGAGCTTTTACTTATATTGATCATTTAACATCAATACTTGTGACTCATTCGAATAGCTCAGACATATGAAAATTAGGTTAATAAATAAAAAAATAAGTATCTATCTGCAAAAGTGTTGCTTTTATGAAAAAAGAAATGTATTTGTTACTGTGCATGTGATGTATTCAATAAAACAAACTGTTAGGAAAGGAAGTGATCTGTACATCCTATGACTATTTAGTGTCAGCATAAGCTATTCCTGGAGGATGCCAGCTATGCACTTGTGCCTTTCATGTGCTCTAAATTTCTATCAGAATGCAAAATGACTGCTCAGAAAAATAGTTTTTTTGATTTTGCTCCAAGCAGTTAGTTGATATCAAGTCACATGTAGCATTAGAAAAGTAAGCAGTTAAGGTCTTTCGGATCTCTCTCTTAAATGTGCCAATGCCTCTGATGTTCCAAATTGGTTAAAGTATTCCTTTTCTTTAGGTCAGGTATTGTGTTTACTATTGGCTTAAAGTAGGTTTTTCATCATTTGGCATTACATGTCCAGTCCATAATCTCGAAAGGGATACGTTTTTTTCCAAACGTTGAGATGAGATTGTAGTGAATGTGGAACCTTATTTCCTGAAAACTGTGGTTTATCACAGACAACAATTGTACTAGGGGATTGTCACCTAATGAACGACGAGAGGGTGTAGAGCGTCTCTCTAATTTTTCAATGTGCTTGTAGTTCAATGATTAGACTAAACGTGTGTGATATATGGAACTGTCTGGTTTAAATGTAATATTTCTTTTGTTACAAAACCAAGGGTGAGCCCATTGTCTGAAGGCTAAGTTTATGGAATCCACCTCAAGAGTAATGAATTACTTTGTTGTCTGTTGTTTGTTGGGTAACAGCGTTATCTTCCAACATACAAGCTTGTGTTGTTTCTGGAACTACAATGGCCATCTCAGGAGCTTGTTTGCATTGGATACACTGCAGAAAACCAATGATGTTATCCATGTCTATTACTAACCTAATATGAGCCAAGATTGGGCTTTTGTAAGGTTTCAATATATGTCTTAAGTCCAACTAGACAAGTCTACCAATAGTCAAATGTATTTAGAGGATATATCTTTATGTATTCATCTTGTGTGATCAATCTGTAGATACACATTGTTTTTAGTTTTGACAGGTTTTTTAGCAAAATGCTGTCAATTTGGGCCCTATTGGTATTTTGAATCATAGTAACAGGAATACTGCTGCTGTGCTGATCTTTCATGACAACTACAGTTAAGCGCTGTGCGATGCTTCCTTAGAAGAATAAAATCCAGACATTTGTGTTTGCTTGGCTAATGTTTAGCTCCAGTAGCAACACCCTCTCCAAAGCCAATTTTGGAGTGTATTGCACTTAAAGATTCCCTGCGCCCAAGGCATTACAGATGATAATCTTCTCTTTCAGGTGTTCAGCAAAGGACTTCTAGTCCAGTCATTTTCACTATGTTCATTGTTATGTAGTCAGCGAATTACATAGTTTCAGTCACTGTAGCCACTGACCCTTGCAGAGCCTGACTGTTACCTAGCCTTGAAGATTATTTGAAGCAAATGTATTTATTCATTTTCTTTGTAGAACACTTGCCACATGCTGTTGGCATGGTTATACCTTTGCATTAATATATAATTTATTTGCGGCCTACAAAATGACTAACTGTTGCATGCATAGGGATTTATTTAGAGGATTCGATCCTTTCTTGAAAGATAGGTGGCTCAGGTGGGGTCCCAGTTAGAGACTGTTCAAACTTTTAAATGCTCACACTGAAAGCCATCTGTTTACTGGTTCATCTATATCATGTCATTTTGTGCGATGTGTAGTAGCTTGGTTACCTTTTGCACCTATGCGACTATTGTACCACAGGCTTGGCAATTTCACTAGAAAAGTACCTGGACATTATAAAATGTTTTTTAAACTACTTGCGTTCTCTGTGAGGGAACCTATGGAATCCCTCAGTACATGGGTCATGGGAATGTCTTTCGTTTAAGTTTCCAGATTGTGGTTTTCAGAGTTGTTCCAGAAGGTATTAAGGTACTTTACAATGGAGGCATCAGGACTAATCAATCTTGGCATTGATTACTGTAACTGCAATAAAAATCTTGACACTGGTCTAAGAAAGATTTGTCTTGGCATACCGTAGCTAAGAAAATGCCCCTTTGAAGCCGGATTTAATTTGGGTGGGCATGCTGATGTTTGAGTATGCCCAATGTTTTGAACAGTAGGCAGCTGATCACGTGGCATTTATCGAAAAAGCGCAGGTCACCTATCGCTGAGCGAATAGAAAACTGTGGTGAACACTGTAGGTGGCTATAAATGATGGGGCAATCAAGTTCAGACTGTTGCTCTAATGAATGAAGTTGCTGCCTGGCATGATAAAAAGAATCTCAAAGCAGGTGAAGGGCTCATTAGTAGTAAAGAAATGGATCGAAAAGAATAATAATGGAGGGAGTATAGGATGGAATGGGTGCAAACTTCCTGCTATAAATAAAAAAACAAATGACCAAAGCAATACGTAAGATGGTTGGAAACAGAGTGATGATTCTGATGAGGAGGATGATTCTAGGCCTCCTGCATATAAAGCTAGAACAGGGACAGATAGTTCTGGGGCTTGTTCCTGCTCGGGGCCTAACATGGGAGCCAGAGGAGATTGCACTACTGTGCAAGCTCCTATAGTCGTGGTACAAAGAGCACCAAGAGAGGCAGTAATGAAAGCGATACCTAGTACTAGTAGGGATGCCCAACAGTCGATTCATCCCAAAATATAGTAGTGGTTGAACAGTCTCCTAAAGTTATTAACCTTGGCATTTTGAAAATCTAATTTGCTGAAATGTCACAGAGAAACATTGATTTGAACAGACTATTGACATACAATGATGATGAAATGAGATATTTAATTTAAAAAGCATCCACATGAACAAACTAAGCATATGAGGAGTTAAAGGAGCTAGCTGATGAATGCAAAGTGGGCATTAGCAAAATGGAAAATGCGAAACGAAATTATAAAATAGATTTGACTTGTGATGAAATTTAAAAAAATGGGCTTGATTACTTTGAGAAAACAAGGGGCTTGAGTGACTTAAAAAATCCAAAGAGAGAAGGAAGAAAGGAACAGCAAGTACAATGGAAGCAAAGGGAACAGAAGGCAAAGCAAGCGAAACAACAAGTGGTTCAGAAATGAAATGGTTTTGGTGTTTTCTTTGGAGTCTCCAACTAAGTACATAGGGGGAATTTGGTGCATGTTCCATGTTTTCACCACAAACTTCCATAAATTGCTGTAGGAAAAAGAGGTGCATTGGTTGACAAACATGACAGGTGTGGACTGATTTTAATTCATTGTTTGAAATTGTGGTTCCTAGTGACCTGTGGGCAGAGTGGGAGGCAGTGGTTACTTGATCACCTGGAGAACTTGCTACGGTTGCTCCTAATAATGCTCTTCTGAGGAGGTAGCTAATACATCCAGACTGGTGATTAAGTACTTGAAAAAGAGAGTACCTGAAAAGGATATAAATTTGGAAAAGATTTTGAGAACCTCACAGGAGCTGAAGGATTCAGTGTATGCCTTTTATGAGAGGCTCATGCAAATTTTAAAGAAGCTGAGTGGAGTTGGTGATCCAGAGAAAGATCGTGTCAGTGGTTTTGTCTCTGTTTTTTCATGGGTTAGCGCCAGAGCTCAGTAATCATATGCATCAGAGTGAACTATGTTGGCAGGGAAAGTGTATTGATGAGATTTCGAAGCTGGCTAAGTATAGTAGTGATTCCTTTGATGCAAAGCAGAAAAAGATCATGGAGAAGCTCCCAATTGCTGACAAAGCAATTTGAAAAAGGATCTCAGAACCAGATGTGTTCGAATGTGAATTTTGGCCAGTCTGGAATAAATGGGATGAATCAGATGCAGGGTACAGCAATGGGAAATGGAATGCTACAAATGAAAGATGGTGGGGGAGAAATGGTGAAGAAAAATGGGATGAATGTGAATGTTGAGCTGATGAAAAGAAACACTGCTTGCTACTTCTTTGGGAGTATTGGGCCATGGAAACTGGAGTGTCACCAGAATCTAAATAGAATTCAGGGTGATGGTGTTCCCCAGATGCAGAGAAATATGATTGCTCCGGCTGTTACAAATTCTGAGCAGTGTATGCAGAATCAGAAATTATTAAAAATGCCCTTGCCTGCAGCTACAATGTGGCAGCAAAATATCAGAAAAAAATGCTGTATAGTGCAGAATCGTTACAACAAACAAATGATGGACGGAATGCTGACAATGCAGACATTCTCCCCCAGTCAAGAGATCTGGGTTAAATCCATCGTTCTTTTGCCCACTACGCCACCCCAGTTCAGACATGGCCATATGCAAATCAGTCTTGACCCTGTGCCTCATGGGAACAGTCCAGCCCGAACTGCCAAGCCATGTCTTCCCTGGACCGGAATCAAGCATCCTAGGACCGGTTTCTGGCTATCAGCCGTCATCAGCCAGGATAGCTTGACTCCAGTGGCATAGTGAGCACGGGTCCCACGTCTGGGAATACCCATCCCACTTAGGGCGAAAAGCGTTACAACAAAAAAATGATGGACGGAATGCTGACAATGCAGACATTCTCCCCCAGTCAAGAGATCTGGGTTAAATCCATCGTTCTTTTGCCCACTACGCCACCCCAGTTCAGACATGGCCATATGCAAATCAGTCTTGACCCTGTGCCTCATGGGAACAGTCCAGCCCGAACTGCCAAGACATGTCTTCCCTGGACCGGAATCAGTATGAATGTATGACATTGTTCTGCATTCTGTCCATCAATTGTTTTTGCATTTGTTACCCCGAGTGGAAAGGGTATGCCCAGACGTGGGTCCCTTGCTCTCCATGCCACTTGAAATCAAGCAAGCCTGGCTGAAGACGGCTGAAATGCCAGAAACCGGTCCTAGGATGCTTGTTTCCAGTCCAGGGAGAACCTGACTTGGCAGTTTGGGCTGGACTGTTCCCATGAGGCACAGGGTCAAGACTGATTTGCATATGGCTGGGTTCAAACTGGAACGGCATGGTGAGCAAAAAAACGATGGATTTAGGCCCAGATCTCTGTACTGGGGTGAATGTATGACATTGTTCTGCATTCTGTCCATCAATTGTTGTTTTTGCATTTGTCACCCCGAGTGGAAAGGGTATGCCCAGACGTGGGTCCCTTGCTCTCCATGCCACTGGAAATCAAGCAAGCCTGGCTGAAGACGGCTGAAATGCCAGAAACCGGTCCTAGGATGCTTGTTTCCAGTCCAGGGAGAACCTGGCTTGGCAGTTCGGGCTGGACTGTTCCCATGAGGCACAGGGTCAAGACTGATTTGCATATGGCTGGGTTCAAACTGGAACTGCATGGTGCGCAAAAAAACGATGGATTTAGGCCCAGATCTCTGTACTGGGGTGAATGTATGACATTGTTCTGCATTCTGTCCATCAATTGTTGTTTTTGCATTTGTCACCCCGAGTGGAAAGGGTATGCCCAGACGTGGGTCCCTTGCTCTCCATGCCACTGGAAATCAAGCAAACCTGGCTGAAGACGGCTGAAATGCCAGAAACCGGTCCTAGGATGCTTGTTTCCAGTCCAGGGAGAACCTGGCTTGGCAGTTCGGGCTGGACTGTTCCCATGAGGCACAGGCTCAAGACTGATTTGCATATGGCTGGGTTCAAACTGGAACGGCATGGTGAGCAAAAAAACGATGGATTTAGGCCCAGATCTCTGTACTGGGGTGAATGTATGACATTGTTCTGCATTCTGTCCATCAATTGTTGTTTTTGCATTTGTCACCCCGAGTGGAAAGGGTATGCCCAGACGTGGGTCCCTTGCTCTCCATGCCACTGGAAATCAAGCAAGCCTGGCTGAAGACGGCTGAAATGCCAGAAACCGGTCCTAGGATGCTTTTTTCCAGTCCAGGGAGAACCTGGCTTGGCAGTTCGGGCTGGACTGTTCCCATGAGGCACAGGGTCAAGACTGATTTGCATATGGCTGGGTTCAAACTGGAACGGCATGGTGAGCAAAAAAACGATGGATTTAGGCCCAGATCTCTGTACTGGGGTCAATGTATGACATTGTTCTGCATTCTGTCCATCAATTGTTGTTTTCGTATAGTGCAGAATGGCAACAGAATTGATTCATTCTGAATAGTGACTTAGCAGGGAATCATTATTAATGATGGTGCTTGAGGCAAGACTAGGATTGCTTACTTGGAGCAGTCCTGGAGGTAGACGAAAGTGGCCCATATGTTGATGGAGAAATCAAAGCCCGCCCGTTTTTACTTTTTATTGATATGGAGGTACCTTTTCTACAGTTTGTTCTGTGGAAGTCCAAATTTTAGGGATTAGAAATCACAGCAGATGTCCCAGCTAAAAGTGGTCAATTGGACAATATATTTTGTGATTCAAGTGCTGGGAAGAGACTTATTGTGCAAAATGAATTGTGTGACTTATTGTACAATGAATGGTGTTGCAATTGAGCCACAAGATGAAGACTATGGCCATCATTAGGATGGCGGGCGGACATCCCGACGTAAAAAGGGACCATAAGTGCGGCGGTCCCGTGGCTGAGATCAGGATGCGCCCACCACACTGGCGGGCGCATCCTGCATTTTTAACATTGCGGCGGGCGGTGCTTCCAGCACCACCTGCCGCAATGCCAAAAATGCATGTTGTGCATTTGCATGCACAACGTGGCAGGACCCGCGCGGTGCCTACCATGTCGTGCATGCAAATGCAGGGGGGGTACCATAGGTACCCCCCATGTGCACCTCCACCCCCCAAAATTCCTGGGGGCCCGCTACGGGCCCCCAATGGCAAGGACCGCATGCCTTTCCGCCCAGCATGTATCGTAATATGGATGGCGGTGTCTAACAGACACCTCACCATATTAAAACCTTTTCGCCCGGTCGACTCATCAACCGGGCGGAAAAATCCGGCGGACGGTCTTTCCGTCCGCCTGGGTACCCCCTGCCATAGTAATATGTCGGGGGGACATGGCATGCGGGCGGAAGAGAATGTCGGACGGATCGCCACCACAATGCGGGCGGTGGAAATCCGCCCGACATTCTAATTGACCCTTATGTGTTTAAAAAAATCACACAAGGCTAGAGTTTAGTTATTCCCTGCTGTGACAAAAGATGGCCTACCTTTCGATTTAAGACATACTGTCAAAGAAGAGGTATAAGATTACATCTGGACAGAGATTGGGCTAGCAAAAAGTGCCTAGCCAGTTAAAATAAAAGTGAGACCAGATGCAATTTTACCTACAACCAAATAGAATAGTCTTTCAAAAGATCCCGAAGAGGAAATTAAACCAGTGATATAAAAAATGATTGTCTAGGGGATTCTCTGTAAGGTTCTTGGTAGTTCTTGTAACTCTGTAGAGATGGGAAGTAGTAAATGGAGAATTGCTCAGGATCTGCGAAAGATAAACAAAATTGTCATACCATGTTGTCCTGCTACCGACTCCAACAGTGGTTTTGTTCCAAATCCCATCAAATGCAGAATGGCATACATTAGTGACTTATGTTAAGCATTCTTTTCAATTCCTTTGCACAAACAGAGCCATATCAAAGTTCTCGTATGGCGTAGGATTTCGCAAGGGTATACTGAAAGTCCTTCAATTTTTTGTCAAATATGATCTAGAGAATTTAAGGTTACCTTGTAATTCAGTCTTAGTCCAATATATTGGTGATTTGTGTTTGGCATCCATGACAAAGTGGGACTGTAAACTTGGTACGTTTGCTTTGTTAAATCATTTAGCTGACAGTGGCCATAAGGTCTCTCCAAAAAAAGCATTAGTGTAAAAGAGAAGTGATTTATCTTGGATACCAAATCGAAATAGGTGCAAATAAAGTCTTAATATAAGGTTTGTTTGCAATTCTGAGAATGAGCCCACCGACCACCTAAAGGGAGGGTTGGATGTTTTGGGGAATTGTTGGCTACTGACATCAGTGGATTCCAAACGTTTCCCTGATTGCAAAGCTGTCAAGATCTGGTACCAATTGACATTGAATACACTGAAGCATTTAAATAATTGAAAGAGAGTATGACCCAAAGACATGGTGGGGTGATGCACCTCATTGCATATCTTTCAGCCGTATTGGATCCGGTAGCTATAAGTAGGCCAGAGCGGTGAACTCTGCTCTGTTCGCTGAGTTTGCTGAGTTTTCTGCATTCCTCACTCCACGGAGCAAGTGACATTCTGAAAAACTTTACTCCGCATAGCGAAGCTTTTTCCTCGCTTGTGCTCCCCAACGGTAAGTTGGTGAGCGTGGAAAATCCAACACTAGACCACCTCCCAGCAAGATTTCTCACTGCAGGCAGTCGCGGATAGTCGCTAAAATTGCCAAAACGCAGTCATTTTCTCCATGCCAAAAATGAATGCATTGGATTAGCGCACGGCTTGAAGTGGGATGAAAAAACTGTGGGGGGCGGGATGCCTCTCAAAATGGCGTGGCTGATGTAATTGGGACACGGCTTAAAACACGCAAGCTAAAAATCTGTGCTTAGCATAGTGTGCTGCCCCACTGTTAATTTGCTGCTTTTGTCATTGCATCCAGATATATAATACACCAAGTAACATTACACCTACAACAAGCCATGACTATTGGCTTGCAGAGGAGTGTTAGTTCCATATGCTAAAAAAGAATCA
Organism: Triturus cristatus; assembly: GCF_964204655.1. Classification (NCBI taxonomy): domain Eukaryota; kingdom Metazoa; phylum Chordata; class Amphibia; order Caudata; family Salamandridae; genus Triturus; species Triturus cristatus. Next base: position 334,859 of record NW_028188113.1, on the reverse strand, counting down.
ACTATGGCTTTGTTGTATATAATATAGAAAATGCTTCAGTTCTGAAATGGTGAGAGTGTGATAGAACTATAACAAGTCACTTTAAAGGTACCTCAAAGGCAGTGAAGGGTGGCACTGCTGCAGAGTTATGATTTTTTTTCTAATGTGGAGGGTGAGGGAAAAAACAGAGAGCCCGATAGTAACGTGTCTCAGCACCTGCTTTTAAAACTGCTGGATCACTTAAACCCTGATTCTATGTAATCACAAATTATCTTAACTGTCTTTAATCCTGTGTAAATTTGATGACACACACATGCTCTCAGCACAGCAGCATGCTGAGACGGTCAAGACCTGCCGGCTGCCGCCCACTACACGCGGAAATCAATACAAACAAGGTTTGCCCCTAGAGAGCACATTGGTCCAGTCACTCTGGGGGCAGGCCAGAAGCATTTAGCAGGGCCGTCATAGGTAGCGCTTTCGCACTATGAAAGATTGATGGCCCTGCTCTGCGGAATCCGGGAGCTCTGCAGGATTTTGATTGGCTGCGCAGCCGCCCTCAGAGATTTTGCGCACACAGGGCCAAGTAAAGCCCAAGTATTTGCCTCCCCCCCCGGCCTTGAGAGTTATTTCCCGCACAAATGGGAAAGATGTCGCCCATTTGTGTGGGAAATAGCCCAATCTGGCAACACTGGTTCTACTGCAGCTTCCCAGAGTGTTCTAGAGAACAACTAGAGCTCTAACCGTCTTACTTATGACAAACGCATGGCACACCTGAAGCCATCTTGATTGGAATAAACTGGTAACATTTAAAACGTTTAATTTAAAAAGTAACAAAATTAGGTGGTTCACTTTGCCATAGAAATTATGATTAGTGCCGCAGACAGAAAAATTAGGGCACATTTTGAGTGACTTCTCAAATCCCCTTCTATTTCATTAAACAATTCTGACTCACAGACTGAAACATCACTTTCAATACCAGCAGCAGTCTTACAGTTAACTCCCTAGTGAGCAGTAGCTTTACTACAGTGATCTAATGAGCAACTAGAGTGCTAACATTCAAAATGTATGGCAAATGTGTGACACTTCTGAATGTCTTCTTGATGGAATCAGAGTAAAAAACTGAAAGCATTTCCTACTGAGGAGACTGCAGTATATGAGGAAATTAGGAAACTTCATAACGAATAAGTCTCCCAAGATGGCCACCAGAGAAAAAGAGCACAAATATCACCCAGATGTAGCCCACGGATAGCCCAATGACAGAAATGTGCAAAACACTTTATATTTTTTGTTTTTTTGCAGTTTTATATAGTGCAGACTGGTCATGTATTGGAGTGCTTTACTTGACCATTGGTTATATCACGCAAGGACTAATTCATTTTGGTTGTAGGCATGGGGAGATTAAGTGGATTGACCAGAATCACAGAATGTCGAGCTGAAGCAGAAACTCCAACCTGGTTCCCCAGTTGCAAAGTCTGGAGCTCTGGAAGTAACACCACATCCTCTCCCCTAAGTGCAACATTTAATCAAATGGTCAACTGGATAAGAAAAATAAAGTGCTTTGTTGCTATTTGGGAACTCAGAAAATATGTCCTCATTTTAGCTTTTTAGAGCACTAACCATAATTTCAATGCAAATAAGATCCTCTAATGTCTAAAATTTCTAAAGGAAATGCTTTAGGTTTTACAGTTATGATTACATCAAGATGGTGTCAGGAATGTCACACTTTTGTGATAAATATAGAATGTTAGCAATCTAGTTGTTTATTAGGATACTGTTGCGAGGCAGAGGTCATGGGCACGGACTCGGAAAATTGAAGGCAGGTTGGAGGGTGCAGAGGCAACAATTTGACCACACTGGGCAGGCAGGAAGGGAAGTGGCAGCACAACAGACGATGGACTGCAATGGAAAAAGGGCAGAGGCAACAAACCAACAATGCAGGACAGGCAAGAGAGGCTGTGGCAATATAATAGACCATTGTGGGCAGAAGCAAGAGGCAGTGGTAGTACAACCGTACTTGCAAACAGACCTGATTCATCCAGGAAACGCCCAATGTTTTTAAGCCCAAATGAAATTTATTTTATCTGTTTCCTGTCTACAATCTCCTCTTTTTCAATGTAAGTCAATGGAGAAAATCAATTCTCAATTTTTGTTTTCAAAATCTCCCTCTTACCAAGTTCACAATGTGAGCAAGTATGGTACATTGGATCATGGAAGGCAGGAGGAATTGGGGTAGGGACATGGACTCGGATAACAGAGTACAGGAAGGACATGGAAAGGTTCCCCCAAACTGACCTTTCAGGGCAGGCATTAAGGTTTGCAGCAGCACAATACACCACACAGGGCATGCGGGACGGCAGTGCAGCACAACAGTCCATCGAAAGCAATAGGGAGGGGACAGGACATGCACATGGACAACAGAGAACAGAGGGGAAAGAGGCAATCGCAGCAAGCTGACCATAATAGATAGACAGGAGAGAAAGCTGTGGCATAACGGACCATAAAGGGCAGGAGGGAGGAATCAGGTGCATTTCAATGGAACAGACAAGCCAGGACGTAGGAAATAGGGGTCTGCACTTGTAAAACAGAGGGCAGGGGACAAGGGGGCAGGAGCAGCAAGCTGACCATGGAGGTCAGGGAGGATGGGCACCAGAAGCACAACACACCATAGAGGGCAAAAGTGAGACTATAATGGCATGCACACAGACCATCAAGGGATGGTGGGAGGTGGTCAGGAGCAGCTAGCTGACCAAACAGGGATGTTGGGAGGGGCTGTGACAGCACAGAAGACCATGCATGGCAAGCGGGAGGGTTAGTGGCAGCACAATGGCCATGATGGGCAAGAAGAAGGGGGCAGAGGCATGCACAAAGACCATGGAGGATAGAAGAGAGGGTGTGAGAAAGTATCCTCTTTATGCATGGTTGCCCCCACTTTTTGCTGAATTTCTGATGTACTTTGACTGAGTGTGTCCTGGGCTCTTGCTAATCAGGTACCCAGGGCCTATGTTCTTTCCCTAAAACTGCATTGAAGCCGAAAGCCAATTGGCATCTCTGGCCACAGGTCAGCCCCTGGTAAATGGTACTACAGGTAGCCAGGGTACTGCGACCAGAAAAGGCCTCTAAGGGCTGCCGCACTTATTGTGCCACCCTTAGAGGTCCTGTACCTTTACACACACACACACACACACTGCCTTTGCAGGCTGCGTGTTTTAGTACAGAACAAAGTGAAGAGTCGACATGACATACATCTCTGTGTGCCATTCCTACAACCCACTGTCCTGGCACAGATCAGTCACCCCTGTAGCTGGGTGCACTATACCAGTGGTGAGGGTACAGGTGCATAAGCCCTGTACCCCTACAGTGTCTAAGTCCATTCTTAGACATTGTAAGTGCAGTGCTGCCATTAAGAGTATATGGTGCTGGGAGTTTGTGATTCCGAACTCCACAGCATCATAATGGCTACAGAAAACTGAGAAGCTTGGTATCAAACTTCTCAGCACATTAAACCCACAATGATGGCAGTGTGGGATTTCATGAAAAATGCACACAGAGGGCATCTTGGAGATGCCCCCTGAAAACTAACCCACCACTAGTGTCCAGACTGAGTGGCTGCTTTCAGCAGCCACCGCCAGACATGTTTCTGGACCCCTGGGTTGCGAGCCTGCTGCTCTCTGGGGCCTGAAACAATGCGCATCCTGGGACAAGGTGCCAAGCCTCCTCCCCCCGGATGGGCAGGGTTCACGAAGGGGAAGCTTCAAAGGCTTGCTGCCTTTGTGAGCTTCCCCAGGCCACTTGCTGCTCTCAGCAACTGGTCCCCACTGGTTCTGACCCCCACTTTGGGTGGGAGAACTGGTGGGAAAAACAAGTGAGAAAGAGAGGTGTGCCCACCTCTGCCAACTCCACCCCTCAGGTGGGGGAGGCGACGTGAAGCACAACTCTCAGTCCACTCCATCTTGAAGATGGGGGCACCCAGCCAACCAGGGTCAGGCTCATATTCCCCTCCCACTGGAGGGTGGCATAATAGGGGGTGTACCCACCCCAGGGAAGGGACCCATTGGTCCCTGCCTTTTACCTACCTGTAACGCTCCTAAATCTAGTATTTAGGGGCACAACTGAACCTTGCTTCCTCAGACAAGAAGAAACTACAAGAAGAATAAGAAGGACTGAACAGCCGTGCAGCAGCTAATAAGAGGAAGACGCCCACTGACTTGGCACCAGCCCTACCGGCCTGTCTTCCCCCTTGAACTCTTGTGAAATCCCGGTGTGTCCTGCAGCCAGAAACCTCAAAAACCCCTGAGGACCTGCCTGCTTTCAAGCTCAAAAACTTTGTCTCCCGTGAACACTGGATTTGTTCATCTGCAACCTCTGGCTCCGGCCAGACACAGCGAATCCGCCCAACTCTGCAGCCGCCATCCACGGCCTGAGCTCGAATGGGCAAACACCACGAGGAGGTCACCCTGGCGATCCTGACCCGAGATCCGGTGACCCCTGACCTGCCTCAAGCTCCAGCCGACACCTGTTGCCTAAATCCGGAAGGTCCCCCTAACCGTGGCCATGAGCTGGTAAGACGAAACGACCCCAAAAGGCCCCCCTGCACCCGACGCCACATGGCTTTGTGTGCCCAAAGCGACGGTGCCTAACTAACCCCTAACTTCCCAACTTACCTCTCGAAGTGGTGGTTGCACCCAGAAGACCTTTGTCCCCAAGCCTGCAGTGCCATCGCAAACCGGAGGTTCCCCATTGAACACAAAAAGGGCGCCCAACATCGAAACAGCAGCCTGTTCCCGGCCGACCTAGTGCTGCTGAGGGTTCACCTTTGGTGCTACTTTGTTTCCCCATTTGCCCTGAGCGAAAGTCCAGGAGCTTTACTCCCACAACCAAGTGGCCTGCTTGCCAGCAGCTACCAACCGGAGGCTCCCTATCCCCCATTGGATAACATTGGACCTCAGCACTCTGCACCCGGCCACCATAGTGCCACTGAGGGTTTAACTAGAAGGGCATCCTTGACCCTGGGGGACCCCTGAGTCTACCCCAGAACCTCAACTCCCACTACCAAATACTTACCTCAAAACTGATAACACTGTTTTCCTCCAAAGGATAACATTGACTGTTTTTCTGTGAAAAGTTTGTAAGTGTGGAGTTTGAGAAACTAAAGCAATTCTTTAAAATTGCTTAATCTAACAAAAACAATTGTACTTACCTGTTTTCAGGAAATGTTCCAGAGTAGCATCTAGGTATACTACTCTGTGTAAGCCTAGTAATCTCAAAAGTTGCTCACCTTCTATTTTACTAAAAAAGCCTATTCAAGTATATGTACTGCATTTCCTAAGTTTTGCTTTTATCTGCATCCATACTGTAGATCAAACCAAAGTGCATATACAATTATCATTCAAACTGTATTTCAATCGCATTACTACTGTAAAGTATTTATTGCTTATCTGTGCCAGGCTTGCTTGGTTCTAGAAAATTAAATAACTAAAAAAATATTTTGATCCGAAAACAATTGGTCTGAAGTTCAGTCTGTGAGTGTGTGAATTGATTTGCTGAGTGAGGGTTGAAAATAAATACTTAACACTGTCCACTGATACTGCCTTACTGCTCGACCACACTACCATAAACAGAGAGTGAGGTGCTATCTAACTTTACCTCTGCCTACCTTTGGGGTTCCACTGGACTCTGTGCACACTATACCTCACTTTGGTATAGTATATACAGAGCCAGCTTCCTACATTGGTGGATCAGCGGTGGGATATTCAACTTTGCATTTGTTGGACTACTTGGTAACCACCTGCTCACATGACAGAACTCTTAAATTGTCTTTAGAATTCTGATTTCTCAAATTGGCATTTTTACAAAATTACTAAAAGTCTTGTTAGGGTTTTGGTTAACTCCCTTTAGAATTTTAGAAAACTAAAAGACACTTAAGCTAGGGTTAGAGGGGTTAGAAGTTTTTTTTTAACAATGTCTCAAATCAAGAACCCAGCGGTTAGTAAAAATAACCACAATGAGATAGAGGACTTGGTTTAGGAGCTCGACCTCACCCCTTACCGTCACTTGTTTTTCAAGGAGGTAAGGTTCCTATGTAAACTTAAAAACATAGCCATGGGTCCCCATCCCACCAAACAAAAGCTCCAGGATCTGTTGGCTGGGTATGCAAAGGGCCACCCATCTGTAAATGGTGAAGACCAGTCAGAAGAGGAAGAAGAGGGAGAGGATGACCAGTTAGATCAACCTCTCCACTTCCTAGGGAGAAAAGGGTCCAAGTACCCTTGACTCCAAGAATCAACCTCTCAGTACCTAGATCCCACACAGGTGGCTCAGGTACCACTGAGGACATTGAGGACAGCCTCAATGAGGAGGACAGCCTTTTAGTAAGGCTGACCAAAAGATTAGATCTATAGACCAGGTTGCTGGCTCTAGAAAGAGAGACAGCAGAAATGGACCTAGCACCCGTCAATGGTGGCAGCAATATGCTTAATAAGGATACAGAGCAATCTTATGATCCTAAAATCCCCAAAGGGATTGCCCCTAAATATGAAGAGAGTAATTATATCACGAAATAGTTCACAGCCTTTGAGAGGGCTTGTGAAATGAGAAAAGTGTAGAAGTCACACTGGGGGGGAAACTCCTTTTGGAACTGTTCTCTTGTACCTGTAGAGACAGACTCCTGACCCTTATAGGGGCAGATGCTTTGTCTTATGACTAAATCTGATTGAGGGATTTGGACTCACAACTGAGGAATACAGAATTTGATTCAGGGGGGCTCACAAAACCCCAAACCAATCATGAATTGACTTTTTTAGACTACTCAGTTAAAACACTAGATTGTTGGTTAACCGGACACAATGCTCATGATTTCAATGGACTTTACAATCTGTTTATGAAGGAACATATTTTAAGTAATTGCACTAATGAAAAGTTACATCAGCATTTGGTAGACCTAGGTCTAATTTCTCGCCAAGAATTGGGAAAGAAGGCAGACCGCTGGGTCAAGGCAAGGGTGACAAAAACAACCACTGGGGGTGACCAAAAGAAAGGGGTTACAAAACCTCACCAGGGGAAAGGTGGTGAGAATCCCCAAGATAAGAAGGCCCGAGTGTTCTAAAGGGCCCCAAAAACTTGCACAGGAGGGTGAGTCTCAAACCTCTTCCCAGTCCATTAATATGTACAGGGTAAATGACTTTGATCCTTTAAAGGCCTGGTGTAACAACTGTAAGAAGTTGGGACACTTAACTGGAGATGCTGCTTGCCCAAACAAGAAGGCCCCTAGTCCTACTACAGCTCGTCCTGGAATAACAAGTCCCCAGATGGGATCAACAGTGTGCCAAGAGCAAATCGGGTTGCACACTGAAGCAGTTCTAGTTTCAAAAGAGGAAGTTGAGTTTGCCACTGTAGCTGTGTGGCCACCCAACTTAAAAAATACTTACAATACCCTTGGATTAATGGAACTAGGATAGAAGCTCTGAGGGATACAGGTGCCAGTGTCACTATGGTGAGAGGCACACTGGTTTCCACTGAGCAATACTTGATTGGGAGAACTTACCCAGTTACCAATGCTGACAGTGTTACCACTAACCATGCAATGGCTATGGTGACTTAAACTGGGGGGGGGGGGGGGTGTTACTGGCCTGAAACAGGTAATGGTCTCACCAAAGCTTCCAGCTGCATGTCTGCTTGACAATGACCTGGAAACCTTAACATGGGCTGAGGTTGAACTGAAAACCCATGTAGCAATGCTAGATATCCCTGAATTGGTGTGTGTAAAACCAAGATCACAGAGCAAGAGACAGGGTGAAAAAGAAGTGTTGGAGCCTGAAAGTATGGCCCAACCTTCCAAGAGAAAAGGTAAGAAAACTGGGGAACCAGCTTCTGTACAGCAAAAGGATTAGGACCCCTCTCCTCAGGTAGAGGACTTGGACATCCCAGAAGGAACTGAGCACATGGAGCTTGACCCTAACCAGGTTGATCTCTTAGGCCCAGGGGGACCCTCCAGGGAAGAGCTGTGCCTTGGACAGCAGGACTGCCCAACTTTTGAAAGCCTGAGGCAGGAAGCTTCTGCACAGTAAAAGGGAGATGTCAGTGGTACCCACAGAGTTTATTGGGAAGAGGGACTACTGTACACTGAGGCCAGAGACCCCAAACCTGTAGCCACAAGGAGAGTGGTAGTGCCTCAGATGTACAGGGAGTTTATTCTAACTTTAGCTCATGACATCACCCTTGCTGGACATCTGGGCCAAACCAAGACTTGGGAAAGACTAGTTAGCCACTTTTACTGGCCCCATATGCACCAAAAAGTAAAGGAGGTTGTCAGCACCTGTGTCACCTATCAGGCTAGTGGCAAGACAGGTGGCCCCTCAAAGGCCCCCCTGATACCACTACCTGTGGAGGGGGTTCCCTTTGAAAGTGTATGTGTGGACATAGTGGGTCCACCTGAACCTCCCACAGCATCAGGGAACACATTCATTCTAGTGGTAGTGGATCATGCCACTAGGTACCCTGAACCAATTCCCCTTAGGACTACTACAGCTCCTGCAGTAGCCGAGGCCCTCATTGGTGTCGTCACCAGGTTAGGGTTTCCAAAGGAGGTGGTTTCAGACAGAGGTTCCAACTTCATGTCGGCTTACCTAAAACACATGTGGAAAGAGTGTGGAGTGCAGTACAAGTTTACTATACCCTATCACCCACCAACCAATGGCCTTGTTGAGAGATTCAACAAGACATTGAAAGGCATGATTGCGGGGCTCCCTGAAAAACTCAAAAGGAGATGGGATGTCCTCTTACCCTGCCTGCTTTTCGCTTACAGAGAAGTGACACAGAAGGGAGTAGGGTTTTCCCCCTTTGAACATCTGTTTGGCCATCTTGTGAGGGGACCACTCTGTCTTGTAAAAGAGGGTTGGGAGAAGACTCTCCAAGAACCCAAACAAGATATTGTGGGCTATGTGCTTGGCCTAAGGTCCAGAATGGTTGAGTACATGGAAAAGGCATTCAAAAATCTTTAGGCCTGACAGGAGCTTCAGAAGCACTGGTATGACCAAAAAGCTGCACTGGTTGAATTTCAACCTAGGCAAAAGGTGTGGGTTTTGGAGCCAGTGCCACCAAGGGCTCTCCAGGACAGATGGAGTGGCCCTTACCCTATCCTAGAAAAAAAGAGTGAGGTCACCTACTTTGGTGACCTGGGCACAAGCGGGACACCCAAAAGGTTATCCATGTGAACTGCCTGAAACTCTACCATTACAGGGCTGACATCACCATGCTGATGGTGACTGATGAGGATAAGGAGACAGAGAGTGAACCTCTCCGTGACCTCCCCTCATACAGCCCAAAAGATGGGTCAGTAGATGGAGTTGTCTTTTCAGACACCCTCTCTGCCCAACAGCAGACTGATTGCAAGCAAGTCTTGCAGCAGTATGCTAAGCTCTTTTCCTTGACCCCTGGCCAGAAAAACTGGTGTACCCATGATGTAGACACTGGGGACAGTTCACTTGTCAAAAACAAAATCTATCGACAGTCTGATCAAGTCAAGGAAAGCATCAGAGCAGAAGTCAGCAAGATGCTGGAGGTAGGGGTTATTGAACTCTCTGAGAGCTCCTGGACCAGCCCAGTGGTTCTAGTCCCCAAACCTCATCCACAGGGTGGAAAGAGAGAAATGAGGTTCTGTGTGGACTATAGAGGACTCAACTCTGTCACCAAGACAGATGCTCACCCTATCCCAAGAGCAGATGAGTTGATAGACAAATTGGGTACAGCCACATTTCTAAGTACCTTTGACTTAACTGCAGGGTACTGGCAAATTGGCATGGTCCAGGAGCAAAAGAAAAGACAGAATTCTCCACACCTGACGGGCATTATCAGTTTACTGGTATGCCCTTTGGTTTAAAGAATGCCCCTGCCACCTTCCAGAGGTTGGTGAACCAAGCCCTTGCTGGATTGGCATCCTTTAGTGCAGCTTATCTAGATGATATTGCTGTTGTTAGCTCCACCTGGCAGGATCATCTGATTCACCTTGGGAAGGTTTTAAATGCCCTGCAAACTGCAGGCTGAACTACCAAGGCACCCAAATGCCAGATAGGGCAGGGAACTGTGGTGTACTTGGGCCACCTTGCTGGTGGAGGCCAGGTACAACCCTTACAGCCCAAGATCCAGGCCATCCTGGACTGGGCAGCTCCAACAACCAAACCCAAGTCAGGGCATTCCTTGGCTTGACTGAGTACTACAGGAGGTTTCTGAAGGTATATGGGTCCATTGTGGTTCCCCTCACAGAACTCACCTCCAAGATCATGCCCAAAAATGTAAACTGGACAGTTAGTTGTCAAAAGGCTTCTGACACCCTGAAAGAGGCTATGATGCCTCTGAGCTAGGGATAGGAGTTGTCCTATCCCAGACCAATGATGAAGGCAAAGACCAACCTGTTGCTTTTATAAGCAGAAGGCCTCTCCCCAGGGAGCAGCGTTGGAATGCAATTGAGAGGGAAGAAGCTGAGACCATACTTGTAAGGTACTCACTTCCTAGTTCAAACTGATCACAGACCTCTGAGATGGCTAATTCAAATGGAAGGTGAAAATCCTAAACTGTTGGGGTGGTCTATCTCACTACAGGGAATGGACTTTGTAGTGGAACACAACCTGGGACTGCCAATGCAGATGGACTTTCCAGGTTCTTTCACTCATACAAAACCAGAGAAATTCAGCAGTTTTAGTTAGCTGACCTAACAATAACTCACGCTCCTGCAATGCACTGCTGATGACTTCACATATTACATCACTCATGACATGGTGAGTGACATGACATCTCAAATGACATCACTGATGACATCCCGGATTACATTATCCCGTGACTGGGAGTGTTTCTAAAAAGTTTAAGAATGTGATATATATATATGATGATTCTGTCAGTGTGTGACTGACTGTATAAGAGAGTGATTATACGTGTCTGGGTGAATGTATGGGTGAGTGACTAATCTGTGGGAATGTCTGTATCAGATCAATGCCTGGTGGTCACACAACACACAGACACTCTGTCACCCATACAGGTACTCAGACAACCAATCAATAGCCCATACAGATACTCATGTACCTATTCACCAACCCATGCAGCCACTTACACACCAACTGACAGACTGATACAGACTTTCACACAGATTAGTCACTCACCCATACGTTCAACCAGATTCCTCCTAACTGTTGAAAGAAGTTCAGTCAACCTGACGGATCTGCTGCATAAAGATGAGGGTTATGGTGAACAGTCTTCAACAAGCTGTCAATGCTGGGAAGGGGTAGTGTTACACCCCACCTCACTGTGTTCACAGATGGTGCATTTGCTAAACCCTAAAAGGACATTTTATGACTTTTTAAAAAATAAAAGGAAAACTGGCAAGTGTCTCCTACCCATCTTCTAGTTATGCTGAATTCGGTAAAAGTGCTAGGAGTCAGACATCTGCAGTTGGTATGTAGAACCCTGCATTTTACCCCGAACTCAGTACACAATGGTTAGTGTTTTACACTGTGAGATTGTTATACACTATTTGAGATTTCTCTCATAGCATATTTCAGCTGCCATAGTTGTGTTTATAAAAAGTGTATCAGGAAAATATTCCTTTTCCAGGTTGTTAACATGAGTCTGAAAAAACAAGCATTGCAGTCGAGCACACATTTGATTTAGCAGCACCGTTTAAACTAGTGGCCTGCTTTCTCGGCCTGCGCCCGCATTCTGATTCATTTAGTCCACAAGCAATGACCAAGTTAGTATACAACCGGACTTGTAATATAGGTAACATTAGAAAAATACATATGCAAGCCTTGCAACACAGTGCAAAGGAGAACCTTTTATACAAAGAGCGGAAATCAACTCTATCTCGCCTTTGTGATACAAGAGGGCATATTTACTAGAAAGTGGCGAATCGTGTTGTTAAGCCAAGAAGGCTAACAACACACTTTGTCATTTTAGAAACACAGCGCTGCACTGTATTTATAAGAATACGGTACAGCCCTGCGTTTCCCCCTGCGCTGGTATTAAATTAAGCTGCCTAGTGCCATGCATGCACCCTTTCACCATAGTGCAAGGGTGCCCTTGTTGAGGGGAAGATTGTTTATGTGCAGGAAGGTCCCCCTTCCTGCACATAAACAATCTTTAAATGCCGTTTTGTAACTTCTATGTGTGCTGCTTAATGAAGAACACATAGAAGTTGCAAAACGGCATTTTATTTAAAATTATTGTTATTGTGCAGGAAGGGGGATATTCCTGCTGGTAAACAAACATTGGCATTTTGCAGTTTCCATGTGTGCTGCACAATGCAGCACACATGGAAACAGCAAAAACAAGGAGAAATAAAGCATTTTTCCTAATTTCACCTGTTGAAGACCAGATTTTTCCTGATCTTAATTTTGGCACTGCCTCCTATTTATGCTGCTCTTCTAAATAGGGGGCAGCGTCAAAATCAATGGGTGTTGTGGTGGAACGCCCACCACAACACCCATTGCCCACCCCTTTCACGCTAAGTGCAGCGTGAGAGAGTGCCTTAATTGCAAGGCAGCATTAAGCCACGTTAAGTTGCTTAACGCTGCCTTGTAAATAAAACAAACCTCCCATCACCATTAAAACATCACTAAAAGAGACGTGGTTGCAATAGGGGCTTGTAAATACGCCACTAAGTCTCCTTGGACTGCCTCAAAGAGCACCTTTTATTTTGAAGATTGAGACCATAGTTGCATAAATGCATAAAACACAAACGTAGTTTATAATGGCTGAGAACTGTAGCCCAAAGCAGTTCACATATTTCTCCATCATGCATTGATATAAATATAGATGATGACCAGCTGTTGTAGCTAGATCATTTGTCACTGCTTTAGTTGTGAGATACACAAGTAGTATTAACATGAAGGGTTGTCTTGAGAATATGTATGGTCACTATGGGCACACATAACATTTTTTCCTCTTGTCTGGCACCTAGTTAATCCTTTGACTCGGAGCAATCTATCTCTGCACTTTGCGAACAACCAGCAGTGTGACCGCCAAGTGCGAGTGTTGCAGTGGCTGTCAACAGTAAGCCGTCATGAAGAGCTTCTGGACTCTGAAAGGTAGGCGAATGCTTCTGCTGTAGCAGTCTATTCTATAATCTATAAAGTGTCTACAGTTGTAGGAATTCACAGCCTAATAGGATATTGTCTCAAAGCATTTGGCACCATAACCCTTCTGTGGGAATCCATGCTTGCTTCCATGTTACCTACCCATTACAAACAAAATACTTCCCAATGAACTATACATTTCCAAAATGTATTGATTCTGATTCAGGTTTTTATGTTTTTGATTTTATGAGTTCATTATTATCACTGCTTGTTGCATGTTTGCTGTTATTTAGGGGCCAATAATGATGTTGGTTGGAAAACCTCTGACCTCTAGTCAGAAGCTTCCCAACCGTGGTCAGACTTTCCAGAAGACTCGGTCGGTTTGTGGCCCGAAGACTGATTGAGAGTTTGCGGTCGGAATGTAAACCAGACGGTCATTCTGACTCAGTTCCGGCCAGCGCTCGGAGTGTTCCTGTCGATCGGAACCACACCATAATCCCCTATGGATGGCGTTTGTGCCGTCTGTATCACGATGTTGGTTTCTGACAACCTTTCTGTGCCGGCCTTTCCGACATGGAAAGGCTGTCGGAAAGTAACTTTGGGGGTACCTAGCAGGGCCCCTTTGCCCCCGTGGTCTAAGGTCCGTGGTGAAGGGGGTACCTAGGGTACCCTCTCCCTGTGAAACCCTGCACTGTATGGTTGGTACCATTGTGCATGGTTTTACACATGCACCCATTTCTCTATAGGAGCCTGTATTATGGCCGTTTTATGGCCGTAACACAAGCTCCCATAGAGAACAGTGGGAATTTGACCGAACAGTGGTCAGTCGCATCATAATCAGGCCTTCGGATCCGCCGACCTCAGGTCAGTCAGACCTGAGTCCAAGATGTTGTCTGTCGGTGGCAACTCCAACATCGTGATGATCCCCTTAGTATTCAATTTGTAATGTTGAAGGTGAGCTGGTTATCAGGGCAGAAATAACAGTTGTGTATACGTGCACATTCCTCAGAACATTAGTATGCATTGCCTATAGTTTTAATGTTGAATTTTTTTGGCCCGGTTCACTGACAAAATATGAAACCCCAAAATAGCCCCATGCAAAAATATTGTTATATAAATATCAATATCAAAAATATAGTTATGCTATACTAAATTACAAACATTTCGAGAAAAAAAATCATTCTCTTATATCATTGTATAACATATTGTTTCTTTACATATATATAATTGTAAATATTAAACATTACATATATTAATAATGACACTAATGTAAATATATATATATATGTAATAGTTAAAAAAACAATTACAATTATTTTCAAAAAGTAAAACACACATATATTAATATATATATTTATTTACAGATTGCTAATTAAAAAATATTATTAAACTAATAATTTTTATGTATAGTATAATCATTTTTTATATATATAATCTTATTACCTTTACAAAAATGATTATACTATACATACACATTATTAGTTTAATAATAGTTTTATATTTAATTATATATATATATATATATATATATATATATATAACATAAAATATATTAAAAAATGTATTTTCATTACAAATAAAAAATTTAACCAAATACAAAATAGCAATTCAATAAAAATGCATTACATGTTAAAAATATTATTAATATTATAATTTTCAATAAACAAAAACATAATAATATACATTTAAACAATATAAACTAGACTATAAAATGCATATACAATTCTCACTACAGTTTAGACAAATGTAGGCAAAATGTTGTACTCAGGAGGGGTAACATTTTCTATTCCCACTCCAGTCAAATCAACAGTATGGAAATTGTTGGATTGCGGAGGGGTAAAATTTACTATTCAACTTCAGTGACTCTTGTCCATTATTGATGTAAGAGTCATACCAGTGAAGATGTTGATTTCCTAAAACAGATAATGTATGCAGCATGCATATTGCTATACTTTGGATGTCAATACTGTTATGAGGTTTTCTGGTTAAACAGAAGTACTTTTACCAATAAATCATGACTACCCAAAGATTTCCACCACCAGGTCTCTGGTGAACCCCACCCCATCATACACCCTTAAAATGGGATGCAGGTAAGGAAGATCATAGAGGATGTTCTATAAATTAGCTTACATTGGCAATACCTTGTAATGTGTGTAACATCGCCAATTGTCGACCATTAGAAAGTGGCTCAATCATGGAAGGTGTACATTCACAAGGAAGGCTTTGTTGGCTTAGGTTTTTTCTTTTTCACAGCTGCTCTCGGATACTGAAGTATTTTTCTGCTTTTAGAAACATTTATTTCATTTAGAGAAAGAGCTCAGGACATTCCTAATGGGTTCATTGATGCTACAATCAAAACCAAATCAGTAAAGGCCATAATTAGCTGTGAGCACAGATATTGTCCAGGGAGACCATTGTCAGACACAATGTCTGATAGCCATCCGTAAGCTTCAGTTATCAGTTGAGAATGAAAGGAAAAAAACGAAGAACTTTTTCTAGTGGCCGTGCTACAGTATAACACCACTGGTTGGTAATTCAGCCGGCGTCAACGTAAAATAAATGTACACTACGGTAGAGTAATCTTTGTAATGGGTACCATCTCATTACTGGAACTATAAAAGTTCTATAAACAATTGAGATACACAATGGACAAAACATTAAATCATACTAATCTTTAATCTATTTATTAAGCTTAACAATATTTAAATGTAGCCTCATGATTAGATGGGAATTATTTTTTATGTGGCCAACAAATACAGTTTTTATCTCACATATATCTTTTTTTAGATTGGATAACATCAGTACCATTTCAATACCACTTTTAAACTGGCATCAACTATATGAAAACAGTCATATTGAACTTCTCATGTCTTCTTTTTTCACAAAGATTGCAGCCGGCATACATTCAACATGTGTAAGGATTCCCGCTTCCTCAAGGCTCCATGGTTGAATTTATTAAATGTGTCCTCCTGTATCATTTTCCAGTTAAATGTTCCTTATACTTCACTTCAGTGCATTCCATATAATTAAACTTACCGTAATTTCCAAAGTTGCAAGATTGAAAATCAACTTGATGTGTCGTTTAATGGTCCTCAGTTTCTTCTCAGATCTCTATCTTTATGTAACTGTTTCATAACTTCTCATCAATATTTAGAAACAATAAGCCGATAATATGGCTGTTACAATTGCCCATCGATATCCCCTCACTAACAGGCATAACTCATGTGCTAAGTCATAACTACAAAAGCAAAGTCGCAGATTCATCGTAGAGTTTTAGCCTTCAATTCCACGTAACTATTCCAGAGGAGGATGTGCCACTGAATGCCCAATTACAGCAAAAAAAAGTCTAATACAGCCCGGAATGGCCGGGGTGAGATGTAAATATTTTTGCAGCTTTCAGGTGCCCTGGTACCAGCAACACATGCTCGGACACAAAAATCAGTTGCCAATGCATAGCCATATACTTGTGTAGGGTTATGTATATTGAGGTGTACCCATGTAGGCCGAGTTCTGCGCCACAAGCACACACACATTGTCCCTCATGTCCATGCTCAATTGTGTTTTTGAATGTTCTAATCTAGCCATTTCTATCCAGTTCAGTCTTAGCCTCAAAGTTTCTGGTGGAAGATTAGCCTCAGATGCTCAGTGCAGTTCCCCCTGCACAGTATGTCTTCAAATACCCAATGCTGCCTCACGGTACATGTGCAGGTGCATGAAATGGCCTATCATTTCTCCCTATGCAGAGATCGTCTTGTGCAGGTTTAGCCTTGAATGTCCAGTGCCATGTCCCAAGGTGTTGATTTACCATTAAAGGCTCAGAGCAGCAGTGCAGCTTCAGCTTCTATCTGTACGTCCCAGCTGCCCAGTGCTGACTCCCATTGTTGAGTTTTGTTTGATGAAAAAGCCTCCACATGTTTGACGTTTAATTCCAGCTCCTTACTTTTAGCAACCATGACCAGTACAGGAGATCCACATTGGGTAGTATGATAGAGGCACGCATGGCTAAACCATGTGTGCCTCCACAATGCTGCCCTAACCACAAATGCATCTGAACAACTCATTCTTTACCACGTATGCCTTTACCATGCAATTTTGTGGTAAAGGCATGACTGGTAAAGGGACATTTGTGGTAACTTTTACACTTGAGCCCCCGAGCCCTAAAAACTACCATGACCCCCACAAGCTGCAAAAACTACCCACCCAAGCCCTAAGAACTAACCCAACCCTTTATGACCCCATAAAAACGACTCCAACACCACAAGACCTAAAAACTATCCCGACCCCCCTGAGCTCTAATAATTACCCAACCCCCTGAGCCCTACAAACTTCCCCGACACCTGGAGCCCTGAAAACATCCTAATCAGCCTTAAAACTCCATAACCCGGCCCCAGCCCCACTTACCTCATTGTGTCCTCTCCCGATCCTTCCTGTTCCTGGGCCCACCCATTCCAGCATCTAGACCACACGCATACCTCAACTACGCATATGCTTGGTTAAGGCAAGCTTGGTTGCCCTTGCAGGGAAATGGCATGCATGGCTTAGCCCGCGTTCTAATGGCTGTTTCGCTCCACATGGTGCTGGGGCTCTACTTTCCACCTCATATTTCTTGATTGAAGGCAACATACACGCTTTGTTGAAGGAACACTGATCCTAACTTACCTTCTTCTTGAGCTACATGAGCTCTCTTATGGCCTGTCTTTAATTTCTTCCCTGATGCTTCAGTTTGCAGGCTCCTTGATGGTAGTATTGGAATTGTTTATCCCTAGTTCCAACTAGAGACCCCAGCAGCTTCCTCTTTGAGCTGAGGGATTAGAAGGTGGGAAAAGGGATAGGAAATCAAGAAGGCAGACCTAGCTCATATTGCCAGATTTACTTTCTTTTGTATGCTGTCCCTGCTACCTCAGAGACCAGGAGAACAGCAAACTGCTAACTGTCTACTTCGCTTGTTAGCCACTATATGATGCATGTGATAATCATTCTATATGTTATGTACTTTCATGCAAAGTTGTAGTTCTTTTTTTTATTTTTTATTGGAATACTTAATCATTCCCATAATCTAAAAATACAAATTTACATAAAAGCATAAAAAAATCACAAAAAGCAGGATCAAGTTTAAATATATCATTACATTCTTCCCTAATATTATATAGTAATACAAACACATGATTCTTATACACAATCAACCAAATACATTTAAGAAAACCCCATTTAATATACTTCATATTTATGATTTCATATAAAGAAAAACCTCTTAACCCAAAGTTTCCCATGATTTCTAAAATTTCCTATATGATCCAGATCTTAATGCATATCTTTTCTCCAACTCCTTAATCCTATTATGTTTACACTGTAGTTTTTGACAAGTCGGAATTTCATCAGACCTCCACCTTTTCAGGATTAAGGATCTAGCTAGTAGGACCACAATGTATAACAAGTCAACCTTTAAGTCAGGTGACTATCCTAAAACTGCAGACTGAGCATCCAATGTTTGCTGTACTTTCAGTCTATCAGTACAATACAGATTGATGTTATCCCTTCAGGGCTGAGAGGAGATGATGGCAGATAAAGCCGTTAGTGCACTTACTTACTCAGTCACGCCCTGGAAGCAAAGGATCGAGGATGCAATCTCGGGAGCACCTGCAGGGCTCTTGCGAATCCCTTGGCGGTGCCACCGCCAGTGTTTTGGTGGCATCGGAGGGGGGGGGGGGGGGGGGGGGGTCATTGTTAGGAATGTGGACCGGGAGGTTAAGGAGGATGTTGAAAGCAGTGGATCGAAAACGCCGGCAATAGCCGAGACGGCGTCAAGAGGTGAAGGTAAGGATGCACAAGCGTGGGGAGCCTCCTGTCCTTCTCCTGAAGAAATCCTCCAACATCCAAACTTGTGCCTGCTGCTTTAACTCGAGGCTTAATTGCGGGATGCTCTACAAGGAAGAGACTTAATTGTATACTGAACTCTAAGTAACAAAGTAGTAGGACATCGTGATTCAGTAGAAACTGATTAATAGGGGCTTAAATAACGAAAAAAGAAAAGAGGAGAGAAGGTGACTGTTGCAGCCTGTGCGCATTTAAGCGCAAACCACCAAATGCGAATTCTGTCCCTGTTAATCAATCTACCCCGGTTCAGAGGTCGCGTCAAAAGAGCCTCCTAGAGAAAACACTGGGTAGTTCACGTACATTACAAAGCGCACAACAGACGATGGATCTAAAGGTGCAACAGCTTCTGGAGGCAAATAGATTAGAGACCCCTGATGTCCAAGAGGCCCAGGCGGAGATTGAAAAAGGGGTGGAGAAGGAAGATACTTTGGAGACTGCAAGACTACAAATGTCTAGCCTCCTGCAACACTGGAAAGAACAGAAGATATGGAAAGTAATATCGAAATGGGAGGCCTCCAAAAGTAATCTACTGCTGTGCCCTTTTCAATTCCCCATCTGTTGCAAACAATATCCTCTTTTTTTCGAAATCACATATTGCGGTGACAGCTTCAACCACCTCCAGCTAGTTAATACATTAAACAATATCCCAGGCAGCATTGTCTTCAGCTCAACAGCATGCAGGGACAAAAGTGGCAATAGACAAATCTTGGCTGGTGGCAACAGCAATAGTAGGCAATGAGGAACCTCTGCAGGAGATAGAAAATGAACGGGAATCTAGACAAATGGTTAGAGACATGTTCGAGTTGATTCTTTCTGAGATAAAAGAGCTGCGTATGACACAGTCACAGGAGATATTTTATCATTACATGAAAGGTTGTTGGAAATCCAAGAGACAATGGGTAAAATACCAGAGCGTCTGACGGAAGCTGAGGAACAAGAAACTAGCCTAGAGGACAAGGTAGTGTCCTTTGAGCAGGAAATAATACAAATTAGGCAAAATACAGATGTCGTTGGGGCTAAATTATAGGATGTGGAAAATTACAACAGGTGTACAAACTTACGGTTAGTTGGGGTCCCGGAAGCAATTGAAGGCCCACAATTTCGGGACTGGGTAGAATCCCTGCTGAGAAAAGCAATCACGAATCCAACAGGAGACTTAACAGTTTCAAGAGCCTATAGGGTAACTTTCCAACGCCCCATTAATACAAAAACACTCATAATATTCTAGTGAATTTTGTTGACTTTCGAATAAGAGAAAAAATAATGTCTAAGGCGATTTGAAAAAAAACTTTGACGACACAAGAAGTCCTGTCATTTAAAATCTTTTCGGATATGACTGCATTAGCAGCAAAGAGGCGGAGAGAATTTGTTCGAATGATTGATTCTTTTAAAGCAAAAGGGGCACAAGCAACCATTGTTCAACAATCGAAATTAAAAGGTCTCATAAATGGCAAATTTCACCTAATGGAAGATGTAGCAAAAGCACAAGAACTATTACAGTAGAAGTATATCTCACTATAAAAACCTATTAACTATGAATGCTAAATGTTAGGCAATAATTATGGGTTGATATTTTATAGAGATACTTACGTTAAGGATTTTGCAGCTCAAATATGAGTGTAAATACTACCAGGAGTGAGAGACCGGAGGACCTGGGTCACTCCGGTAGTGGTAAGCACACAATACTGGGTGCTGGGTCATGGCACTCAGGGTACCAAGTGGGGGTAGAGAGGTGGTGTGGGTTACCCTCTCACTAGGGTCACAGGGGTATGGGAAAGATAATGGTCGGAAGGGATTACGCAGGGTACGGGGTGATTGCAGGGGAGAAAAATGGGATAGTTCATCCATGCATACAAGCAAACTATCTTTGGTAAATGAAGTAATGTTATCATCAATGCTAATATGCACTTTACATGACACTTTACTTTGCACTGTCAGTTAAAAAAATTGTTACGTACTGTAGTTAAAAGAATAATGCACATTGCACTTTGAATTATACGTCTTATTCTCTCCTTAAACATCAATGGCTTCAATAATAAAATAAAGGCGAAGCCATTGAAGAATAGGTAAGAGGATATATCCCTGACATTGTATTGATCCAGGAGATGCATAATATGAATAAAAAGAAATCTACATATAGTATGTTTAGGCAGTGGGCATAGTTAGGTATTTTTCATCAGCAAGTGCTGCTCATAGAGGGATAGCAATTTTCGTGAATAGATTCTCTTTTCAGATCACCTACTTTCAGGTTGATAAAGAAGGCAGGTGGGCTTGATCAGTGGTTTGATTATTAATAACAGGTTAACCACAGCCGAATATATGCACCATTTGAAGACGATCCTACCCGTTTATTGGAGCTTTATCACCCATTACGGCATAATCCTGGAACAGTGATATTGGGGGTGATTTTTACTTTTTGCAGGCTCCTGAATTGGATTCATCCTCTGGTACACAGAAACAGAATAAACCACCTATGAAAAAGGTATTAGCGGAATGTATGCAAAGATCTGATAGACATATTGCAGATACAATTTCACAATATGAGAGAATATTCATGTTTCTAAGCTAAATATAAAACAGTGGCAAGATTAGATCATTTTCTTACTTCATGCAATTTAAGTTTAATCAACTACACATATATTCAAAACAGATTTTCTGATCATGCTTTGGTAAAGTTGGAAGTATCAGGGCTTGGGGCACTTAAGTTATCATCAACATCCACATCGAGGATGAAGACTTGTGTACGGAAACCCAGAATAAAATAGAAAGCTTCTTTCAACTGAATAGGATGCAGCTAGAGTAAAAAGAATCTGGGAGGCTTTTAAAGCTACTACACATGGATATATTAGCAGCTGGATGCCTCCGAAATGAAATGAGGAGAGTCCGTTTTCTTATAAATGTTCAGCTTGGCAAATAAGAGAAAGACAGGCACACAAAAGGATTACTGCCTTGGTAGATAAAGATACAAATATTCACATCACAAATGAAGTACAGATACAGGAGTAGTCCAAACACTATGAAGCAATCTATTAAGTTAGACAAGAGGTAGATATTTCAAAACTAAAGGATTTTCCTATTAAACTCTTCATTCCTAAACTATAGGCAAGTCAAATTGAGAATATGTTGACCGATGTTACATTAAAAGAAATGGAAGTTGTAGTGCAATCTCTGGCTAATGGAAAAACATATGGAGAAGATGGATTGCCTGCTGAACTAAATAAGAAATGTTATTCAATAATAAATCCTGAATTAGTAATGTTAGCCAATTATATTTTTATGGGAGGCGAGATACCACCCTCTTTCCGTACGGCAGTATTAGTCAGCTTTTTGAAAAAGAATAAAGATAAGGAGGACATTAATTCATACAGGCCTATAAGCCTCTTAAACACCAATTATAAAATTATAGCCAAATTATTGCCAAACTGAATGAAAAAGTGTGTTGGGTCAATTAAACATTTAGATCAGTGTGGATTTGTATCAATTAAACACCTAACTTTTAATACCAGTAGTTTAGTCAAAGGTATTGATTATTTTAGTCATAACAAAATCCCGGCCCAGATTATGTTACCAGATTATGTTACCAGATGCCAGGAAGGCTTTTGATCAGGTTTGCTGGGAGATTCTTTTCTATATTCTAACTGAGATTGGATTCCCTGTTGAATGTATTAATATAATATCCAAGTTTTATAAAAAGGCTTCTGCACGAGTAATTATTACTTCAAACAAGATTGGCGTTTGCAAAGTTAACAGAGGAACAAGACAAGGTTGTCCTCTGTCGCCATTACTTTTAGCTCTTTTTATAAAGCCGTTAGCAATAGCTGTTTGCTCAAATAGCAATCTGACATCCCTGATTCCAGGAATTACACAAATAAAGCTTTGTGCTGATGATATAGCATTATTTCATAGACCCTACATAAAAGTTCAAAAATATATATTTGAATCTTCCAGGAATACCAGCTAATTGGAGGGTATAAAATAAATAAATCAAAGACGGAGATTCTGTTCTGTAATACTGCACCCAACACTTTAATAACAGAACTGGGCTTACTGGTCATTACTAGGCCCAAGAGGTATATTGTGATATACTTCTCTAAAAAAGTAAATGACCTGTATGTTTTAAATTATGTCCCCTTCATTAATAAGATAATAGGACTGTTTCCAAAATTTAATAATTTGCCCCTTTGAATACCGGGTCAGGGTGCACTAATCCGTATGTTAATTTGACCTTTATGCATTTTTTTGTTTTTAGCCATCCCTAATGCAATCCAAATGAAATTCTTTAAAGAAGTGCAAGGCATGTTTTCCATTTTTTATTAGCAAACAAACCACAAAGATTAGCTTCAGATACACTTTATGGACCAGTAAATGAAGGAGGTCTAGGCCTCCCTGATTTGTATTATTTTGAGAATTTTGCACACACCACATATAGATCATCGAAGTATTTAAACATTAAAAGATACGATCATTTCTCCTTAGATTTAATTTATCAAGAATATGATAATATTAGTTTTATGCGTTTAGCGAAAACCTCTAAGAAAGTCAGATACAAGACGCTACAGTATAACATCAAACATGTGCAACAACAGTTTCGGCACTACACGATTCACACCATTAATGGAGTAACACTGCTATCAGAAGTCTATATAGTAGAGCATCATTTGATAGATAGGAATGTAATGTCTAATTGTATGAGCAATGGCTATCAGAAAAAATTGGACTTTTTAGAGGGGAATTGAAAAAATTTAAATGAAATAGAGACTAGCATTAAACATTGTCAAAAAAAATATTCAATGGTCCAATATTAAAATTAGTTATGTTTTACGATAGCTGAATCTCTTACACATAATTGAAACTATGAAACTCGCTGGGGAGCTGATACAATCTAAAACCCGCAAGAAAATCAGTATCTTGGCTTCTCTCCCACGCATCCAGGTGGCAGATAAACTTCATGGGAAAGCCACCCAAAAAATTGCATTCAAAGGAGGCCTCCAGATATCCATTGCAGCTTGGGATCAGATTAATGAGTTTAATTTCTCTTTATTGAAAGGGGAAAATGCATGACATATTAAATTTTACATTAAAAAACTTTTATATAGAACCCCCGATTTTCTCCATAAAATAAATCCGCAGATTTCGGCAAACTAACTTCAGTGCAATATGGAAGGAGGGGAGAATTGGACACATACTATATGTGGCTGCTCAAGGTTGAGCAGGTTTTGGGCCAAAGTTGTAGTTCTGTGTTTTTTTCCGGAGAACAATGCACATAATAGTGGGGGCAATTGGATGATAGACTAGAAAGTACAAACTAATCTGGTTTTTCATCACGGCATCGGTCTTCAATTGTGGACATGCAGTTAGTATAACGTGTTTGTAAATAGTGTAACCTTGATATTAAAAATAATTTCCCATGTATTTATAACTCTTTCAGGAGCATTGAATCCCCTAATTTATGGTTTGCTGGTGCTGATTCCCTTCGTCCTGATCTGAAGCCAGTGCCAGAGTTACAGAACTGGCAGGACACTGTTGGACGCGATGTTGCACCCCATCTACCACAGAGGGAAAGGGCTAGGCAGGACGCCATACATGGTGAGCAGTCCAATTCATTGTCTGATTTCTGATTCAGGCTTTTTTGGTTAATGTTTCAAAGCATTGTTTGAATTTTATTTGTTTTCTAATGAGAAGTTACAGCTGCAAAATAACTATACTATTAAAGATGAGGGAGAAATGTGCAAGAATAGCTTTTCCCAAATTGAGATTCTTACTGAAAGTCTGAAACGCAATTTGGAAAATGCAATCCCTAATCCCTAGTGGGTCACAAATTGACCTTCCTCATTAATATTAATGAGGTAAGTCGCAGTATACGACCCATTAGGAATGATAGCCATCACATGGATGGTGGCCTGCTGGGGTCAGCACACCACCATGTCTGTGATTGCTTTTTAATAAAGCAATATTGTTTTCTCTAAGTGCAGCCCGTTTACTTTCAAGGAAAATAGAAAATGAAACTTTTAAGTTTTGTGGGATCACTGCCTACTCACAAAAAATATTTTTGTTTACATTCTCAAAAGGGATGGGGATCTTTTGTGTACCCTTCCCATTTGCAAATGGTTACCACTGCATTTTAGTAGTGGGTAAAAATGCATGTTTTGCAACCTGTAGTTCGGCAGCAAAACATTAACACTACTGCAAATTGATAGTTGAAAGGGACCCCTAAACACACTCCTTCCAACTACCAAATCGCTGAATCAAATTGCAATTCGGTAGTTACTGAATTGCAATTTGGCATTTGTACTATAAAACATGTTGTTGCTGTTGCAAACAAGCTGATTTGTGATTCAACCTGTCTATTACCTCAAAAACATATTTGACATATGGCCCTAAGCCACCATTTGCATTACATTGCCTTAGATGCACGGGAGCCCATTTATTTTGGTCACTGGTATAGTGAGAATTATTCTAAAGCAAATACCCTTTCTCTCAGTACATACTATGCCTTACTGGAGAGATCCGCCTCAGCAATGAGTCTGACTGGTTTCCAACCACAACTGTACTAGTAGGAAATTGTTCTTTAAATGAGAATTATAAAAAGCTTGATTCTATTTAAAAATAAATAGCCTAACATCTTGAAAATATTGATTCGTGCTTGCACGGTATCTGGGAAACAAAGCTTCCAAAAATTGTACTGAATTTTTTTTCTCGTAATGGAAAAGACATAAACACTCACTCCACTTTTTATACAAAAATAAATCTGGAAGAGAGAAAGGGAAATGTGGAAGCTGAAGTAAATGGCTATCTTGATGAGTTACCTTGCATCATATGTGACACCTTTTGTCAGTTGAAGCTGTTGAGTTAATAGCATGTTCTGAGACTCAATATTTTTAGCAAGGGCTCAAAAAAACTCAGTAGGCACCCTACCATTGGCTAATAAGATAAGACTGTGCTTTTATGTGGGACCGTAGCTTGGTCAGTAAGATTGAAGGAGGGGGTGAGCATCAGATTTTCCCAAAATGAGGCTGGCATATAATGTTTAAATACATCATACGAAAACCAGGGTGCATAAGAGGGTACTAAGGGGCGGTGGAAAGGGAGAGGAATGCGGATCGGTAGGAGCACCAAGGGGGAAAACGCAATATTTTGTAAAATAACCAACATTTTTGAGGACGTTCGAAACAGAGTGAGAGAGTGTGTGCGTTTTTGTCTGCGTGTATGGAAAACTTCCTGTTGAAATCCGACTGACACCTCACAATACCCGACTGAAAGCACCTGTCCCCAACTATTTATCAGAAGATACATTTATTACTGGGGTGTAACACCTCAACCCCCCCCCCCAAGCTACACCCCTGCTTTTATGCTTTAATGGCTCTAAGTGGTGTTTAAAGTAATTTGTCAGTCACTATGTCCCTTTGAAGTTAATGTATTGCTTATGAGTTGACTCTGACCAGGGTCTGACCTCTTCCGCGTGTTAGTTTTTCATGTGCTGAGAAGAACCAAAATCACTCCATGGATCTGAGCAGAGAAATGCCATGCTCATAGTTGGCCTTTGTATCTTCATCCTTGTTAGTTAGGGATTACTTGTGTGACCTGTTACCTGCAAATAATAATAATTCGTTTTTATTACAAGGGTGATTCTCTCTAAGCTGCCTTTGAATTAGTGCAAAAAAACAGTTGATGGACCGAATGCAGAACAATGTCATACATTCACCCCAGTAGAGAGATCTGGGCCTAAATCCATTGTTTTTTTGCTCACCATGCCATTCCAGTTTTAACCCAGCCATTAGCAAATCAGTCTTGAGCCTGTGCCTCATGGGAACAGTCCAGCCCGAACTGCCAAGCCAGGTCCTCCCTGGACTGGAAACAAGCATCCTAGGACCGGTTTCGGGGTTTCACCCCTCTTCAGCCAGGATAGCTTGATTCCAGTGGCATGGAGAGCAAGGGACCCACGTCTGGGGATACCCTTCCCACTCGGGGTGACATAGTGGTAATTCCAGGGAGCATTCAGTTACACATGCTTAGTGGCCCATGTCAAGTACTAAACCCATAGAACCTTCTGGCTTAGGAGAAAACTGCATTCATCACGAGGGGATGCTAGAGCCATCACTTTTAAAAGAAAAAGAAACTAAAGCAGTTTGTGGCACTCTTAAAATCAGAGACTGACGGAAAGCGCCGGGCGTAACATGGGTCAACTCTGCGGCACTTCAGTCACCTGAAAGGATCATCTCTAAAAAGTGAACAGGCTCAGAGCAGAGTTTAACTTATAACATTAGGGATGGCAGACTGCCAAATTGGGGAATAGTTGGTCACAGAGTCAGTAGCATGTTAGATTTTCTTCTGGAATTTCTTTTTACATTGCTGCCACATTCTGATAACTCTTTTGACAGCACTTCTTTTGTTGCCAAAACACTCTTTGTTTGTTCCCAGAAGGCATCACAACTTTTTAAGACTCAGTCCTATTAAGACAGGTGCTATTTTTCAGCATTTTTGTTGAACACTGGGATCAGGACCTCTGGCTGACTTCTCTGGGCTCACTGTCCTCAACCAGTAAATACTGTAAAAACATCTGGAAATTATTGATACTAATCTTCCTGTGGAGCTGTGGGTTTCACAGTTGTCTAGCACAGTGTTTCTCAAACTGTGGGACAGAGATTCGCAAGCCAATTCACGAAAGTCTAGCAATCAATTAGAATACCTTTAAATTCCAAATGTCTCTTGTCACATTTGCTGTACTGCAATGACAGAGGTCAAATGTCAAGCTCTGCCTCCTGCCAAATTGCTGCTTATATTTTTTAACATTGAGATTGTTTTTTACAAGCCCCTCTCACTTGCAATAAAGAAAAAGTACAGTGAATTATGTGACAATCTTGATGGGGTACTGGGAATGTGAAAGGAAAGCCTGCTGGATGTCATTTGAACTGTAACACAAGAAAATGTAAATACCTGTAAATTAACTTTAAGCAGTCATTTTACTCTAAAGCAAAACTTAGGTAAGAATAAAATTAGCTGTGGAAACGATCTCAAAAACATACTACACTGATGAGGCCTAAACCAGGGCTGTGTCCTTGCCCCAACACTCGTCAATGTATATACCGCAGATTTGGGGAAGAAGATGTGTCAAAATGCAAACCTCGCAATCCCCAATATTGGCCCAAATAGAGTTCACTTATTACAGTACCTAGACAATTTGGTAATAAAGGATCACACCAAAACTGGACTGC
The DNA here is from genome assembly GCF_964204655.1 of Triturus cristatus. Classification (NCBI taxonomy): domain Eukaryota; kingdom Metazoa; phylum Chordata; class Amphibia; order Caudata; family Salamandridae; genus Triturus; species Triturus cristatus. The sequence continues at coordinate 306,736 of NW_028188113.1, read as the reverse complement.
AAAGGGGACTGGATGCTCTTAACATCTAGAACGAAAGCAATGAATTGGCTGTGAACCCAAACAAGACCTTGGTGATAGCTTTTGGACATAAAGCAAAAAAAGCTTTACTCAGCTGGAGACTGGGCGCCTAGATTATTGCCACCAGAAGGACGTACACCTGCCTTGGGGCTTGGCTCAGTGATACTGGGAAGGCAACTTCACACCAACAAAGAATGAAGTCCAAGGCTCAATCAACAATCAATGCTTCATGCAAACTTCCGGGTAAGCTGTGCAGTCCAACAACGCTGCCAATCCGGAGGGTGATACATTTCAAAATACCGGCGATAGCAGGCTATGCACAACAAGTGTTCCCTGATCTAATGGGGAGTTTGCATGAAAACTCCCAGTGTCAGGTGTACAAACATATCTTTAAGTTACCTATATATGCCGCAACAGTCTGATCCGCCTGGAGTTAGGCCTTGTCAAGCAAAACAATGAATGTTTGGGAACACAGGCGAAACATTATTACCAAGTCATTAAAGCACTCACAGGATGCTCAAAAAGTGTGCTTAGACCAATATACGAAGGAACGGCCAATCTGCGGAACAGCTACATGCAAAAAGCTGTGGGGGTACTCGGCTTCGCAATGGAGAACAGTTTTTTGGAAGGGATGAGCTATGCTGCAATTAAGAATGCTATGAACAAACAAACACACTCGTCAATTATTACGGCAAGCAGACAAACTTAACTATCTAGCCAAGGGAGGGCAACAAGGTTTAATTTCACCATAATAGGAAAATAGAACACAGCCATGTCTGAACCAAGCACTGGAAGGTAGTTCCTAAAAGAGATCCAATGGGCCAGGCTGGTGCCCTTGAGAACAAGAGAGCTAAATACCGGTTGGAACTCTTTGGCACATATAACCAAATGCAGATTTTGTAAGTATAGAGAGGAGTCCCTGCTCCACCTGGTTTGCTGCTGCCCAGGTCTGCTATACTATGTCGTAAAACCCATGCTTCCATCAAAAGGGTCCCGGACATGCACGGAAGCAGTATCAGTATCGTTCTCCAGCACCTCAAACTAGGCACATTTGGGAAATACATGGCAGAGGTGCGTGCCCGGTTGTCCAAACAAGAAGGGCATGATGACTTAACTGTGGCCTGTACAAACAAACCGTAAGCAACTAATCAAAACTTTGAGTGACCTAGGAGGCAAAGATGTCCTCAGGCAGCTATAATACACACCTTAGCATGCTATTACAAGCACACTAGCACTTTAATGCCTAGGGCATTTGGCTAGGACACAACTGAAATATTGAACAAAAGGAACAGCTGCTGTTAGTATGTGTTACTGTTTGTTTTATGACTAGGAACTGCATACAACTTTTAACTGCTAGTTGTCAAGTGGTGTTTTTAGTGGGCATATATATTTTACTGTTTTTCTTAAATATTAGGCAATGAGCCCAATTTTAAATGGGTATATTTCCAATTGCACTATCTTTGGAATATTGCAAATGATTTTAAGCAATCACGCAGTAAAAACTTTCATTCATTCATTCATTCATATGTGCTAATCTGGCCAGAATACAGCGAGAACTTGAGTTTCTCTTGCGCACTGAGGTGTATTCGAGAGCACACTCGCCTGCCAACCTAAAGATGTTATTAAAGTCAAATTCATCTTCACTTAAATCTATAGGAAGGAGAGCAAAGAACTTGTCACCCATATTCACCAATGCCACTATGAACAGGATGAAAAGGCAGGAAGGTTACTGCGTGAACTCTCATATTCCGCGTCTGGCCAACAGGCTAGCTGCATCTAACCAGTATGCATACGACATTGTCCTGTTAAGTAAAACAGCAATTCAGCATTGAAGATCATTAACAGCCCTAGCTTGTTATACTGGAAAATATGGCCTGGAAATAAACAATAAGAAAACAAAAGTTGTGATCTCTGTGGAAACTATAAATCAAAGGGAAATAAAAATATTCATATGAGATGCAACTTTATCCCTCACATTAGTTCTATAAATGCTTTTCTGTCCTTAAGTAAGAAACCGAAGGCTCCCTCCCTACAGCCAATCCTAATTGTCATCAGCAGCAACCTCTCACCAACACTGTGTGATAGGTCTGAGTTACTGCGAGGGAGAGACGCAAAGAATCTGAACATTTTACACTCAAAAACATGTAGGCGTCTTTTCTACCTCCGGCCGAGCACATCTGAGGTACAGATTTGCTAGAGTTTGGGCTAGTGAAGTAGGTCCTTGTTTATCAAGGAGTCTTTACCAAAACTAGGCAAAAATGAGTTCATCACGACAAAAATCCTTGGGGCACTTGGTATGGGCAGAAATTGCCACCAGTAAGAATGGAACTCATGGAGAGAGTACCCGGAAGAATCTATGCCCACTCTTAATCTTAAATACCTGTGGGGCACGGCAATGCCCTATGCTTCAGTTAAATGCCAGAAAGCAGTAGGTCATGCTTGATTGGGAGCGGGCGGGTTGGGAAGGAGTGGCTTACTCAATGTTGAGGGCCCTGACTGTTTGGTCGACCCTCTAGGGCCGATCAAACCAGTAATGCACACTCTCCCTTTTCTCCATCTAGGCTGCATGCAGTCTACATGGAGAAAATGGAGAGTGTTCAGCCTACATGGAGAAAATTGTCTCCCCCTAGGTGCCCGGCTGGGCACTGTCCCTACTAATCACAACGCTGTCATTGCAGGGTTGGGATTGGCTGAGGGGAGAATTACTGCTTCCTGTTCGTTAGAAGAGCAGGAAAACGGGACCCGGCCAGGAGCCGCGACGTCGCGGGACCCGGAAATATATGTTTATTTTTTTTACATATTGTTTAGTCACCCCCCCCCCCCCCTCCCCGCCCAAACCCCTGCACAAACCCTCCATCCACCCCTCCACCCTCGATTCATGCCGGCCGCGACTGATTGGGAGGAAATTGCTCTGACGTGCATTTAACTACCTATGCATTGTACAAGCTGTAAGTCAATCTTCAAATGGCACACACAGCTGAACAGTAAAACTGGCAAATTTATAGATTGGTCTACATAGGCCTCAACTCCCCGAAATAATTAAGTAGCCCCTGCAGGAAACATTACTGCCACTTTTCGCATCTTTACCTAAAGAAGCTTTATTCTCTTTTAGCACACACCTTGGCTGGGCACTCAAAGAATCAGACAGTTTACAACTGCACATTTGCACAAATCCAGCCCTTTACCATGTATTTCATTTGTATTCATTCATATTTATTGATTCTTTGTCAGTGTGTTGTTACTTTTATTTTTTATAGCCGGTATTTATTTTTTGAATTGTTATTGTTAGCTGACAAAGTAAACATGCCTTTTTATACATGCCATCGTTTTAGAACAGGAGAGTGGAAGATTTTGTAGAAAAAATAAACTTGGGGAAATGGATTTTTCACATTGATTTAAATTGAAGCCGAGGCAGTTTCAGGCGGGAGACACCTCAAATAAAGCGATGTTTGTCTTCAAAGTGCGTGAGTCTCCCTCCTGAGTCGGGTCTATTGGCATGGGTGCTTCCTGCAGACAGCAGGCCTTTTCCATCTCGGCTCCCATGAACTGAAACCACAAAAGGCATCTCATACTCTACCACATGGCAAAGGAATACAATGTTCCTTCTGCTTCGAAATAATGTGGCAGCTCACTGATTCGGGTACTGTTGCCTGAGCCTTTGTGCCTTCATTTTCTGGACCTGGTGTCCTTTGAGGACATCTGTGCTGGATACTAACAGGTTCCATTTGTCCGAATTATTGCACATTGTTTCCGGCCTTATTTAAAACTGTCCTTCCTTGCTTACCCCAAACCACGAACAACGATCATGGACGTTTACTGCCCTCAGTGGAGAACAGCTCTTTCATTATATCTACAGCTAATGCTTTGCTAAGAAGACAGAATGTCATGGTTAGAGGTGCTACAGAATCTTTGCACGAGGTTGCTGCATAATGGCAACATTCACACCTCTTTAGGCTGAAATTGCAACATTGTATCAGCATAGCAGAGCTGGAAGCCGGCATAAGGATGCAGTGTGACTGGGACAATTTAATCTAGAATCTTCAAAATGTGAGCTGCATAATGCTGTGTAGACCCCAATTGTGCTCTGTGGTGCTCTGAATGCCTATGCGCATACAGACCTCTTGTGCTCTGTGATCCTCTGAATGCTTATGCGCATACAGACCTCTTGTGCTCTGTGATCCTCTGCATGCCTATGCGCATACAGACCTCTTGTGCTCTGTGATCCTCTGAATGCCTATGCGCATACAGACCTCTTGTGCTCTGTGATCCTCTGAATGCTTATGCGCATACAGACCTCTTGTGCTCTGTGATCCTCTGCATGCCTATGCGCATACAGACCTCTTGTGCTCTGTGATGCTCTGAATGCCTATGCGCATATAGACCTCTTGTGCTCTGTGATCCTCTGAATGCCTATGCGCATACAGACCTCTTGTGCTCTGTGATCCTCTGAATGCCTATGCGCATACAGACCTCTTGTGCTCTGTGATCCTCTGAATGCCTTTTCGTATACAGACCTCTTGTGCTCTGTGATGCTCTGAATGCCTATGCGCATACAGACCTCTTGTGCTCTGTGATCCTCTGAATGCCCATGCGTATACAGACCTCTTGTGCTCTGTGATCCTCTGAATGCCTATGCGCATACAGACGAATGAGCTCTGAAGGTACAGAGATCAAGAATGGTCACCTTGCATTTACATCCTGTTGAGGCGATAAACAGTGACGCCAGTGCTTAATTAGTAAAATAAATAAATAAAGAAGCTCCAGGGCTCTCGCCAAGAGGCCACTGCAGCCTGCACCACACATTGCCCCTGCCAGCGCTGCCAATGGCAGTACCAACACATCCACTAACCATCACACTCCTACAAGTGTGACAATTCAGACTATTTCAGACCCCAAAAGCTATAAGAATGGCTTGGGTGGCACGTAATAGTCATTTTTATTGTATTTTGAAATAATAATTTACTGTTGTTGTGATAATGTCTAAACTAGCCTCACCGCGCCACCTTGTGGTAGACTGCCAAGCTCCTGTGTTGACAATTAAGTGCTGACTAGAAGGAAGCGTCCCTACTTGGACAAAGAAGCATCCCTCTGTCAATTCGAGACCACCATTTATAGCAGTCGGTCAATGCCAGTTATCTACTTGCCCACCATACACATGTCGCCTGGGATGTGGCAAGTAAAGATTTCAGGGCCCATTTGACTCAAATCATTCTGGGTGGACAGGATGCAGCCAAATATTTAATTCGGCCTTTCCAGGATACTACCAGCTGTTTTGTGCCAGCAGTCAGCACTAGAGTGATGCTTTGTCGCCACACGCAAATGCGATCTGCATGCTTTTCTGGAGATGTGCAGGCATCCTTCATGGATATGCCTTTTAATGAATCCATTCTTTGTGGCAAAAATCCTTATTCCACCCTGAAGATTTTCAAGTATAGCCAGGTGACAGCACTCTCTTTAGACCTTTTGACACCTACACTAATCAGTTTTGGTCATTCTGGGACTATTTTATGGGTTGGCATACAGACTGTGTCAGGTCCCCCACCCCTGCTCCAGTCCCCTTTGCCCTATCGTGGCCACTGACTAGGGGGAGGGGACGTGGTCATTTGCACTGGCTTTCCTAGTTCACCTCCCCTGTGCATCATCAATCTTCAAGCCTCTTTGGTTAGCCCTTAGAGGCACACAACCACCTTGTGGCACGCAGGATTTGAAATTTTCTCCCAGTCCATTACATCTGACAGATGGGTACACCAGCATACAACAGTTTCTCCCATTTCTTTGCTGTTTACCACAGCTTCTGCCCGTCTTAGTGCTGCTCACAGAGGAGCACCTCTACATTTAATTGATAGAGGAGTGAGCTCTGCTGTCCCAAGATGTGATTTAGAGGGTGACAGCCTAAAAAATAAGGACGGTTGTTACTCCCACTTTCTCCTTGTGCCGAAGAAGGATGGAGCCTTCATCCTATTTGTATCATCGCCATCTAAATGCCGTCCTTCGGATGGACAAATTCAAAATGCTCCTACTGGACAACGTTCTGTCTGCCCTAGATCTGGGCAGCTGAATAGTAGCCCTGGGCCTACAGGATACCCACTTTCATGTGACTCGTAGTACAAGGTGGCCAGGAGCATTCTCAGCTGGCAGTGCTCCCCTTTGGCCTTACCAGTGCCCCTGGTGCTCACAAAAGTGACTGTAGTGGTCACTGCTTATCTTCAGAGATTGGGGATATCAATTTTCCTCTAACTAGACGACTGGCTGGTGGAAGTGGGCTATCCTCAGTCAGCAGTAAACCACCTCTGACTGCAATACTGTTGACATCGTTTGGATTCTCGATCAATGAGCGGAAGTCACACTGGAGTGCTGCACAGAAACTTCCTTTTAAAGAAACTATCCTGGACACAGTGTAGTTCAGGGTCTTCCCTCTGTTGCAAGAAGTCTAGGACATTCAAGCTATGATCCCGATGTTTCAGCCTCAATCCTGAATCTCAGTTAGTGCAGCACCTGCTTGTCCACTTTGCCAGGTGCATATGCTGGCTGGACAGTGGAATCTGAAGCCTCGGTCGGTTCAGCACCAAGGGAACCTTGACTGTGGGATCTGAAGTCTCCTGGGTCCAGCTCCAAGGGAACCTGGCAGATATCATCCAGGTTTCTGAGCTGATTGCAAAAGATCTTCAGTGGTGGCTATCAGACCACAGCCTGACCAGTGGCAGACCCCTTTCCCTTTTCCACCAAGAGCTGACTGTGGAGACGGGTGTGTTACTGCTGGCTAGGGGAGGCCATCTGGGAGAGGTGGAGATCAGAGGACTCTGGTCTCTTGTGGAAATAGAGCTCCACATAAGGCGCTGAATGCTTTTCATCAGGGCAAGGCTGGTACAGGTTCTCATGGACAACACCACCGCCATGTGGTACTACAACAAGGAGGACAAAGTGGGGTCCTTGGTCCTGTGCTAAGAGGCTCTGCATGTCCGGAGTTGGCTGGAGCATCAGGGTACTTTCCGGATCATGAACGTCCTAGCAGGTTGACCAGTATATCCGTGGATGCCTGGTGGATCCCAAATGGCAGTTGCGCTCTGTGGTGGAAAAGGAAATCAGACAGTGGGGAGAACTCTGGCTGATCTTTTCGCCACTGTTGAAAATGCAGTGTCAAAAATTCTGCTGCGCATTGGAGTTTCCCGGAATGCTGTCTCTAGGATATGCATGCAAGGCTAAAATGGAGCACGGACTCCTGTACACCTTTCTGCCACTGCCGTTCTTGCCTCGAGTTCTGAAGAAGCTCAGAAACAACCTCTCCCAAGTCATCCTAGTGGCGCCGCATTGCACAATACTTCCGGGCATGAGTATCTGTCCTCTGATTGGGATACCCCTTGAGAGGCTCTTCTGTCGCGGCAGCAGGGAATTCTGCATCCTAACCTGCACAATCTACACTTCCTTGTGAAGAGAATGAACAGCAGGTGTTTCCTGCATTCGATCTGCCACCTGAGGTTGTGAATGTCATCCTTGCTGCAAATCTCTCTGCAAAACTGTACTTTTTCAAGCCAAATGGTTGGATGTTTTATTGTCTGTTTTTTCTTTGGCCCAGCAAAATTCTTGCAGGTGACTCATAGATTCGTTGGCCCTTTCATACCTTTTGTGTTTTCCTGACCAATCGCCATTATTTAGGTCACCTCCTGTGATGAGTTTTATTCCCAGACAGTTTGTAAAGCCACACAGGGCTTGGAATCCAATGAGCCCTTGCCAAATGCCCCCGTACGGTGCAGAATGAATGCAGCGAGTGAGCCTGAGCACTACAAGAAGGGTTTGGGGGGGGGGGGGAATTCTCCCCCCCAAGGAAATGTGGACAAAAATGGAGCATTCTAAAACACATTTTTCATTATCTTTTCAATTGTATTAGCTTTTAAAGCAGTGTAAATAATGACCTAACTGTGCACCAGGATACAACAATCTTTGTTGGGCCTCTCACTGACTCCCTCCCTATCACCCTCCAACAGTGCCTAACATCTGCCCATAGCCCCTCTCTCACATTTATTTAATTTGTTTAATAGCGCCTCCTAAACCGGTGTATGGTGTCGGAGGACTCTACATCACACACAAATACAGAGACAATGAGCAATACGTGTGTAAATCAGTGTATAGGAAATGTAACAATGCTTGGTGTAGAAAAGCACAAACCCTGGATTCGGAACATAACACAGTGGCTAGGGTTGGCTTTACTAATAAGAATTTATTTCTACTCACACAAACTTTTTTAGAAACATTAGGATAATGAAAGACTCAAAAAATATATATAACTTCCCAACCTGTACCATGCAGTTTCCGTGTAGCTCTTTGATTACACTTCATAGCTCAGATTATGAGAATCATTTATGAAATGAACAGTAACAAAAACGCCCCTGTGTCAAAAGCAGTAACCCACTAAGCTATGCACATACAATACTGTTCAGTTATCTGGATGGCACACGTCCTTTGCTGCAGGCATGTTAACCCTCTGCGCTACCTTAGATGAGTCAAAACTGCCACTAGACAAAACTCCTATCTCTCTCTAGTAGGTACATTAATCACCAGAGTTATCTTGACATTTTTCTTGTTTCCTGAAAACTGCTGGATATACAAGGAACTCTGCAATGGGTGCTTTCAAAACGACTGCACAGCTGCAAAAATGTCCCCCACTAACAAACCTGCCCCCCACCCTTCCAGCCTCCTGAGGAAGCGCCTGATGCCTCGTTCGTCCAGTCCAGCCTTGGTACCATAGTGGGATCTCTATTTGTTCCTGATGCTCCTCTTGTGCACCATCTTCAAGCTAATGCATAGCTACTCCATGCCTCTTCTGACTCTCAGAACTGTCTAACTCCCTGCCGTCGCTTCAGCTTATCTCGTGAGTGCGCTCCAAGCTCTCTTGGTGTAGCCAACGTGCCACCTTTTTTCCAGACAAACTAGTGTTGAGAACCTAGTTTGTGACTCCATTTCACTCCCATCTTTAATCCTCTTCACCACTTCAGAGAGGCGGAGAGACTTCATCGACTGGGCCATGAAAGAGTCTTAAGCTTTTACATTGATCTTTTATTTATTTATTGATATTTTACCCAGTGGCAGTCGCCACAGGGCAATTATAGTTAGGTCAGTGTTTCCGTAGAAAATGCTTTTTTTGTGTGTTGCTAATAACTTTGGTGCCATTTGATGAATCTCACAAAACGTACTCTTGTTTTTGCCTAGTTTGAGCATGGAAGGTTTGGGGTGATCCATCAAGCAAGGCCAAGAAAAAAGGGAGCTCTCAAAACACAAAATCCCCAAGCATTTTCCATATACTTCTTTAGCCAGCGCTACCGCAAAAACTGCTGAAGGGAATTAGACCAAATATCACAGGTAGCCAGGTCTTGGTTCGCAAATTGTGCTTTTTGCAATTTGGTGTATATCTATTTAGTCGTTTTTAAGATATTATCGTTTAAAAATATTTGTTTATGTGGACAGTTGGGTTCAAGGGATGCTAGCGAAAGTCCCTCAAACCTAGTTCTAAATAATGGAGTGTTCTGACTGGCCCTGGGAGATTTTTTTCGCATGGGCCCATTCGCTTCCACGGGAGTGGACACTCTGATTGGCTGCCAGCTGCATGAGAAAAATGTTGCTGGAAGACTCAGGAACTTAGGGGCTCATTATGATGACGGACGGACATCAGTCCGCCCGCCATCGTTGCGGTGCTGGGACCGCCCTTCAGAAGTGCAGCGGTCCCACCACACATATTAGGATGTTCCCGCCACACTGGGGGCGCATCCTGGGCTTTTAACATTGCGGACGGTGCTGCTGACTGCAGCACCGTACGCAATGTCAAAAGTGCTTGCACTGCATTTCCCTGCACTACGTGGCAGGCACCATGCGGTGCCTGCCACCTGGTGCATGGAAATGCAGGGGGGTACCATGGGTACCCCCCAGTGCACCCCCCACACAGAGGGGGCCTGCAACGGCCCCCGAATACAGCCTCCACCTGTCTGACAGGCAAAAAGGGATTCCGTAATCCCTACGGCGGTGCGGCACTGCCGCAGTGCTGCCCTGCCGCAGTGCTGCCCTGTGTCCTTGTACCTCAAGGCGGGCAAAAAAGGACCACCTTGCGGAACCATGGCGGACGGACTTTCCGTCCGCAGCGGACACTTTGGGATTCCCACCACCATCCTAATTTAGCAGTGGGAATTTCCTGTGTGATGGCAGAAGGACCGCCACCGCTGGCCCGGCGGTGGCGGTCCTTCCGCCATCATAATGAGCCCCTTAGTCTCCTGTCTTTGAGAAAAAATATATAAAAGGGGGTAGGCCTCGGTAGGCACTGTGTGGTGGGACCAAAAGGACCCTCCTCACCCCTTACCCTGAGATGCCCATCCCGAGACACAATAGCTTCCCTGCCTGCACTCCTGTGGGTGGGGAAACTCTTGGCTGTTCCTTCTTGGCAGAACAAACATGTAAGTCTGCTCCCAGCAGGCAGGAGATTTAAAGATGCTCCCTCCAGCTTGCGGGCAGGTGTGTGTTCTGTTTCCCTGCTCTCAACCCAGCAGGCAGGGAAAAAGAAATGATATTGCCCCCTCCTGGAGGGAGCAAGCAGAATACAGCTGCTCCCTCTGGGATGGAACAATGCCGGCTCCCTCTGGGAAGAGGGCCACATGCTCCCCTCCCCTTAATTATGTAATTTAGCTCCAGGGGATAGGTTCCCCAGGGCCTAACAAGGCTGGGGGAGGGGTTTCCTAGGGCCCATGAAAGATCAGGTATGGGTGCAGTGCAGCACCCCTCTCTTTTTATTTATATGTGGCATGGGATCCCTGGGGCCTAATAATGTGCGGAAAGGGGTGCTGCACGTCCCCTTTCCCTTTTTATTGGAATTTGGTGATGAGGTCTCTCAGCGTTCACTGACAGACTATATACCAATAAATATTGTGCTACCAAAATATTGTGTCAAAAATATTGAAAACTAAAATATTGTTTCCTATACAGATAATGGTACCATTATCTGTATAGAAATCAATATTTCTGGTGCGGTGAGTGTGCCCTGATTTATACATGAGCTCATTCATTCACCATTCCAGCTAGTGTGAATGGGGGAGGCAAGGGAACTGCATGGGGATGCAGCCGGTTCTTGTGACTGGGAATCTGGATTCTTTAAACAATCCACTAGTGCCCCCAGTCTCCGACTGTGTCCAGCGTGCCTATGCCCCTCCTAGCATCTCACAATAGGACCTCTCCTTCATAGCTAGCCCATCTCCCCAGTTCCTTTCTCCAGGAAGTCGCTCAAGGGCCCTAGGGTACTTCCAGTTTCTGGTGATTTCCCTCTTTGCCACTACAAATGCTAGATCGTGGAATCTACTTGTGATCTTAGATTTGGGTGTGTTTGGGAACCAGCCTAACAGACTGTGGCTCGGGGAACAAGGTACCTTTTCCAATACCTCCTCAGTGGTTTTTGTTACCTCAACCCAGTAATGCTGCAGATTCGGCCATTGCCATAGCATGTGCATGAAATCCGCTCCTATATTCCCACATCTTTGGCATGCTGCGTCGTTTATGTTAATGATGCGGTCAGGGGTAAGGTTGGCCCTGTTGAGTACAAAGAAATTAATCAATTTGAATCTAGAGTTCAAGTCTACTTTCGGTATCCTTTCTAGTATTTTAGTCCAGTCACCTTCAGGAATGAGACTGGGAATCCCCAGGTCACCCTCCCATTTGTTCTGCTGTGTGTCGGGTGGTAGGAGTGTATCTTCCCATATTGCTCTATAAAGGGCTGTTACTGCTCTGTAGGTGCCCAAAGATGCCACAATGTATTTGTAGGACCTATGGGGTTGTGGTTCTGTCGGACTCATGTTCCAGTGTTTGCGAAATGCCATCGTTACTGGTTTGTGAAGGAGGAAGTGGCCTTGCTGCAGGTCAAATCCATTTGGTGCAACAGTAGGGTAAGAATTGGACTCAAGAGGGGTAAAATTTACTATTCCCACTCCAGTCAGTGTAACAGTAGGGCATTTGTGTATGCTTTAATAATTTACATAATTATAAATACATTACACATTTTAATTAAAATTATTTACCAACTAAAATTTCATATTTACCTAAATAACTTCCCACCCTATACCTACACAAACCCAACAAACCACACCTAAAATATAACCTAAAAAATATAATCATTACACATTTTACATAGTTAATTATCAATTAAATAATGAATTAATTCATAAATTATTACCTAATTAACTTCTTACCCTATAGCCCTACACACCCAACAGCCTGCACCTAAAATATAACTTACAAAATATAATAATTGCACAATTTACATAACTATTTATCAATGAACAAATTAAAAAATAATAAGAATTAATTACTTATTACGGAATTAACTTTCTTCCCTATACCCCTACAAACGGGACAACTCACACCTAAAACATAACTTGAAAAAATTATATTTATTCAATTTACATAATTAATGATCAAGTAAATATTTAAGAATGAATTAATAATTAAACAATTATTATTTAATTAAGTAGCCACCCTATACCCCTACAAACCCAATAGCCTGCACCTAAAACATAACTTTAAAAAAATACTCAATTTATATAACTAATTAGCAATGACATCATTAATATTATTTTTTTAATTATTAATTTATTAAACTTCATTTACTTCTCACCCTGTACCCCTAAAAAACCTCACAGACTGCTACAACACTATAAATTACTATTAACAATTCAATCAAAATTTTAAATAACGTAAAATTCCAAACTATATTAAAAAATAATTAACAACAATTATATGAAAATATGGCGTCTGATTGAGACGGCTGTGCTGCTTGCCCCTTGTTGCCGAGAATGCTCTAAGGGCTACAAGGACCTTCACCACCCTAAAAACATAGTAAATTCATGCCCCCCATGACTCACCAGCTGAAGGCGAACGACCCCGACATCCTTCAGCCTTTTGAGACACTTCTGACACTGGTTTTGGAGAGCACTCCGATCGGCAGCTACCGAGGGCTGGTGGAGAGGAGGGGCTGGAGATACAGGAGTGCCCGCAAGGATCGGGTGGCTCACGGCGCAGGGTTGCATCAACAGACTGGAGAAAGTGAGGATGCCTCCTAAGCCCAACTGGGCGACAAGCCTGAAAGCTCCCGAAACGCAGGCAAGTACAGAGCCAAATTCCAGCATCTTGGCACATTGCACTAAGGGAGTGAAGACGGTGGCCTGCACAAACTCCAACCCCAGGATACCAGTTAAGGGGGAACAGACCCAGGACGGCCCAAAGAAAGGTGAGATGCAGGAGGTTGCAAAGCAAAATTATCTAAATGACAGTAATACGGGGACCAAGGGGAAAATTGCTTGCCCAATAGATCCCATGGCATATTCTCAACCACTACCACAGTTACAGCTTGCTCTCCAAGGGCAAGTGGGGCAGCATAGCATCACAGACTTTTTCACCACAACCTCCCAAGTTGATGGCAATGGCATGATGGTTAGCCACAAAAATTATTTAACAACTTGATACAGACAATGCTGGGGAGCAGCTGAGCTCTTCAAGCACGGGGGATGCCCCTTGTAGTATACAGCCAGTCGACAAGGCGATAACCTAAATGGATGAGATCCATGGCGAGATTACTACGGAAAGCCCTGAGGATGCCAACAGACACAGACCTCTTGTGTCTTCCGAATCCGGGCAGACAGTCTCAACTTTGGGGGACAATCCTGTTAGCGTAGCCCACTCCTCCCTGGCACAAGCATGGCCTGATGGCATTGCAGCCCAACTGGACACCAGTATGTTAGTCAAGGAGGCAACAGGCTTTAAGGGGTTGGAGGATACTTAGGATCTCGGGGATACATTTTACTCAGTGACCGATGGCTCTGAAGTCAGTTCCTCTGATGTAGAAGATATCAGCAATGTGCAGCTCTCCAGCCCCAGTCTCAGTACCCTTCAGAAGGATACGATGGTCAGGAAAAAGAGGCTCCTGAAGAAACATAGACTCATCCATTGGAAATGGAAGCAGAAGACAACATCGGACTCAATGCAGACCCTAACTTAAAATGGGACTACTCTGCTACCCAGAGTGTTTATTCAGATCTTTTGGGACAGGAGGAGGATGCTGCACCCTCTTTGAAAATGATTTACGAATCTATAAAGCTACTGCAGGAAGAAACCCAAATGGATGGAAAGAAAAATCGACTGGCAACAAAGAAACTTCAGGGTGATTTAAGGAAAATGGCTAAAGCTTGCACCAATATAAACTCGAGACTGACAGATGTTGAAGAGCGAACTAGCACACTTGAAGATGGCTTGGTCAGAACTCAGGCACAGGCAGAAACGAGAAACGTATGCAACACAGTTCACGGATCTTCAATGGAAGATGGAAGATTTTGAAAATAGGCAAAGGCGTAATAACCTGCGGATACTTGGTATTAAAGAAGGAATAGAAGGGGATGACATACGGGCCTATATATTGAGACTAATGAAGGGAGCCTTTCCAGAACTCCAGCACTGGAATTGGGAAACAGAGATACAGCGGGTTCACCGCTTCCCTTTGACCTTGAAAAAAACATTTCAAGGGCAATACTAATTTATTTTGGGAACTTTTTGCTTCGAGAGGAAGTGTATGCCAAGGTTACCGTGGAACGTCGATGGAAATTAAGAGAACTGATCCAGCCCTGTCAAGCTTTGGGAGCACAAGCTTTTTGATGAACCCAGCACGATTAAAGATTATCCACAAGAACATTACAAGAGTCTTTACCTCAGAGATCAAAGCTAAAGACTACACGGAAAAACTAAAAACTTAATGGCAAGACCCTGTATGTTTCTCTTTTGATTAGCTAGACTGAAGTAGGGTGGGGGGTGCGTCTGCTGGTACTTTATTTTTTCACCTTTTTTTTATCACCGTAACAACACAGTACTTTGGTGGACTACCCTATGGAAGAAACACCAGGATGTACGAATTTCTGATGGGATGACCACGGGGGGGGGGGGGTAGCACTTCTTAGGAAGAAACAAAAGGGGGGAAACTTTATTGAAAAAAAAGAAAGGGCTGTAAAAACCAGAAAAACATCTCATAGTTAGGCAACAAGGAGAGCTGACTCTCAGGCTCCACCACAGAGCCCTTAGGTCTGCCTGTCTCTCATTGCAGGAGGGGGGAGAGAAGCGCCACGAGGACAGGGATGGCAGGGCGGGGATAAGCAGAGGTTTATCGGGAGGGGGACTGGGGAGGGGGAAAATGAAAAAACACCATTGTGCGAGGATGTTAATGTGGGAAGGCAAGAAATAGAAAAAGGAAGAGAAGGAATGCGGGGACAGGGTGATAAGACATATACACCATGCGTATAGCAACGATTTATATATGCGGGTTGAACGACGCTGCCAAATGCAGGATAGTGAAGAAACAGCTTAAGATATTACACGCTGACATAGTTTGCATACAGGAGACGCATATTGAGGGGACGCGGAAAATTCTCTTAGAACAGTTGGGATTTTAATTAATAGCACATACCACACAGAGGACTAGAACACGGGGGGTAGCAATATTGGCACAGAAGGGGTGATTGTGTTTAAATCTTGTTTAACTGATAGGTTTGGTTGATGGGTAATTGTTGAATGTCAAGAACAGGGATTTAATTTTACTCTATGTTCAATTTATGGGTTGACGGGGATGACCCCGAAATATTTGATTTTCTTAATTCTGAACTGGCTAAGTGGCCTTTACCGATCATTGTATGTGGTGATCTTAATATAAATGGCATAGATGGACTGTGGAAGGGGAATCCAAGTAAATATACAGGTCGGAAAAAAAAGTCCACAGGGCCCTTATTCAGATGATGGACGATAATGGGCTCATAGATGCCTGGGCACAACTAAAACCACAGGAGTGGGGTAGCACGTACTACTCCGCACCGCATAGAGCCATAGAGCTGTAGCACGGCTAGATTATTTTTTGGTCTCATCTTCTCTCCTCCCCACTTGTACCATTAAGAAATTCTCTCTGGTTATCTCTGACCACAATTCTTTGGTCCTGGAGGGTCAAAGGATTGAGCGGGGGGGGGCGTGCCGGACGCTGGACTTCTGAACACACCCTGCTACAGGCCCCAAAATATGTTCAACATATGAAAAAATGGCTTGAGGAATTCCTAGAGATCAACAGGGGTAGTGCTGGGTATGGGGTGGTATGGGATGCTCTCTAGGCTGGAATCAGAGGGAAAACCCTGAGCTATTCGCTGAACCGGAATAAAAGAAGGAAATGAGATTAAGACCATGCATAGAACAATTTTAGACATAGAAGAACTACTGGTTAGGTCTATTGCCACCTGCTCAAATAAAGATGAGATCCTCCAGAAATTAGTTTTAGCAAAGGCTGCGGCAGGTGAAATCGTGGCAGCAAGAGCAGGGGGAACATTCTTGGCTCGGAGACACTCTTGCTATGAATTTAGTGAACAAGTTGGGCACATGTTAGCTGCAAGGACTAGACAGAAGACCTCCGGGGGAGACATCTTAGAGATTAAAAATTCAGTGGGGGAAGTAGTCACAATACCCAGTGAAGTACATATGGTATTTCAAAGCTATTATGAGAATTTATACAGGGAAAATGTGCTCTGGGAACCCAAGAACATAAAAGAATATTTAGCGTTGCTCACAGCCAGACATTTTCATAAGAAGACTCAAGGGCTTTGGAGAACAGATTCTTAGATGAAGACATTTAGGGAGCCCTAAAGGAACTGCCATCCGACAAGGCTGTAGGTCCTGACCAAATCCCACTAGAATTGTATAAGGTTTTTTTCAACTTTGGGGGGTGATATAAGTTTTGTAATGTGCCAGGCACAGAAAGGGGAAACACCTCCAGAGTCATGGGCAGAAGCTAGTATGATCATTTATCTAAAGAAAGGAAAGCCCCCTAACAAACCTGGTTCTTATAGATATATTAGTCTAATGAATAGCAACACAATGTTTTTTTCAAAAATCCTAGCGAATCATTTTAGTACCATGATTGGGAAGGTGATCTCGCCCCGCCAGCACGGGTTCATCCCAGGCAGAGGCACGGCTGAACATATTCGCAGAGTCTGTACTTTGTTTGATGGTACCTCTGTCACGCGAGATCCTATGGCGCTTATCCTGCTAGACACAGAGAAGGCATTTGATAGGGTCTTGTGGGGCTATCTTTGGGCTGTACTTGAGAATTGGGGTGTAGGAAACTATATAGGAATCCTAAGATTCAACTCCGGTTGATGGGGGGACAAAGCAACCCAATTGCTATCACACGAGGGACGAGGCAGGGGAGTCAATGCTCTCCCCTCTTATTTGCTTTTTATATTGACCCTTTGATTTGGAAAATTGAGGCAAATAAGGGTATCCTCCCTATTGGACTAAACAGATGTGAAACTAAGATTTTGGGATAATCTGATGAATGGCAATAACAGCCGCAAATACATCTGTGGCTTTAATGGAAATAGAGCATGAGGCTGAATGCTTTGGGGCGATCTCAGGCTATCGGCTTAACCGTGAAAAGACACAAATTTTAGTTTATGACATGCTCTCTATCTCGGATCCAAGAGTAACTGAATCTGCCACCTATCTTGGGTTTAATATAACATCAGAACTAGGTAAAGTTGTCGAAAAAGAACCTTGTCCCCGTGATTCAAAAATCCAAGAAAGACTTTGATAGGCTAAATAATTTGCATCTTTTGATTGTGGGTCAATGCAACATTATCAAAATGATATTCCTGCCCAAAATGTTGTATCTATTCAGGACGATACCTCTGAAATTTGAAAATCGTTGGTTTAAAGAAATGGAGAGGCTGATTAACCGATTTATTTGGGCTCAAGGGAAGACGAGAAGAGCGCTTAGATATATGTCCCTATCTAGGGAAAGAGTGGGCTGGGTGGTCCCTGATTTAAAAATATATTATTGGGCCACGGTGATCCAATACATCCGAGGGTTATTGGGTGGAAAGGTCATTGACCAGTTGAGGAACGATGCTTCTCCGGATGTATATGAATTACTGTTAGAAAGAGAAGCCCCTAATTGGCTTTTGTGATTCAGTGAAGCCAGTTATTATAAAAAAGTTAAATTCAAGACCCTTGGGGCAGCAGTAGCGGTCTGGACTGGCGTCAGCAAAAAGCTGGGGTTAGGAAGAATGAATTATTATACTACTTTATTTGGGTATCTGCCTCTCCCCGAGATTTTTCACGATGGAATTATGTGGCGATGGGATGCTTTAGGGGCGAAGACGATGGGGGATCGTTTTGAACCAGATGCTATACTCTCATTTGAGAAAGGCCAAATCCTTTTTAACCTCGATCACAGGGAGTTTTTAAAACTTGTCCAGATCCGTTCCTCTATATTAAGGAAGAAGGGGAGAGCGAAAGCTTTCTCAAGAGATCCAGTAATGGAAGTGTCCAAAACCCTGATGGGTGTACAATCGCCCAGATTTATAAAGAGCTGAGACAACTACAGGGCGATGATTTAGAAAAACACCCTGAGAAATGGCAGCGGAAGCTGAACACTGAAGGGGATGAATTTAGGGCATTGCTTAAGCTTGGCTACACCCTTTTAAGAGTAGCGAGCCTCCAAGCACAACATTTTAAAACACTTGTTTCACTCTATTACACCCCAGCTAAGATAGCTCAATGGGGTGGGACTGATGGTATTTTTTGTCCCCGTTGCCAAGGCGACGAGGCAGATATACTTCATATGTTTGCCTCTTGCCCTGCCTTGCAACCTCTTAAGAGAGCTATAGAGGATTTTATGGGGCAAACCCTGAGGATCCAAATAAAACTGTCTGCCGAGCTGATGGGTTTAGGTGTGGCTCGAGACGGAACGCTGTTAGCTCACTGGAAATTTGCACTTCTTGCCATGGCTGTGGTTAGAATTTGTGTGTCATCTGCATGGGTGGCCCCTAATCCCCCCACATTTCAACAATGACTTACACGACTTAGCTATGTTTTATTTGGGAAAGGGTCTGTATGAGAAGAAAGGGTGGAAGACTAGGAAATTAGGGAAACTTATTTGGGCCCCTGTAACAGATTGGAAAATCAGGATGAATGCACTCCAGGTACAATCCAGTGATTTAAACATATTGGAGTAACTATCTTTGCTGTTTATGTTTTGATCTTTGTGTAACCCTTTTTTTTGTCAGAGCTGCTATATTCTGTAACTTAATAGTACTGTACTGCGCCTCTGTAGGCTCTCAGGATTTGTTTTCTCTTTTCTTTTTTCTTGTTTAAGAATGTTTTATTCTTTACAGATGTTTCAGTATAAATGTACCTGAACCGATGGTGGAATAAAAATATTTAAATTTAAAAAAAAAATATATATATATATATATATATGTATATATATATATATATATATCATATACCATTACAGTATTATTTAAAACTCATAAAGATAATTAAAAATAAATATTTTTTACACCAATATTATTGTCTACAATATTAACAACAACAATATTCTTGAAAACGATATTATTTACCTTAAAAAACAATATTTGTGTCAACAATATTCCTGCATCACGATACTTCTGTGACATGATTTTAAAAACTCGAAATTAATGTCACTCGATATTTTGTCCGAATAACATCCTCAGAGTCAGTTAAGGTTTGGGGAAGCTGCACAATCTCTCCCCCCAATATTTGTTTTCGATGGGGTCCCGGGGCCCGAAGGGCAACTCTGTCTGGCACATGCCAAATGCTGTGCCCGGCATGGGGTTGGCCACCTGCTGGGGATTTGACCACAGGGTCTGTCAGCAGGCCAAGCCCTATGGCCACCCCCTAGTGCGCACGGCCAAAGATGTCATCAGTGATGTCATAAATGTCATAGAAAATGTCATCTGTGATGTAATATGTGAGGTCATAAGTAGTGAATGGCTGGACGAAAGTTATAGTTAGCACCACGGGCGCAAGTTATAGTTAGCTCTTCTATAACTGGTGAATTTGTTTGTTTATTTAAAATTCAAAACATAAATGTTATCAGTGACATGTTAACCTACCTATAACATCACTTTAAATATGTGTATATATTAACCAGTGGTGGAATCATAGTTAGCATCGTGTTTCTATAGGATATGCCTTTTTTGTGTTGCTAATAACTTTGGCGTCACTTAACAAATCTCCACACATGTGCTAGTATGTGATTAGTTTACACATAGACATTTCGGGGTGATCCATAGCCACCTTAGACACAGCTACAGCCTAAACCGCAGAACGGATTTAGATCAAAGTTGTGAGTAAGCTAGCTGTTGGACCAGAAGGAATGATTTTTTGTGTTTTGGTGGCAATCCATTTATCAGTTTTGAAAAAAAGAAGGTATAAAAGAATTGTACATATCACGTTGTGGAGGATCCGCAGAGCTGACCGATCTCAACCTGAAATCTGAGTGGGTGCCACTCCCTCAACCAGGAAGTGGTGGCAGCCATCTCCCAAATCCTAAAGAAATGAGAAAAACATAAGGCGGCAGGAAAGGGATACCCTGAACCACGATGCCTGGTGGTGGGGTTGTCTAGGGTCAAAATATTTTTTGAAAATAAAATTGCTGTAAATTCACGGGGGAGCTGTGAAACTGCGGCAAAATAAAAACTGAAAAAAGGAAAGCATGGGCTCTCACCATTTCTATTTAAAGACCCTTCTGGTGGGATGTGGGTGAGGCATATGGCATGTTTCAGGGGGAGGGTGTTGTAGCCCCACTCCCCATGCCTTCACAAGGCCCCAGGCACCCCATCGCCTGGGGCCGATAACTTAATTAAAATGGAGCTCTACCCTAGCCCCATGATCCCCAATCCATGGGACACCGTTTGTGTCCCTCCCCACAAGCGTGGGCAGGGAATCTGCCACGGTTGCCCCACCTGATGGGAGAACAAAGAACGGCCCTGCCTGCACTCAAGAACAGGGAAATGCTTTAATTGCTTCCCCTGACCCTCTATGGGAGCACGAGAAAACTGTTCTTGTGGGGTTAAAGCAATGCCGGCTCCTGCTACACCCGGGATGGGTGCATACTGGGGAGTCGGTGGGGCTGCGAGGGCCCTGGGCCTCCCAGTAGACCTCAACGTTAGACCAGCTGTGGGGTGCCCGGGGTGAGGCAAGGCTGTTTGTGACATGCTATGGGTGGGCACCAGGACATGCTATTTAAAAACAAAGAAAAACATGCCGGCTCCTGCAGGTGCAGGGGGCTGTGGGGGCCCTGATCCGGCCCTCATAGTACCCAACATGGCGATATCTGTGGCGTGCCCCAGTTGGCACGGGGCACACCATTATGCATTAAAAAAAAATACTTTATGCCGGCTACTGCAAAAAACAGTGGGTGTCCTGGGTAGAACAGGGACATCCATAAAAATATTTAAAAATTGCAAACAGTGAATAATAAATGAGCAGACACAGCCACTCATTTAGTATTCACTGCTCCTTCATAGAGCACCCAATAATGCCCTGGGAGAGCTATTTACATATATTTAGTTTTTGGTGATGTCCCTAGAAGGGGCAGAGACATCACCAATATTTGTGTATGTTGTGAGGGGGCTGTAGGGACTGCTTCTGCCCCTCAGCAGCACTAGAAAAAAGAAACATAATTCTTCTGGATCATTGAAACCATGACCCCAGGAAAACTTACCATATTTTTAAAGGAATTTCCCAGGCTACAGCTTTTGCTCTGCAGCTGGGATCGCATTGTCACCTAGGGGCTGGTCGCTTTGAGGTATTTTATGTGTTGCTGATGTATCACATAAACTACATGGCCTTGATGTGGTTATTTTTACCATTTTAGTTTCTGGGGGTGTAAAACGCTATAAGGGATTACAGAGATATATTTGTTTTATTTATTATTTTCTTAAAGAAAAAATTATATATCTCTGACTATTTATTTTCAAATTTTTCATATCCAAATGTAAAATTAAAAACTGTGTAAAAAGAAAGAGTTACAGACATGTAGCTCCAAAAAAGTTCTTTAAATGTTGTTTGCCACTATTGGAATATATATTTGATTGCAATTATTGATACTTTCTGGAGAAAGATGATAGGAGTGGCCACACGCCAGGCCCTACAGCCAGACCCAAGGCCATGCATGGCAGTCATTTGGTTTTACATATGATAATAAAATATTACTTTAGGTAAAAAAAAAACCTTGAAGTTCATTGAAAAAAAACAAAGGTTAAAGTAATGTTATAGTTTTATAAAATGTTCAGTAACAACATTATGTTTTAAACTCTAATAGCCACAGAAATTCACCAGCTGTAGTTATCTCAAGTAGCTATAACTCGTGCCCGAAGGTAACTGTAACTCATGCCCACTCCATGCACTGCCAATTACCCCAAATATTACATCACTCATGACTTCTTCTATGACATCATTGATAACATCACTGCAATATTTGCAATTAACCTCTTCTGTGCCCATGACGAGATAGTCTCGTCATGGAGCACGGTCGCGCTGTGCCCATGACGAGACTATCTCGTCATGAACCCCACCCACTAATGAAACGCCCGGCACAGGAGGGGGAAAGGGCGTGGCACAGAAGGGGTTAAATTATTGATCAGAAAACTGTGCATGGTGGGGATGCGAGTTATAGTTACTTACTATAACTAAAACTAGTGAATTTCTGTGCTTTTGTTTAGTTGAAAACATTATGTTGTTACTGAACATTTCACCTAACTATAACGTTACTTTAAACTTTGTTTTTTTCAGTGAATATAAACACCGACCTTACTGTTTGAGGCTATCAGCCAGCCCTCTTAATGCCTTCTTCTGTATCACTCCCCCTACAGAATAGGGCAGTGCATCGTCCCACTTCGGCTGTGGGCTCTCTTTAGTGTGCGTGACTGCATTCTGCTCTTTCACAAGGAGCACATCGTCGCGTACAGTAGTTCCCTTCAGAGCCAGGCTCTACTATGGCAAGATGTGCTTTTGATACCAAAGTATATTTTTGCTTTTAGCCAATTTCCTTTTTTTTTTTACTATTGGTGAGGCACCAGCAGCTGACCAACAATATATTTTCTCAAAAACATGATAAAACAAGAATTGACAAAGCCAATAGACTGGCAGACAAACCTTACTTTTGATTTTGCCAGTGCTTTTTCTGTTAATGATTTGTGTAAATTTATAGATGTAGCGTTTGCTTCATTTTTTGCAGTTTTTGGCCCAACCAGAAAAATACATATTTGCAGTTAGATAGATTGATATTCCTTATTCGATCAAATAGAGATCATTCACAAAATGTATAAACAACAATCTTCCTTGCTAAAATACAATATACTATGAATGATTGTCATATCATAAAAATCATAAAAATGTAAAATAATAAAGTGAATAGAAACGTATGGCCAGTTAACAACAAAAGAGAAAAATAAATATTATCAAAAAAGTCATTGTGTTATTAACATACTATGCCAAGGCCTGTGTTGTCCTCTTCTTTACTTTGCAGTTAACAACTTAGACCTAACGCGCCAAGTATAAAGCAGGTACCCTGATATGGCGAACACTAGCTGTAGAATTTGATCTATGAACTTGCAGAGCATCTACTGGTCTCCTAAATGATAGGGGTATAAGTCACTTTTTTCTAAACTCTGCATAGCTGGGACAAAAAATATATATATAATGGTCTAATGATTCAGGACAAAGGGTACATTTGCAGGTATTTTGAATTTAAGTAATTTTTTGGGTAGTGGTTGATTTTTGCCCATTTTAAATGTGTGATCTTGGACAAGCTGCCTATTCAGTTAAAATGCGTGGGTTCAGGTTGTTCTGCTTAGTACATCGCCGTAATAAAAGGTGAATTGCATTCTGATCATTCTGTCATTCCAATATTTATATTCCAATTGTGTCTTACTCGATATGCACAGTCCTAATTTTTTTTCAATCTTGTTGCAGAGCTGTTTAGAACGGAGATGTTTTACTCAAGGATCTTCCGAGCGCTTGAACTCAATTTCTACGAGCGTATGAAGAAAAAGAAACTTCTGTCTAAGAAAGAGTTCTTGCTGCTATTTCCCAATCTCCCTGTGATGATTAAAATACACAGTAAGAGGCTGCTGGGGGATTGATACATATTACTATCATTATTTATTGACAATCGTTAATGTCTATACTTGGCATAATTCAGTTCTTAGTGTACAATGATTGTGGGGCACAGCTGGGTTGCAGGCTTGTTTACAATGCAGTTACAAATGATTGGCAACTGCCTATGTTACAGTTGGAGCAGCTGAACACGCTGTTCACCTTGATCCTGAATATTACACCTCTTGGATTACACAGCAAAGGGTAGTAATTTAAGCAGTGAGTCCAGTGTGCTGTTACTGTATAAGCTGAATGGAGAATACACAATAATAAGTTTTGTAAAAAGAAGCTTGTGTGTAAATTAGGCCTGGCTAAAAATCCGTTCCGCTCACAGAAATTGCGATAATTTGACATTTTCGCGTTCCGCGGAGAGCGCGAAAATGTCAAAATTGTGGCAATCCGCATTTTACCAGAAATTTTTTGCTTGTTCGCACTGTAAAATAATACATTCTTGCGTGCGCGCGATCGCCTTACCTGAATCCCCGCGTTCGCCGACAAGTTTTCCCGATCCGGTCGCGTTCTCCACGAGATGTTGGATTGTTGGTAGCCATTTGCACTGTCTCGCGACAGTTCGCGCCCACAGTAACATCATTCGTCGCGCGATCACGTCTTTCTTCTCACGATCATGCACCGCGAGACAAGTGAAAACAAGATGGCCGCGCCCGCGAGCAACCGCATGGGTAAGTTGGCGAGCCGCGACCACGCAGAACATACCACGAACGTGCGGGAAAAAAACTTCTGCATCTTCGCAATATTTCCTCGTGTTTGCGGAGATTTTTAACATTTTCGCGATAATTTGCGAAAGTGAATTTCGCAAATTCCGCCCACCCCTAGTGTAAATCAGAAGTTGTCTGGGTTGCAAAGAAAAGGTGAAGATAACTTCAGACCAGGCTTGTGGTTTTGTGGATGGTTGATAATTCCAGGCAGAGAATATGGTGATTTCTGAACGATACTTTCAACTGCAGATTCCTCTTTAGAATACTCCTAGGCACTAATCACCAACCAACAGTTTCTCCTGCTCACCCGCAGGAGGCGCACTTCATCGGTTGTACCAACCCCAAAATTCAATGACCCCAGCATGCCATGGAAATTGTCCCTTCTTCAAAGCTTCAAGTTTCAAGCCATGCTCCAACTTCGGAGAGTGGATGTAGATTATGGATTCGCATGAATTTGCTTGTGGTGCTTCAGAGCTGGTCGTGATTCTTCGCAGTCAGTTGGCTCTGTACAAAATCGATGTGCAGCAGTCTTTCGGACACATTTGTGGCTTAGTGCGCCACCTGACAAGAGGATCCGGTGTAAGACAATTTTATGTTTTGTTGTTTGTTTCGTCTTTGGCCCAGGAAGGACTTGTTTTGGGCACTGTTCAGGCTATGTGTCATCCCTTTCGGCTTTTCTGCGGGTACCAGATCTGCCGCCTTTATGTTTGTCAACTGTTTGTGGATGAGAGTTTTGAAAGGATGCAACATTCGTTTCCATCAACACTGTGATGCCACAGTGGAACGTGAACCTGGTTTTCAACTTTTCGATGTGCCCCCCATTAGAACCGCTGCACAGTTGACATTAAAAACTGTCTTCATCATCACCATATCATCAACTAGGCATGTGAGCGAGCTGCAGGCCCTTTCTGTCAACCCACCTTATACAAAACTCTTCTCAGACTAGTTGCTGTTTAAGATCAAAGGCTCCCTTCCACCTTGACTTTGGTGCAGAGCCGCTCGCACCACCTAACAGAGTACAGAAGTAAAGTACTGCTCTAAAGTTTCCGGATCCAATCTAACACCTGGATACAATATTTGCAAGGAAAGGAATCTGTTGATAGATAGGGTATTCACCATTAAAATCATTACCAAAGGTAACTTACTTTTTCTATGGGCTGGCCTTGATGCAGCGGGCCGCTTGGGACCTGCCATAAGCACCAGTGTAGTGGTCAGCTTCATGATTGTATGCACTACTGTGTTTTTCAGTGACAACCAAGCGTCTCGAATGGACATGCCCTTCAATGGATCCAGGCACTTTGTGGTAAAGAACTAATCAGCCTTAGAGCACATCATAGGCAGCCCCCTCCCATGTATTGCTTTTACTGGTTCACCAGTTTGACAGGCAGTACAAAATGTTCTGAGGCCTATCAATGACTACCCTTCATATCAGTAAACCAGTTGGCCCAGAATATTTGCAACTCCAGAGACCATGGGCAGCATCAAGGGCAGCAATCTTACAGCACCTCCTAACCCGCCTCATCAGCTACTTCAGTTTTTTCTTTCAGAACCAATCTTATCCAGTAGGAGGCAGGGTTTGATTTTTTCCCAACAGGCAGGAATTCCATCTTTTATTTTGGTGGGACTCAAGTTAATGTTAACTGGCACTTCTTCTAGAGCGCATATTCACCGACAGGTCTCTTAGCGCTATGTGAGAGAGCTTAACCTCACCTCACCACATCCACATGTACATGCACCAAAACATGGCCTAGGTTGTGCCCCAGGCTTTAGTAAAAAGAAGCGTTTTAATTTTTTTTCTAAATGGAAGAAGGGTGAGTTCCCTGCGAAGGCTTTCCGGTAGCCTGTTCCAGAGTTGAGGGATCATTGCGGAAAAGTCTCTGCCCCCTTTGGAGGATGTTTTGAAGCGGGGGCAGGCCAAAAGGCCAGCATCAGACGATCGAAGGGTATGCACTGGCACATAGTTTATGAGGCGTACCTGGCCGTGGATGGCGTTATGGGCTATGCAGAAACCTTTGAACCTTGTTCTGTGTTTGATCGGGAGCCAGTGCAGCTGCTGCAGTAGGGGGGTGGCATGTGCCCGCCTTGGGAGCCTGAAAATCAGTCTAGCAGTGTCGTTCATGACCACTTGGGGTTTTGTTAGCAGCTTCTCAGGAAGGCCAATGTACAGAGAGTTGCCATAATCTAACCTTGACATAATCATTGCCGACATAGCCATCCATAGTGCCTGGAAATGAGAGAAGGGGGGCGAATCTCCGTAGCTGTCTCAGTAGGCCCACACATGTCCCTGCAATGGTAGATACCTGGTATGACATAGAGAGCTTGGCATCTATTTTTATGCCAAGACTTTTTACGACTGGGGCTGGCGTGGGAGAGGTGCCTAGCTCATGTGGCCAAAAGAGTTCCTACTTGAGTGACAGCAGATTATACAGCTGGCCTTCTGCAGGGGTCACGTCTCTTTTTGCCGATGGGGGCTATCAAGAGGGTACCGGATTCAGAAACGGATGAGGAGGGATGATCCCACTAATTCCTGGCGTCCAAGCGGGACAGATGGCTCAGGCTGATTTTGGATCTTCACCCTTCAAATTAAGAATTCTCAATCTAGCTCAGGTTCTCAGTGGCTTGGATCTGGGTGATGCTATCCCTGGATTTGCAGGATGCATACAGCCATGTGCAGTCCTGCAGTCTTACAGATGCTACCTTCTGTTCGAGGTAGGGGCAGAGCAGTTTACTATTCTACCCTTTGACCTTGCCTCTGTCACCTGGTTTTACAAAGGTGATGGTAGTGGTGCAGCCCACCTTCTCAGGTTGTGGGCACATGTATTTCCTTAACTTGAAGATTGGCTGCTTAAAGTGGACCTCCTCCGAACGATGATTGTCTTTCTTTCATAACACAGGTTCTCCATCTGCAAACTAGAGTTCTCCTGATGCAAGGATTTAATTCATAGGGTGATCATGGCTGTTATGTTGTTCAAAGCCTTCGTACCCTGGCAACGAGCCTAGGCCATACATGGTTTGATCCTGATGTTGTGTGATCAGTCATGGGTTTCATTGAGTAGGTTCTGAGGCTTCTTGGACTGCTGGTTACATGCATTGTTCTGGTCCTGTGTATTCAGTGGCACATGTGGGCTCTGTTTCTAGTGAACGTAACCCCATGGCTGTCTGTCGGACAACATCTGTGTTGGAAATTGGGTTGAGGAGGGTGAAACCCTACTCAGGCAGCAATCGCAAACTCTGTCAGGGAGACACACAAGTAAACCCCACATTAACATGTGCTTAGCCTTCTGGTAGCTTGGCAAAAGCAATCAGGCTTCACTGAGAGGCACTATGTGAAGTATTTATGCAGCACTTCAAACAGTATTAAAGTGAAAATACAACACAAGAAAAATGTCACATCAATTTAGACAAAGAGAGTAAAATGTAATACATGTTTTAAGACCAAAATGACAAACATCCAATCAGTAGAACCGGAGATGTGCAATTTCAAATTTTAGAGTAAAAATAGTGCTAGTATGAAGTGACAATTTCAGGTCCACCGCAGTGGAATGCAGGCCGGATACAGAGACCCAGTTAGGCCAGCTGAACAAAGTACCTGAAATCCTGGTTTGGAGAGCGTTGCGAGATCTCATGCTGAGGTTGCGTGGCGCAGCCGTGGTTCCCAAAAGCTGCATGCGGAGCACTGCATCATCACCAAGGATGCCTTTGATGAGGGGCTTGCGATGCAAAGTCTGGCATCAAAGATGCTTTGCGCACCAGCAGCTCAGAAGAAAGCTGTGGTGCTATGATGTGAAGTTCTGCGTCTTCATCGAAGATTACATCAGTGAGGGGCTTGTGATCTGAAGGTCTGTGCCAGTGATGTATTGTGCAGCAGCAGTTCCGGGGAGACTCACAGTGTGAGGTCCGGCGTTGGGGCTGCTTCGGGTACAGGGTTGCAATGCAGCTGCGGAGAAATGCGTCGCACTTCATTGGTTCTGCTCACAGGGCCACAACTGGGCTGCCAGAGCACCTTAAAGCCCAATACCAAGGGTCCTGGACTAGGGAGGTACCACCTGGTGGGTAGGACTCCCAGCAGACTGAGTCCAGGTGCTGGGCTTGAGATGGTTGGAGCCTTTTTTGTCCCTGAGGCTCTGATCAGAAGGCCGCCAACTAACCCTTGGAATTCATCTGATGGTCCTGGGTTCACGATGCATGTCCAGTCTTTTTACTCGGGCATCAGGGCAGCAGAGTAGCGGTTCTTCTTGCAGAGCAGCACAACAGTCCGTCTGAGTCATCACAGGTCCAGAAGTATACTGAAGAGTTGGGACTGAGGGCTCAATATTTATACCTGGAGCCAATTAGGAAGTAGGAGAAGGTTCTGGAGGTTTTCTCATTCAGAGGTGATTGGAAATTCATGCCTCCGTGTCCTGGCCCCAGATTGTCTGGGGCCACAATCGACTTGTGTCAAAACCTTTTGTGATTGTGCTGGGCAGAACCTTAGTGGTGTCAAGCGTGGTAGGTGGCAGCTCCTCCCTCTCAAGTCGGAGATGACCCATTCTGCCAACACCTATGCTGCTTTGTCTCACTGTCTGGGAGCAATATACAAAGACCAATTTCCAGCTACACCTAGTCATATGACCCAGGAAACAGGCTGCAGGCAACCAAATGGTTGTGACAAGAAATTGCCAACTTTCTAAAAGTGGCATTTTCATAATAGTGACTTAAGATCTGACTTTGCCATTAAATAATATTATTCATGACTATTCTTTAGACAACAAACTCGACCTTCCTGCCTACCCTGCTCCTAATTGAAACCTTTAACGTATTATATGTAATAAGTTAACCCAATGTTAGCCTATGGGAGAGGTAGGCCTTGCAGAAGTATAAAACAAATGTAAGAATTTTTCACTACCAGGACATGTAAAACTTAAAAAGTGAATGTCCAACTTTTTAATTACACTGCACCTTGCCCTAAGGGTGATTAGACCATTCTCTAGGGATGGCTTATATTAAAAAGGAAGATTTAGGCCTGGCAAAATATTTATTTTGCCAGGTCAAAATGGCAGTTTAAAACTGCACACAGGCACCAATGACAGGCCTGAAACATGTTTAAAGGGCTACTTAAGTGATGGCAAAATGAGAGCTGGTGGGCCACTCGTAGTGTTTAATTTACAGGTCCCGGTTACATGTAGTACCACTTTACTAGGGACTTGCAAGAGAATTAAATATGCCAATTGGGTGTATGACAATACTATATTTAAAGGAGAGAACACAAGCACTTTAGAACTGGTTATCAGTGGTAAACGTGTGCAGAGTCCTAAAGCTAGCACAAATGAAGGTGTAGGTATAGGTGTAGGTGGCACTGAAGTTCTCCAACTCAGCCAGGACCTGATTGATCAACTTCTGGAAGGTGAAATAGTTGTTCTTCAACCCAAAGAGCATCACCCGAAACTGGTATCCTTCTGGAGTAAAGAACGCAGACCTGTCTTTAGCCCCCTTAGTTACTGTGATCTGCCAGAACCCAGATGTCATATCAAACGTGCTGAGGAACTTAGCAGCCCTTGACTGATCAATGAGCTTGTCAGCTCAGGATGGTATGTGCATCAGACTTAGTGACATCATTGAGCCTTGGGTAATCCACGCAGAACCTGAGTTCAGTGGTGGTACCTGGAGGGGAAGCCTTGGGGACCAGTACCACAGTGCTGGGCCAAGGACTGCTTGAGGACTTTCTTTCACTTACCGACAGTGTTTGGAGACTTTCTTCCTTATACGGGCTATCATCTTATCAGATTGCCTGTAGATCTTATGATGCACTGCCATATGGCCACCCTTGGACCTGGATCAGTCATACTCTATCCAACTGTAGATTATTCACTGCCCTCCCTGCTTCACCATCTTTGGACTGGACTACAGTGCATTTTAAAAGGTTCCAAGTTAGTTTTGGCACATTGTCACCTCTGATTTGTCATGACTGATCGAAATCCAAGGGTAGCCAAGAGTGAAAGACAAAACTGATGAGAGCGTGCTGATGAAGCACCTTTATATAAATGGCCCTGTACCATCACTTTCGGAACTGAGCAAGACCTTTGTGGAGTCTGACGGAGCCACTTACCAGTGTGCTTGAACAATTATTGTTTAAAAATGGAGTGTTCAGTCGGGCGCCTGGGGTTAATATAAAGGTGATCAATCTGTAGTTAGAAAGAGCCTTTCTGAAGAGAAGTAACTTGATCTTCCAGTTTCCAGGAGCTCTATGGATGATTAATGTTTCTAACACGCAGCCTGGTTGCTTCATGTGATTGAATTGAGGCAGATGTAAGCACGTCTTGTAAACTGTGTGAACACCCAATGTTGACAAGCATATTGCAATAATGATAGTGGTTGTATTGTCCAAACATTGAGCGCCAGTAAAAAGTGTGTCTGCAATAAATGATGAAGTGACCATTCCAGGTTATACATAGAAAACCATATTACCCCAGAAGTTGATTTTAGTATTACGGGCTGGCTTGTGGTAACGTGGGTCTTAGTGGGTCTTAGTGTTGAATTTAAATGAGCCCCACAACTGCATTTGTTGAACTTAAGCACATGGTAAACATGAGTACATTTGGTCATTTTCTGCCTTGCCTTAATGATCACTTTAGTCTTTGTAGACGTTGAATGTAATGGAAAACCAATATACCAAGCTCTTTTCCAACTATGGTAATTTGATAAACCTGAAAATGAGTTGTTTCAAAGAGTGAGCCGTTGCCAAACTAAATCTCTGACAATTCTCTGTCTCTATCCTACCCCAAATTACTCCTTTCATCACCATCACTTATATTAGATTCTCTGGCAGAACCCCTGAAGAAGCTAAGAGAACAAGGACCAATCATCGAAGAGATCGGTGACCTCATGCTATCCAGGGTATGATTTAATTTAAGAGTGATTTTATTCCTATTGATTGTAAGAGGTTTAAACCTCTTGGGTCTGACTCTGCTGGTCATAATAAGGGTTGTGACTTTGTGCAAAAGATTGCATTTATTGAACCATCTGCTCATTGGAGCCTTTGGTGACTGTTAATATATTTGACATTTGGTCCAGGTTCTGCTGAAAGATGTAAACCTCAGTTCCTTTGAAGACACACTTTAGTTGAGGTCCTAAGGGGAAACCATAGACTGCCACTCTACAGTAGGGATCAATGCAGAGAAATAGCCACGGGGAAAATAGAGGTGGTAAAATAAAAAACACCGCACCATTGAGCACTAGCATGATTTTAGACTTAGTAATCGGGGGACACTTTATTTAATACTTGGTGGAGGCCTAGTGGGACAGAAGTGTGCAGTATTGTCTGTTTGATCCATATTGCAAAGGAGCTACAGTGTTTGGAGTTTAACATCCCTAAGTAATAGTAGTACACAAGAACACTTTTAACACTCACACATTTTCAGAGATTACTTCTGACAAGCTGTAGAGACACGATGGGGAATATTCATTACTGGTAGTGGGACAGAAGTCTCCAAGATGTTAATATTATCCAGCGTAGTACCTGTCAACAGAAGGGCAGGATATAATTCTCTGTCATCTGGGGAGGGCCAGACTAGCATTGAGATTCTCATAGTTGCTATTCAATACAATACATATCATACATGGTGCACTATCCATGAAATCTAAGATTACATTTTTTTTGTTCAAACAATTTTATTGAAAATTAAATAAGCAGTTATGGAACAGATAGTGAAGACACACTACAGGGTGCTTTGCGTAACTTCATATGACCACATATGTAAACATTTGACGTATAGTCTAAGTAAACATAATTGAGCAATATTGTAAGTCTGGGCGGTGAACTCTACTTCGCTAGCAGAGTTTTCCAAATTCAGCGTTACTCGGAGCTCGCAGAGTTTTTTTCCTCACTTGCGTTCGCCAGCGTTAAGTTGGCGAGCGAGGAAAACCCACCCCCCGGCGAGTTTTTCCTCGTACCCGATCGTTAACGTCAAGTTGGCGAGTGTGAGCGTGGAAAATCAACCTCCCGGCGAGATCAACGCTGGCAGTCAGGTTTCTGCGAGTGGTCGCGTCTGCTCGCGTTGAGAAACCGTCTGTTTGCATTGAGAAAGCTGCTGCTCGAGTAAAAAAATCTACTCGAGCAGCAGAAAGAAAGCTTGCGCTGTGTATGGTGCAACTCGCGATGATTGCACAGAGTGGCATGAGCACCTGGCACTAAAAGTCACAGTGAACCGCATTTATCTAAAGCAGTTTTTTCTGTACTCCGCCCAGGCTTACAATATTGGTTGTTGGTGTACCATTTGTCAAACATGGTGCTAAAATGAGAGGTACATTGAGAGCATATCTGAAGATAGTAGGGAGCTGAGTGTGGGATACCCAAATTAGATGAGAGTTGAGTTCCCCAAGTGTGCTCAATATATGTATGAGCAGAAAAAAATTGCAAAGGAAAGAGGGAGAAAAGCCAGAGAAAAGATGAGGGTGAAGTTAGAGAGAGTGGAGAGAGGGTGCTAAGTCATCAGGGTCTGCAGTGAGCACAGGGCTACTAAGTGTATACTGATGATTTAGTTCTGTCTTGGTGGGTGAGTGGAATTGCAAGAGGGGGAAGAATGTTAAGGCTGTGGGGATCCACTTTTTGTATGTATAAATCAAGTGCATTCCATAGGCAGCACAAGTGTGATGTATTATGTAGTTTCTTGTATATTATGCCGTCCGCGCTCCTGGTGGTGCATAGAGTATTTGCCATTTGTTAAAGGAGATTTCTGTGGAAGATTTCTACTCTGACAGGACTGTTTTGGAGCCCAAAGCAAGCATTAGATCTAATAGCTGTAAGTCATGTGCAGAGAGACCAGTGTCAAGTGGATGTGCCACAAGGCTTAACGTCACAGTTAGGAAGGATGGTGTGAGCTGAATCTTAAAGATGCCATAAATTGTCTATGAATTTTGGTCCAGAGGGGTTGGACCATTTTACATGTGAAAAACATATTCTAAAGTGAGCCGAGTGATACCTCACAGTGCCAGCAATTATCTGATTGTAGGATACCTAGATTATGCAATCTGGATGGAGTCCAGTATGTTTTGTGTATCACCCAAAATCTAGACTGCACAATTGCAAGTGTAAATTAACCAGAAAGGCGAATGCCAGATTCTATTCCAGGTAGCGCCTGAAAAATGTGATGTCAGGTCTTCTGGGATGTAAGGGGACCATTTTTTCCCCAAATTCTTGAGGAGTGTACTCTGGAGGGGGGGTGGGGTCAAGTAACTCACAGATATGTGATGCGGAGTGGCCGAGCTTTTTAAGATTTCCAAGTAGGCCGGCAAGATCTGGAGTATGTGGCTTCAGTAGTGATCTAAAGGCTCTTTTAAATTTTGGAGAAGAACTTGATTGGGTGCAGTAAGCAAACGGAATGGGATTCAGGGATGTGCATAAGTCTACAATGGAATTGATACCCCTTTTGGGCCACTGGTCACACAAGACAGTTCTTCCATCATGTCTGCGATTATGGAGAGCGAGTAGACCAGGGGTATTTTCTAGAGGCCTCTGATGATAAGGGTGGAGCTGAGATGAGAGGGGGATAGAAAGTGGGATTCAATTTTGAGCCACGTCAGGGAGTGGTCAACTGCATCTTTAAACCACCAGTTGCCCTGAGCCGCTAAAAAGCTTTTTGGTGTTTGTGAAAATCGGTTATATTCAGACCTCTGCTGTTCCTGCTCAATTTAAGGTTGGGACTGGCTATCCTAGCTCTTTTCCCTTTCCAAAGGATATCTGAGATATGCTTGTCTATGGCTTTAAAGAAGGTGGTGGAAAGATTTATGGAACGCATGCTCAAAAGGAAGTTGCTTAGTGGTGCCATCATCATTTGTGCTGTGTCCGTCCTACCCTACTAGGTTATGTGATCATGAGGGAAGATTGTAGCTCTTTCTCAAACCAGATACCAAGGTATTTAAGTGAAAAATGTTGCCATTTCAGGTCAGAGTAGCCCAGAATCGAGGGAGAATCGAGGGAGTACAGAGAATGCTCAAGGGAAAGATCTTAGTTTTCTAATGATTACGTTTATAGCCAGAAACTCAAGAGTATTTTTCAATTTCTGATACAATCTGAGGGATTGCTGTATCTGCACCTTAAGTGAAGATTAGAACGTCATAGGCATAGGCCACGACTAGTTGCCTGCCTGATTGGGAACGGTACACCTTTAATGTTATCATTCTGTTTCAGGAAGGAAAGAATGGGTTCGATTGCTAAAAGGAATAGGAGCGGGGAGAGTGGATATCCCTGCCTGCCTGGTGCCCTGCTCCAATTAAAATGAGTTTGATAGGTGACCATTTATTCTGACCTGCTTGGCAGCAGACCCAGATGTTATTCGCATCCCGTCTGCCTTTCGAGAATCCAGTTTGGGATGGAACGATGTTTTGATATCCCCTTCTCTAACCTTCTTGCCAGGACTTTGGCTTATAATTTGCAGTCAATATTGATTAATGATATTGGTCTATAGTTTTTGACATCCTAGGCGTCCCTTCCCTCTTTAGGGATAACATCTATAGTGGCTTCAGAACCCAAGCCAGCGGAGCGTGAAATAAACGAAGGCATGTCTAGTTTTCCCCCCACTAATGTTTAACATCTGTCCAAGATGTGATATCTCCAATCTGCCTATGGATTTCCTTCAAAAGAATAGTACTTTGCTTCTATCCCAGCCTCTATGGACCATAGCTCTTGCTTTATTGCGATCACGCTAGTTTCTATCATACTGCTTAAGGTTGACTCTTTGTAACCTACAGGACATCAATGAACATAGGACTTTTCTGCAATTTTCATAGTCCATTTCTGTACTTTCATCTCTTACTTTTGTATATGTTTCAGTAGACCAAATTCTACGCCAATGTAATATGGGGCGTAGTCCAGCAATGTATACCAGTGTTTCATTCCTCAGTCATTAAGCATAGGAGTCACAGGGGTACTTTGTGGTAAGCTAGTGATCATTCGGAGAAACCTATTCTCTGCTGTGGCGAGCTGGGTCATTTTCTCAAAGCCCCATAATTTCGACCCATATAGGACCAAGCTCACCACTTTTGTATTGTAGATCTGCAACACCGGGCTTACAGGCTTAGTCAGAGATTTTTTAAATTCATTGTTTAAAGCACCAGCTAGTTGGCGATGTTTCAGTGCCATCATTTCAATGTGAGAGCCCCAGCTAATTGTTTTCCTAGATATGTGAATGCATCTACCTGCTCTTGGGGCTCCTCCCTCCAAATGTATCCTACCACTAAATGCTCTGTGGTGATTAAAAGCCATAAATTTAGTTTTCATTGCATTGAATTCTAACCCTCATGTGGTGCATATATTTTTAAAACGTGTTAACCCACACTGTAGCCCACAAGGAGTTTTTGATATGATGTGCGTTTTGTCTGCAAACATTAGGATCGGAATATTTATACCTACTAAGACTGGAGCATCTGTGGGAAAGGTAGCTGAGAATTGGGAGACTCCATTTATAAAGAGGGAAAATAGTGTAGGGGCCATTACACACCCTTGGCGAACTCCCTTTTCAACTTGGAAGGGGTCAGTTACATTACCCTGTGAGCCCCAAAGAATGTTTTGCAAAATTGTTCTCATGTAGTCGAACAATGAGAGATAGCAAGTCCGTGGTCATTCCCAGCTCCTGTAGGACCAACCATAGCTTGTTACCTGAAACTAAATCAAAAGCTGACTTTAGATCTACAAAAGCAGCATACATGCTGCCATTGCCAAACACAACAGTCCGCCAGTATATGAACAGAAAACAAAAGACATGGTCTACTGTACTGATAAGTAAATATTTTATTATGGATAGTTGTTATGGCATCAGGTGCCTGTGTATTATGCAGGTGCACCTCCAGGTCTACT
The DNA here is from genome assembly GCF_964204655.1 of Triturus cristatus. Classification (NCBI taxonomy): domain Eukaryota; kingdom Metazoa; phylum Chordata; class Amphibia; order Caudata; family Salamandridae; genus Triturus; species Triturus cristatus. The sequence goes on along the minus strand of NW_028188113.1, from coordinate 270,163 downwards.
GCTGTGTGCTCAACATCCCTTTTAATATTAGACAATATATCTGGTTTTTCAGCAGGAATGGAAAATTCCTGTTTTAGTGGAAGCATCATGAGCCGAAGACTTGTCAATTGTGCGCACACAACCAAAATCTAAAATGCATGTTAATGCTAAAGCCTGATGTCACGCTTACATGCGTAAGCTAAACAATCATGCACTCAACAATATTTAATGCGTAGATGAGTTTCTTGCTAGTATTAGTCAAAGCTTGTATTCCAAGTCAATATTGTGAAGTATAGAAAAGTGTGCCTGCATCTTACTGCTGTACAGAGTAATTTCTCAGGAAACATTAGGAAAAGCAACATAAATCCATTATCATCCCTGTCCTTCACAACAGTCTCCATCTTAATGTCTGGTTCATGGAGTGTGATTCAACTTTATAAATCTATGCTGGTTTTCCTCTTTCTTAATGTGTGGTTGATGGATCATTAATCAGCATTGTAAATCCATGCCTGATTTCTGACCTAAGAATTGCACTTCCTTTAATGCTTCTTTGCCACCAACAAGGTTGTCTCATAAGTAGGTTTCAAATAAAGCATCTTCAACCTGGACTCCCCTAAATAATCTCTTGTTTTAGGGATGTCCTTCAGTTTAGCATGCGAGACGAGTGCCTTAGATGTTCAATTGGCACCAGTATTTGTAGTCCCCTGATTAAAAGATGTCTATTTGGACCTGTTGAGTCACCCACCTCATCACCTTCATCAGGTGTGTGATGAATTATGGGCAAATAATTTTTCGGAGAAGTGAACATATGCTGGCATACCTGGGATCTCAATAATATGGTAAATGGTAAACACTCTTCCAGCCAGTGGACTACGTGCAATTTTGAATAATCCACAAAGGTCTTGACCTTGACTTTTTTCAAATGTGGCTGATCTTTTGGATCAGTCAGTGATAAATTACTCCAGTGGAAAAAGGGGGAGTTCCATAAGAGCTGGAAATCACCCTTTCCAACTCGAATAAAGGACATATCTGTACCACTGGCACCTTATGGATCCTTATCTGAGCCCTGTCTAAGCCAGAACTCTGGGAATTATTGTGTATGGAAGAAAGGCTGAATTATTAGGCCTTTTGTAAATTCAGGGTAAAAAGTCCTGCATTCTGTGAACAACAATGCTTTGGGACCAGCAGGCTACTAATTTTACTCTTAATGTCAGTTATTCTGGTTCAACGTAGTCTTGATCAAGTTTATCCTGATCTCTTGTTTTGGGAATATATCTTACTCTTTGAATTGATTAGAAATCATGGGTTATACAATGTACAGCAGGTGTAAGGTCTTTCAGTTTCTTCTCATCCTAGGAAATAAATGTTCATGTCATCTAGATATAATATCACTGTGATACGTATACACCAGAGAGTTAAAAATCTTAGTTTCAAGAGTGTTGTGATACTCAAATTCCTATATCCAGAAGCCCTCCAAAACTGTACTCAAGAAGTGCTTAGTGATGGTAAAGAAAGAACAAACTAAAATGGATGATCGTTATTTAATCCAAAGAACAAATTTGTGGAAAAATGTACATTATCTACTTGTTTTTCACTATGTATCTGTGATGTCTAGTTGTAAATTGCTGCTGACATCAATTGTAAATAAATCAAGATAAGTTGTAACCTCATTCATCTGTTCTGATAACTTAAATCACGTAAAGAAGCACATTGTTGAAGTTGCACAATTTCATAGTTCATCAATGTCATAATTGATTACATTTTGAGGTTAAACCCCTTCTTACCAGCCTAAGGAAGGAATACACTTTCACATCTGATGTGTTCTATGTGGAAGTTACAGATATTCCTGTATGAGAAGATACTCCTGGTAAATCATTGAACTCTACAGATATTTTGGAAAAGACAGCTAATGTCAGCATTAGCAATATATTATTTCAAAATAGAGCCACTCACCACCCATGCAGGTATTGTAGGTATCAAATATTTTAATGCATGACGTTTTGCACCCAGTCAGATGTGTGGCCGATCATGCATTCAAACAATAGTCATCTGTAGCTGACCATTGTTAAATCATGAATATTCATCATTTGCCCAGGTAAATACGATGATTCTGTTGGAGATTGGGCTGAGCTGAAAGGAAGTTTACACTGTCCCCCTTTCTACCACTCATGTTGTTGTGATAGCCTCAATCCAGATCCCTATCAGGCCATTGGCGAGATGCCCATTAGCTTCCTCCCTGGCAGACTCTGCCCACTGGAAGCTTGCAGAAAAGTTGGGGAGCGGTTTTGGTTTGGAAACCAAGGGTTGAATAGGGGAATTACAACTCTCCCTGTTAACAGTTTGCAAACATTTATAAACAATAGGCAAAGAACTCAGATTTCAAAATTCCTAAGTGTATATTTCTAATAAATTATTTTGTGGTAAACATTGATTTGCAGATCAATTTTGTCACTTTTATGTTGTCATTCCTCATTTTGGGAACTTGCTTTTATATTCAGATATGTTTACATAGATGCATTCAGCTTCTGTTTGGGAGATCAAACTCAGTTAACCTCCAGTAATGGGCTAGATATCTGGATCCCTCTGAGATGCAAACATGGTTTGTGGGCTGGGGAGGTGATAGTTCTCTCTACCTTGGATGTCGAATGCTTTTTATGCATCTTTGTTTTGTAGACTTTACTCATTTTGAGTTAGAATTTGAATTGGTTTGCACACATTTAAGATCAGTTGCCAGATATATTTGTGATCTTGCATAATGGGCATGTTGGAAATGGGGGTCTCTAGTAGGCAAGTGTGTGCATATTTGTCCAAGTAGGGACCCTTCTTCCTAGTCAGGGTAAGGGGGATACACTTCTAAAATAACCCCTGCTCATCCCCTTGGTAGCTTGGCACAAGCAGACAGGCTTATCTCAGAGGCAGTGTGTAAAACATTTATGCATGCATACGGAAACACAGTGATAACACTACAAATGGACACAACACCAGTTTAGAAAAATAAGCAAAACTTTATCTAAATCAACAAGACCAAAAACGACAAAAACCTAACATACAATACTTGTAAAAATAGTTACTGTGTAAAATAAACCTTAAATGGCAGGAACAACGTGAAAACACAGTTCCGCCGACTCTGTAGCTCCTTTTGGGGCTCCCGCGATACTGAAGACGACAGAGTTCAACAATTCCTGCCAACTGTGTCGGTACGGGTTAGCTAAATCCTTGACAGACTCAGAGAGAGTACCTTTCTTGTTGCGGCCAATGCGCGGATGCAAGTCGGTCAGGGCAACCGTCGTAATTGCTTTGTGAGATGGAAGCGTTGCAGTGTGTGGTGTCCTCACTGCTCGGTACAGGCAGTGGCTCGTTGACAGAGTCGGTGAGAGCAAGGCTTGCGTTGCAGGGTGAGACGGTGCTCGATGGGGTCCTGGCAGGTCACGGTACGATGACGGAGCCGGTTAATGTTTGAGTTGGGCAGCGACGGAGTCGGTGACATCTGTGCAGTGTGTAGCGAAGCGGTGCGGAGTGCGGTGCTCACAGGATGTGGTGCAAGCAGCGGCTCAGTGACGGAGTCAGTGAGTCCATGGTTGCGATGGGAAGCGAGGTGGTGATCTCTGCAGTGCCTTCAGGACATGGAGTCTGCGACGGACTCGGTGACGGAGTAGATTGCCCTTTTCTTCTGTGGCGAGATTTGAACCAGCAGAACCAGAGATGGTACCCAGAAGGATGGTGATGTCCTTGCTGTTCCTGAGACCTCTTGAACCAGGGTCAAGCTCCACTTCAAGCCCTTGGAGATACTTTCTCAAGCAGGATGCACACACAGTTCCTCTCCTTGGCAGAAACAGCCACTGTAGGCCAACCCCAGACAGCACACAGCAAAGGGGTAGTACTCCTCCTCCAGTTTCTCCAGCTCTTCTCCTTGGCAATGGTTCATCTTGAAGTCCAAAAGTGATCTAAAGTTCTGGGGTCTGGGCCCCAATATTTATACAGCAAAATCCTTTGTTCTCTAGTGGCAGATAAGCCCTGTGCTCAGTCAAAACCAGGTCTGTCCTCTCTGGTGCAGCTTCCTGGCAGAATTGTGGAAGGCAGACCAGGCCCATTCAGGTAAAATGAAATCTCCTCCACCTACTCTAAATGTAGCCCAGGTCTATTCAGCCCAGCCCTGACTCATCCAGACACTCTGGAGCTACTGCACATCCCCAGCTACTCCAAAGCCAGACAGTCAATACACATTCTAGCAGAGGCACACTGGATGGCTAAGCAAGAAAATACCTACTTTCTAAAAGTGGTATTTTCAAACACAGAATGTAAAATTCACCCTCACTAAAAGATGTATTTTAACATTCTGATTTCAGGCATACTAAACTTTATTATCCTACTTTGTTCCCAGGGGTAATTATGTTTATAAGCTGTTATGAGCAAACTCCCCATTCTATCATTTGGGAACAGGTAGTCTTGCAATAGTGAAAAATGAAATTGGTAGTATTTCACTATCAGGACATGCCACACACACCAGGGCATGTCCTACCTTTTACATACACTGCACCCTGCCCACAGGGATACCTTGGGCCTACCTTAGGGGTGACTAACATGTAAGAAAAGGGAAGGTTAGGGCCTGGCAAGTGGGTGCACTTGCCAAGTCGACATGGCCGTACCAGACTGCCCATAGGCTCTGCAATGGCAGGCCTGAGTTACATTTATAGGCTGCTTATGTGGGTGGAACAATCAGTGCTGCAGGCCCACTAACAGCATTTTATTTACAGGCCCCGGGCACACACAGTGCACTGTACTAGGGACTGACTAGTAAATCAAATATGCCAATCATGGAATCACCAATCCATTACAATAATTGACTAAGCAGGGCACTTGCACTTTGACACTGAACAGCAATTGCAAAGTTCACAAAGCATATAGACCAGCAAAACGAATCCCACCACACAGCAAAAACACAGGTGGCAAAGGCAAAAATACAGGGGAAACCCACGTCAATGATGCCAGGTTGAACAAGGCCCGTATGGAGTTATTTGTATTCCACTTGAGCTTAATTAACATCAAGCATTTACATTACACTTCTATCTAAAATGCACAATGTTGCACTTGCTGTATTTGTATCAATTCTGGATTAGGGTGCTGAATGCGTATGTTTAGTTTTTACATTGCACCTAAAAACACATACACACACCTAATTGTTATATGTAGTTTGATTTTTTTTTTTCTGACATGAACCGCTGATCTATATAGTTAAATTGGTTTTTAGAAGAATATACTTTGGTACACTTCCATTGAATGTAATACACTTGAACACTTGAATGGGCAGAAAGCTTTGAGCATATTAAAAGAAGAAGTACAGGAGGGGGAACATGGTGGCTGAGAGCTCCTGCTTCTCCTGTGCATAATACCGTAATGTGGTGAAAGTATTAAATTAATTCCACTAATCTCAGAGCTGCAGAAAATAATGAGATTGCATGGGCAACTTGACAGTCCCTTCTCATAGTATGCATTGAATGCTCTATTGCCTCAGGGAAGAACGCAAGCAAAAAAATATAAGAGCTCCAGCTCTCTACCGAATACACAGAGCTGTATGCCATAGGTGCCGCAGGTTAAAATAGATATACATTTAGAAATGCTCGGCCAGGGCCAGGTTTGTTGCATAGTAAAGGGAGAGGGTTTGATTATCAGCAGCAGAGCAGGGTGATTATTTATCCCCCCCCCCCCAAAGCCACTTCAACAAAATCTCTCCCTGTGTCTATTCCAGAATAGGTTCTGTTCGAGGCAGGGAAACAGAAAGATAATAGAGTTATTAGAGATACAGCAGGCCCACCAGGAGGGAAAATCAAAATCACACCATCTTTAGGATCTTACTTTAAGAAAGGTATTGAAACTCATGTCTATCTAATTACATTGATCTGCCTTGCAATTATGCAAAATATGGACCCAATCCACTCAGCCTATGCCAGTAGATGGGCCCGGTCTCCCTCTCTTAAATCGATTTCAGGTTCTCTCTCAGGATCCCACAGGGGAATATTTGCATAGAGGAAATTTCAATTGACCCCTCGCGAAGAGAAGATGGGAACACCGAAAAACATAGATTAAGTAGATATGGACTCCTTACTACTGACAGTTTCGAAAGAGATTAAAGCCAAACTTGCAATTTCTAGAGAGCAAACAGGCTAAAATACAGAAAGCCTGTGAAAAGCTTGATACTAAAATGGTAGACATCCCGGAAAGATTATCCACTATGGAAGCCTTGCTTGGAGTATTAAGGAAGGAAGTTAAGAGCAATTATAAGGCGATTCAAGTCTTGAAAGCGAGGGAAAACGAGATCAAAGAGAAACTGGAATCTTTGGAAAATAACTCTAGGAGAAACAATTTAAGGTTTCTCAATGTCCTGGAGGGAGCAGAAGGTGAAAACTTGAAGGGGTTCGTCATAGACCTGATCAAAGAGTGTGTTTGGTAAACCAGCTCCCTAGACCTTGAGCAGGACATACAAAGGGTGCATCGGGATCAATTTAAAAGAAGTCCAAACAGAGAGAAATACAGGAAAATATTAATAAACTTCCGTACTTATGCAATAAAAAAGCTAATCCCAACAGAAGCCTTGAAAGCAAAAGCTTTAAAAAATGATTGGTCCTTCTCCATAAGACCGGCTATAGCAAAAGTTCCTCAAAATCAGCAATGGGAGTTAGGGAAACACATTCAGGAACTGAAGTCGCTGGGTGCAAATATGTAGTTGAAAATTCCCAATGACATTAAGACTTATGTAGAACAACAAGATGCACAATGTAAAAGAAAATTCGGAGGTTGATGTTCTAATAAACCAGATATAAATGCAGCAAAATAAATAGAAAATAAAGAGGAGAGTAGAAGTTCAAGTGGTATAAAGTACTATCCTTTTTGGATACTGGGAGCGTACCCCAGTGGGGTAGAGGGGGGCAAGCTGGGGGGGTGACACATAGTTAGGGCAGATACTGGTTTTACTAAACACAGGGTGGTGAGCCTGTGGGGAAAAAACTAAAAAATAATTGTAGTCCTCATTTTTGACAGGGATTCTGAGATGGATTGGGAAACGGTTAGGCTGGAATTATCATGGACATGATAAAGGAAGTAAGGAAGGTTCACAACATAAGGGTATTAACCTGGAACATAAATGTTATGAGGGTACCAACTAGACGAAGGAATATTTTGGGATTTCTGAAGCTTTCTGATAGTGACATTAAAATACCCCCCAGGAAACATACTTACGTCAAAAAGAATGGGGGGAAATTTTAAAGAGACATAAATGCATTAAACAATTTGCTTGCACCACTCAATCTTGTAATGTGAAAGGGGTGGCGCTTCTATTTTATTTGTTCTTTTTGCATTTGTCACCCCAAGTGGGACAGGTATGCCCAGACGTGGGTCCTGTGCTCTCCATGCCACTGGAGTCAAGGTATCCTGGCTGAAAGCCCGAAACCGGTCCTAGGATGCTTGTTTCCAGTCCAGGGAGGGCCTGGCAGTTCGGGCTGGACTTTTCCCATTGGTGCACAGTGTCAAGACTGATTTGCATATGGCTAGGTCCAAGAAATATGGCCATGCCTCCAGAATAGACTTTTATTGTAGATATGAAGTTAGGGAATAAGGTAAGAAAGATCATCCATCAACCAGAGCATCTCTCAGATCATGCTGCGGTTAGACTGGAACTCTTTCTCTCGAGGTCCTCAATTCCGTCTAAATGGACCTTGGATAGAGCTTTATTAGGACAGCAGGAGATTATAAATGCTCTGAAAAGAGCTACTGTAGTTAGATATAAAGGAAAACCCCTTGCATGTTATATGGGATGCTTATAAAGTCTTTATTCGAGGGAAACTGACTAGTAATGCTGCACATAGAAGGAAAGAAAGTAACAATAAGGTTAGAGAGTAAAAGCTGAGAATAGGAGTAATTGATAAACAGCTGGCAAATTGTGAGGACCCCGTGTAAAAGTAAACCCACAAGATAACTTTAAATAGGCTAAGGGTTTATTGGCAGAATATCTGGATTGAGTGGTGTAGAGTAGGTTGAATGCCTGCAAGTAAGCATATTATGAATACGGGAAAGGTTGTGGGAAACTTCTGGCTTGAAAGACAAGGTAAAAAAGCACTAGAAATATGATTGACAAAGTAGAAATTAACGGCACCAGAGAAAGATGTTCCGAGGTCTCTGACATTGGGAGGATGTTTGCGGGTTTTTTCCGAAATTTACATACCAACGATTCAACAGCACTAAAACAAGAAATAGAGAGTTGTTTGAAGGAAGACACTCTTCCTAGGTCAGATCAGAACAAACAGCTCCATCTTAATCAAGAAATTACTACACTAGAAGTAGATAACATTCTTAGAGGGTTCAAAAAGGGAAAGGTGCCAGGCCCTGATGGAAAACCAAATGAGCTATATAAGGCCTTAAAAGAGGAACTCACTCCGGTTTTGACCAGCTTAATAAATTTAATTCCACAATGTTGGGGGGAGAGAGTGTTTTATATATATATAATGTGAAAATAACGATAATATTGAATGAATGAATGAATGAATGAATGACACTTGTAAAGCACAGGGCTACCAAAGGCCTCCTAGCGCTAGAGACAGAGCCTAAATCGAAACAAGCCATCAGATTCAAGGAAACAGCAGAGTCTTCAGATCTTTGCGGAACAGTAGGTGGTTGGGCTCAAGCCGAATGAGGTCTGGTAGTTGATTCCAACATTTCCCCGCAATGGCGGAAAAACGCAGGTCACCGCTCCGCACCCGGTTAACTCTGGCAACAGTTGCAAGATGTTTCTTCACAGAGCGCAGTGATCTTTTTGGAAGATACCGGGGGATGATGGCACGGAGAATCGGCGGAGCGCTATCCGAGAGAGACTTATGGGCAATACACAAAGCCTTGGATTGGATTCTCACGGCCACTGGAGGCCAATACAGAGAGATGATGTGAGGTTTAGCAGATTCACGATTATGAGCCTGCATAAGCAGTTGTGCTGCACAATTTTGGACCGTTTGAAGCTTATTGATGGTAGAACCGGGGGCACCTAGCTAGATCACATTGGCATAATCGAGCCGCAAGATGATCAAGGCTTGTACAAGCAGTTTCCTAGCGCTGAAGGGCAGAACGGGTAGAATCTTTCTAATCATTTTGAGAATGCCAGAACAGGTCCCTGCTACCCTGCGCGCCTGCTCCCTAAAGTTCAGGTTGTGGTCCAGCCATACCCCAAGACTTTTAATATGATCTTTAGGGGGTGGCATAGTACCAAGACAATTTGGCCAGAATATGCTGGTCTCCGGGGTTGGTGGACTTGCCCAGAAACATCAGTTCCGTTTTAGCAGCATTCAGTTTTAGAAAGGAGCCATCCATCCACGCTGACACTTTTTCCAGGCAATTTGCCAGGCTGGTCTTATTGTTGTCCGAAGGATTGAGGGAAACAATCAACTGGGTGTCATCAGCGTAGGTGATGATTCTGACCCCAAAGGGCTTGACCACCCCGGCCAGGGGGCGCATGCAGACATTAAAAAGCGTGGGGCTCATATTAAAGCCTATGAAAAAAAACATTTTATGAAGATTTTTTTTAATGTGAATTGTATAGACCAATATCTTTGCTTAATAACGATTAAAAGATACACACACAAATACTAGCTAAGAGATTGGACAAAGTAATAGGAAATATTGTCCATAAATCCAAAAGGGCTTCATGAAACAGAGACAGCTCTACAGGCTCACCCATGATTTGGTGAGCACAATAGATGTGGCCATGGTACCAAACGCTCCACTGACCATCATAACGGTTGATGCCGCTAAGGCTTTTGATAGAGTTAGTTAGCCATTTCTATATGAAGTCACCAAGAATCTTGGGAGTCCCTAACTGCAGCAATATGGCTCTGATTTGGAAATCTCCCCTCCATGCTTACAAGATGTCCTAGCTACCCCGATGCAGATTGCAGGAATAGAAATATGGGGCAAGCTGTTGGAAGAGGGCTCCCTGAGCTCTTGGCACTATTTATCCAAAAGTACCAACAACAGGCTCTCTAGGTTTAAATACCATCAACTAGCCAGCTGATCCGAGGACAACTTAATATATGGATTAGAACAGAATGGAGGAGGAACTACGGAGCGTTCGGATACATAGAAAGGAAGTATCCAATTGGTGCTGGATCCTGGTATGAGGTAAAGATGGCCCTCCTACTTTGCCAGAGGAGAAATGGAAAGCGGACCTGCCGTCATCAGAGATTCTACACCAATGGCTACTATCTATGTCTACATTATGATCAATGGTGAGATCTGCAACCCTAAGGAGAAACCATTTGTTCACCATGTACAGGGTCTATTGGTCTCCAAAACAACTCTCAAAGCTGGGAGGTCAGAAGAAGAGATGCTGCCCAAAATGTGCCTTGTAGAATGCAGATCATATCCATCTTCTATGGCAGAGTCCAGGTATTCAAATCTTCTGGCATTAAGTGGATAAGGCGTTAACAGAAATATTGAGAAAATATATAGAGGTAAGCCTCCCATTTGTTATTTTCGAGATTTTAGAAGATGGAGGGTCTGATCAAAGATAAGGGAAGCTACAATCTCAGTTACTTTTTATGCTAATAATTATAGCATGCAGGTAAATCTGTAATAAATGGATATCTAACACTTCACCTACTTGCACAGATTGGGTTGAATCGGCAAAACACATTGGCAGGATTAAATGTGTAAATTGTCCTAAATAGAGGATAAAAATGTGGGAACACCTTTTTTTTAATCCTCAACAAGTTTTGGTTAATTAAATGATGATAGTCTAAGGATTAAAGACAAACTTCCACATAAGAGGAGTTGGGCAGTGGCTCCCGCAAACCATCAAAAAGTTGTTTGAAGGAGACTAAACGAAGGATGTCAAAACCCTCAGATGTTTTAATTCCACCTGGTGGTTCTAAAACTGTACCTCACGCCTACTGACGTATATGATGACTAAAAACAACAAAAAATGAAAGCTTTGAGCATTTGCTGAATTTCTGGTTGATGGCTTTTTTTCATATATCTAGTTTGATGGGTCTGCTGGAGAGAGGATAAAGCAGGAAGCTGCAAGGTTTTGCTGTTTTCAGTCTGATGCCCTGGAGATGATCAAAACCAAACAACAGAAGGAGCCCCAATTCAACCTATTCATGCAGGTATGTCTTTCTGCTTATAGTCCCTATCCTGCCCAACAGAATATCTGTTTAAATCAATGACGTTTGTTCAGGGTGTGTAAGGTCTTTGTGTAAAATAAGAAGTGATTATATCCTGGAGGCCTTTTGTTTACTTTAGCATTTGAGGTCCAAAATAAATGTAAAGTTTTCTTTTTGATGCATACTTTTTCAGCATTAGATCCACGCAATTGTGATACTTTTAACATACCTGCCTATCTTCATTTTGGGTGCCACAATTCTGCCAATGAACTGAAAATGCTTCAGAACTGTCCCAGGAGACTATTTCCAAAATCTTTTCTGCAAGTTTTATGACAGGAGTTCTTGAAGTGATATTTGCTCTTTTTAGAGCATTTTGTGGCTGCTGCTGCTATTTGTCCAAGTTTCAGCTTCTATAACTTTGTTCAAACTTCTACTAGGTTCATTTTCGATCCATTAAGCAGCACTTTGTTTCTGTAGCTGACGGTAAGTGAGACATTTCAGTGTTCTTGTGTTTACAGTGTACTGCTTGCTACTGTAACTGATGAGCAGGAGAATCAATGAATGATACAATACTGGAACAAAGTTCTGTGCTACAATTGCAGTTCTCCAGCGGTAATATATTTGAGAGCATGTAAGCCCTCATGTAAGCCCTCCTCCTCTCTGGCAGTGTATGTACGACACACATACTTGGAAGTTGGAGGGTGTCTGTGGAACGTGTGGGAGGATAGGTGGAGGTTTAAGCAAATACAGTTAATAGTGCATACATAATTAGATAATAATTGTACCCCTAGGGAATGTTGGAGCACAGTGGTCGAGAGTACACATGTGGGCTAACATTTTTATATAAGAAGTGGGGGAGCCCTCGGTGTTAGAAATGTTGTACCTCCTCGCAGATTATGGAAATTTCCCTCAAAGAAATGCGAGGAAAATGTGTCATTTTATCCAAAGTTTTTGTTTGCTGGGAATTCCTGGGAGGAAAGAGTAAGAAGATCCACTCAAGTCACACCACCCTGGTCTTCCCTTGGTGTCTAGATTTCAGAAATGTCTGGGTTTAGTAGGTTTGCCTGGGTAGCCGGATGCATTTCTTGGCAAAAATTGTATATTTCCACATTGGTTTTTGGGGTCTTTCCTGTCACTGGAAATCGGCCCACCCACACGTGTGGTATTGATTTTATCAGAAAATAGTAGAGCTTTAATTATTATCACCTGAATTAATCTCCAATTTTTGGCTGCTAAATGTAAGCTAGCGAGCAAGAAAGAATACATTTTGCGTAATGCCGTCTTAATCACTTGATAGTAAAGGTAACCTCAAATTCAAAGTTGTACAAATTACCACTAATGCTAAACTAAGTAGCTTGTGCATATTTAAAAAAAAATGTCTAGGTTTATTACATACCCATTTTTCATTCATTAGATTTTAGCATGTTAATTAAAGCATAGTTCGTACACAATGAAAACTCTTTAGAAACTGCAGCTGACACATCAGATCGGGGAATTGCTTGTTTTTTAGGACAACCAACAAATACTGTATATTCTTGTGAACTGAAAGCTATATTACTTTTGTAACTCGGCCTTGGGGGTAAAAATTGAAGATGAACGGTCACCCATTTCTGTTACTTCCCTTGATTTTTTTTATTTTTTTTATTTCATCAATAAGTTATTTTAGGAAAAGCTTGAGCAATCTGGGTAAATTACCTCCTGCTGAATTCCAAATTGTGTCTATTTTTCGGAAATGTAGTTTTATGTGTTCACACATGGGTTTCAAACTATTTCCATCAAGCACATCAAGTAGGTAGAAACAACAAAAGGAAAATAGGAAAAATTGACTGCTTCTTAGTAAAATACAAAAACTGTGTTTAAAATGATTTTTTTCAAACCTGAAAGCTGGAAAGATAGCAATCTTAGCAGAGCAAACCTTTTGATGCCATTTTTATAAGAAAACTGATACGCTTTCTTACACAGCACTGTTCTCCCAGTTTTTCCCATTTAAAGAAACAAACAATCTTTCTTTTGGTTATTTTCTTAGTTTAGCTACGGGGGATCCTACATACCCTGGATATCTTTTGAAATGTGGCAAAGAAAATTTGGCTTGGATCCCTTTTGTAGAAAAAATGTATGAAGGCGTAAGCACGAAGTGCCCCAAACATCAAACAAAAAGATTCAGAACTAGAGCTACTGGTTGCCTCAGTAGCTAAAGAATGAAGCTTCTGGATGTGGTTATTGATCTAGGGCAGTGCTCTTAACCTTTTGACTTTTGTGAGCCCCCACTTAACAGTTACTGGACCTGGGGACCCCCACTGAGTCAGTAGTGGAAGCCTTTAACCCTGGCATAAACAATTTTGAAGGTTTGAACGTCAAAACAATACACAAAAATTCAGCAGCATTCATTGAACCAATACACAAATTCTATAATATTTTATTAAATGAATATAAAAAAATAAAATAAATCATTTTAATAGTATAGTTGGACTTTTCTAAATTTAACTGAGATCACCCATCTTCCATACTATGTTCTTTTTGATGCATTTGCACTGCTCCTGTGAATCACACTGTGGACAACTACCTAATTTTTAACCTCTAATTTCAAATTCCTTCACTTTTACTGAACATTTGAAAATGTTCAGTTTCACATTTTGCATCTTTATTTATACACACTGTATTAATGTTAATAATTTTTAATTTTCTAAGCAGTCACGGGCTGCATGATTAGGCTTCACAGATCCCCACTCGTCTCTGGATCTCCGTTTAAGAACCATTAAACTAGGGTATCCGTGCAGTCTCTGTCCATGTTTTCCTGGGAGCTGGTATCACGGTAAAGACTCAAGTGTATTGATTTTTTTCAACCTTACATCCGCACAATCTTCTTAATCATTACATCTAATTCTTAATGTAAATGAACATGCAGACAGTATTACTTTCCTTCAGCTTGGGAACATTAAAATAAACATGTTCACGCAAATTCTCCAAACTTCGGTATGTTTTCTGTTGCACAGTTTCCTTAGATGTCTAAGGGCATTGGTTTTAAATATCAGGACAGGATTAATGAAATAAAGAATTGTGGTTTGAACTACAAAGTGAATTGATATTTTAGGTAAAATACGTAAACGCCATAAAGAGGCAAAACTGGCCTCACCACTCCTTCCGTGAGTGTCTTAAATTAAATAGCAAAATTCCAATACGTTCAACTTGTTCCCACCACCTCAACCGCAAATGTTGATGGCATGAATCCAGAATGGGTTTCGTTTTGTCGTCTCAAGAGCAATGTCAGTCTTGTCAACTGTTTAAAATATATCTATCTATATATTATCATTTTCATCAAAGTAAGCATAACATATAAAATCAACAAATGTCATACTACATGTTGTACCCAACACATTGTCATTTACAAGTCTAATATGGTCCTTCTTTCACACCCCGTTTTGTAGATAGTGAGGTCGCAAGTGCACCATCATGAACTTGCTTAATGCAATTCACAATTTCAAATATGACACAGATCTGTAGTATCGATACATGCTTGTTTCTCGTTTGTTGCCCTACCCACCATTCCCAATGTTGGATTGCAAATAAGCCATCAGTGGCCCCCAATAGTCCTTTGGCCTTGACTTCATTGGCTGCTCCTCAGCATACAGTTCCAGTTGTGTCTTATATTGTGCCTGTCAGGCATCCAAGACACTTTTGAAGGGCTAGATGTAGTCTTCTGAAGCAATGCCACTCTACATTTTGCTAGTAATAAGCTTACTGACAAGATATTCCGATTTAGTGACCGTAAGTCTCTCAGCAGTCCCAGTAGGCAGATCGCTGGCTCGCACTCCACCCTCGCCCCAATCCTATCAGATAGTGTGTCTGTGACGTGAACCCAGTATTGCCTCACTTGTGGATATGACAACGCAGATGTATAAAGTCTGCCTCTTTGGCTCGCAGCGTACACAGTTCAAGTCGCCCTTTATCACATACTTATATTACTGCATCGGGGTACAATACATTTGGTACAAGAACTTCAACTGAATTACCCTCAAATTACAATTTGAAGTAAGTGTGCTTAATTTCCCACAACAAAACCTCCAATACTCTTCCCCCATGGGCTGTGGTAACACCGCATTCCATTTTGCCAATACTTTCCCACCTCCCAGTGTCCCATCCTTCTGTGCTGCAGCATTTAGTTTAGTAATAAGGTGTTAGCGCGTCGCGCTGGTGAGCAGTACCTGTAGTGTCATGAGCGTTAGTGGTTCTCTAGGAAAGTGTGAATTGTGTACGTGTATAGCTGCTCAAAGTCGGTAATATAGGAAGACAAATAATGTGGTGTTTGCCCACAGAACTGTCTCATTGGGTAGTGTTAGGAAGTTACTATTTGTGTACAAATCGCCATAGTGTGTAGTCCTGCCTCCCGTAGCATCTGGAGCGATCCATCCTCCTGTGTCACCGTTATGTCTGTATGGTGTAGTAGGGGCACTGCAGGGGCATCCAACTAATTCTTCCCAGCTCGTCTAGCCAAAGTGTACCAAGCCATCAATGTAGTGTGTAACATGTTTATCTCATTTTGGGACATCCCATTACACTTCTGTGGTAGGATGGCCCTGAGTGGGATCGGAGCAGCATCATGTTGATCGCTACATGAGGTGTGAAATCATGCCGTGTACCAGAAGTGTGCGAAATGTGCCTGCGCGCATTAATGATATAGCTTAAAATCTGGGGCACAGAATCCTCCGTCCACGTTTGGGAGGGTGAGGACCTCCCAGCTGATCCTCGGCTTCTTGCCCGCCCATACCAGTGTGACCAACAGGGAGTGCAACTGCTTAAAGAAGGAGTTGGACAGCACTATTGGAATGTTATTAAATAGGTTTAGAAACTGTGGCAGTACCACCATTTTTATGACTGCTAGTCTAACCGCCAGGGAGAGCGGGTGGGTCATCCAGCGCGCAACAGAATCTTCCAATCTGGACATTTCCTTCCCGCTATTCTCACATTTCACAATGTTAGGGTGTCTGTGCACCCATACCCATAAATATTTGACAGGGCCTTTCTCCCACTCCAGCAGGAACCCAATGTCGCAGCGTTGTGTAATAGGTGTTCGCGGGAGGACTATGGATTTCGTCCAGTTGATACACAAACCAGAGTAGTACTCCCATTTTATATACTCTCTATTTACCAGGGCCAGATATGCCAACAGTTCACTAATATACAGCACCATATCTTCTGTATATAGTGAAATATTCAAGGGTTATAGATGAAATCTAAGGGAAGTAAGGGCATGTTTCTGCTGAATAATGCAGGCAAGCAGCTCCATGGTAAGCACGAATAGTAGCAGTAACAGGGGGCAATACTGTGACGCCCTCCTACCGACACTCAAAGCATGTGATGTGTGACCATCGACACGCACCTGTGCTGCTGGGCACTCATATAAAAGGCATATCCATCTTAAGAACGCCTCTGGTATCCCTATGCTGCCTAATACCACAAACATCTATATCCACGCAATAGAATCAACGGCTTTGGCCGCATCTAATAGAACCGCCGCCTCCAAGGTGAGTTCCACTTGATGTAATAGTGCAAAGATAGTGCGTAGGTTGTGTGTAGTTGACCGAGCCGGTAAAAAGCCAGATTGATCTGATAGCACTAACTGCGATATCAGGGGCTGTAGGCACACTCCAATCACCTTGGCTAAAATGTTGGCATCTATATTAATGAGAGATAGTGGCCTATAAGATTTGTACCGCTCCAGAGCCTTGTCTGGTTTAGCAACGTCACTATCAGTACTTCTCTCAGAGATGGCGGTAGAGTGTGGCTAAGGTAGGCTTCCTCATACACTGCATGTAGCTGCAGAGCTGGCACGTCGGCATGCTCCTTATTAGAACCCCCACGTAATTCCATCTATAGCTGGGGCCTTCCCATTCGGGAGGGCACGTATGGCTTCTCCGACGTCTTCCACAGTCACTGGCTGAGCTAAGTATTCTCTCTGCCCTGGCGAAAGCCATGCCAGTGTCACCCTCTCTAAATAATGGCCAAGCTCAATCAGTGATGCCTAGCTGCGTGGCTCATATAGACTTGCATAAAATCTCTTGAACTCCTCCAGTATATCTGAGCTGGAGTTGAGTGCGACCCCATCATCATTCACCAAGTAGACAATGGAGTCTCTGCCTTTCTGTGCCTTTAGGTTTTGCTCAAGGCTTTGCCTAGGCCTCCCACCTTCAACGTACGTACGTGAGAGGTGATGCTTAGAAATGAATCGCGCCTCTTGTTCTGCAAGGGTCTCAATTTTGGTCATGTGTTCCCTAATAGAAGCCAATCTGGCCTATTTTGGCTGGCATTCATATTCTCTCCCCAGGGAATTAAGCTCATCTTTAGTGTTTTTTAGCTGCTTAC
The DNA here is from genome assembly GCF_964204655.1 of Triturus cristatus. Classification (NCBI taxonomy): domain Eukaryota; kingdom Metazoa; phylum Chordata; class Amphibia; order Caudata; family Salamandridae; genus Triturus; species Triturus cristatus. The sequence goes on along the minus strand of NW_028188113.1, from coordinate 252,683 downwards.
GAATTGTTTTCAGTACCCCCACTTGAGTGCCTATACATGTCCTATGTATTGTTACTTTAAAGGCTTCCCACAGAGAGCCCCAGCTTGATATTGAGCCGATATTTAATGCAAAGTACTCTACGATCGCTTTCCACACCTCCTCCACACCTCCTCTATGAATGCCGCAGCTAGGAGTGCTGCTGGGAGAAAAGGCCAAGTGAGCGGTGTGGGAGTTACATGCGCCAGTCGCATAAGGACTGGCAAATGGTCTGATAAAGTGTTAGGTAAGTAGCATGGATCTTCTACCCACTGCAGACCTTAGTAGATATAAGCCAATAGTCCAATCTTGACCATATGCCATGTACAGAGGACACAAATGTGCCCTCCTTCTGTGTAGGGTGTCTTAGTCACCAGGCATTGACCAGCACATATTTTTCCATCCCACTCTGGATCACCATAGCTGCCTGCTTCCCATGCCAGCCGGTGTTTGCCGAGCGATCTTCTGCAGGGTTAGGTATGTGTTGAGGTATGCATTGAGATCCCCTGCCCAGAGGATATGGGTCGGCGTAGTGGAAAATATCAGTCTCCAGGTGTTAACTAGTATCCGTAGATGGTAACTTGTGTGACAGCAGTGACAGTTATCGTCCTATGTGCAATTAATAGCCGGCCCTGGTCATCCGCATAATGAGCGTGAAGGGTACCATGTTCTTGACCAAAAGTAGTACCCCCCCTTTGAGTATGTAGAATAAGAGGAGGCTAGCTGGCATGATGTCCAACGGACACCTATAGTGCTGTCTGATCGCCTATCCAAATGTGTTACCTGCAATATAGCCAAGTGTATATTATGCCTATCTAGAAACCGGAGCACTAGCCTAACCTTACGGGGATTATTGAGCCAAGTACATTCTATATATTGACATTTATGCTATCTCCTGCTCACCGCCATGTAGTCATTTCCCTGAAATGGGAATGGTACATGGGCTTCTATGCTGTACTCTCTGCGTATCATGGAGAACGATGTATGTTTTGTGTGGGTATACAAGATTCGAACATCCCAACATTCTTCCCCTCCCACTTCAGCTACTCCAACTGGCCAAAGACATCCCCAAAAAAACAATGAACATATATAGTTTCACAGTTTAGCATTACACTCAATAACAAATAAATTGTAGCACCATGTGTTAGACTCATCTGGGGTGCTCCCTCACTGGTATTCACCAGGTTCCCAGTCCCCATTCAGGTGTACAGAGGTAGCCGGGTTCACAGGATCATAGATATGCATCTTAAATCAGCTTGGATGTCGGCAGCTTTAACGTTGTCACGACACCATGCCGGTAATAGCTGCCACTGCGGCTGCAGGCAGTCGCTGAGTGTCTATAAGTAGCTCCTGGTGAGGCCTAATGCTTAGTGTAGCCCATCAAATTTCTTTGTCTTCTGCATTTGTTGTGCCCTGGGCATGTTTACCAGGTGAGAGTGTCTTCAGGTATTCCTTGGCCGCTTTAGGCATCGTGAAGATTTTCTGCTCACCTCAGTGTTCCACATAATGTAGGCATGCCGGGTCCAACATGGAATTGGAAATGTCTGCTTCTTGTAGCTAGTGCTTGATTGGTAGAAACACCCTTCTAGCCAAAGAGAAATCAGGCTAGAAAGTGAATTTGTTTCTTTGGTATTGGACTTGGCCCTTTTCTCGGGCCAGCCAGAGGGCAACATCCCTATCACATGAATTCAAAAGCTTCACTATGATGGAATGCAGGTGAGTCCCAGGCAAAAGGCTGCGTCATGAATGCACGGTGTGCTCGTTCTATCACCAGCAGTTGAGATCAGTTCTTGGCACCAAATATTGTCACCAGCATACTCTCAATATAAGTTTCTATTTTGACAGCATTTCTAGATCCTGGGACCCCAATTATGTGTAAATTATTGTAGCAAGAGAGAGCTTCCAAGTCCTCGTTTTTTGCTTGAATAACTGCCAAGACGTGCTTCATGTTCAGGTTTTTCGAGCTGAATCTTGTCTTTGACCTTAGATATCCTCTTTTCTGTTTCTGCGATGCGTGACAACTGCCAGGAGTGTTGCTTCTAGGGTGTTCCCTTCTGCCATCCCGGTGGGCTGCCCCCCCTCCAAACCAGTATCCGAGGGTTGTTTCTCAGAGCCTCTTGTCTTGCCTGCTGCTGGTCTGCCTCCCCTACTGTGAGCACTCACGATCGTTAGCTTCCTAACATAGGCAGCTGCCCGTGCAGTGGGACCTAAAAGAAGGTAATCCTATGCGACTGTGGCAGCGTTGCACACACCCCACCCGGCCCGGAGTCGTGATGCCTGTGGTGTCAGCTGGTGATCGCATATGACGCCAATATCGCCCAGGTGGGAATGCGAGATGTGGGAGAACTCACTGCACTGTTCCGGAATTGCACCAGTCCTTAATCACACTATTGATGCATTTCAACTCTCTTGTCCCCATATTTAGACACAGTCAGATAGTTTAGCTGGAAACTGCAGGCCTCTGACGCTCCTGTCTCAAGCACCAATGTTTGCTGTACCACAGCACATTACCATGGGTGTCCTCGTTTACCACATTATTTTCCCCTTTGGAATGGGGTTTAGCCATGTATTATGTAGAATAGGGGTTTTCTGCAGCGTGTGTCGAGGCCTTCTCCAGTCATCACATACCACCCAGCATGGGTTCACTACGCCATACCACTCAGCATGTATTCACCACATCTACAGACGCCGACCACGCTGTGCTATTTTCAACTGTTTGCGGCCTGCCGTGGTTCGAATGCATAGCTCCCCATGTCCACACTGGATGCCTGTCCGTACGGCAGTGTCCAAGGTCACACCACCGCCCGTATGTCAGCGTGGTCAGTTAGTATCCTTTGAGGCGGCCGCTTCTGCTAGGCCGAGCCCTGGCCTCAATTTGCATGTGCGGACTGTGAGGTCGGCTTGTATCCTACCACTGAGGCATGCCAGGGGGGAGGCACCGCCAGTCCAATCCTGCTTACCTCCGCTGTAGTTCTTGGTGTGTGTATATATAGATATATATATATATCTTTATTCTGAGTCATAAAAGAACATCCATAAAAGCAGTTACAAAGATATATAAATAAGAAACATAGTACAATACAAGATAAAATATTATACACATTTCCAGTTCCATTTAAAAAAATAAATAAGTGGTTACTTAAAACTTTCTTTGAAGTTTAGGCACATAATCCATAATTACATAACTGAAAATTTTTAGTTATCCTTTATGTGTTTACTTCTGCCGATATTCATATCCTCCTTAATGCTCACTAGGTTGGAGAAACTATGGTGGTTTTCTTCCTTGCATAAAAAATAGCCCATAGAAATGATGACATCTACAGCAAACCTCTAATGTTTGTAGTGTTTGCAAGAAGAGGTATGCAAGGCGGCATTGTACGTGAGACATATGTCTAATGAGCAGGATAACATATTTTTTCCTATGCGCGGAGTAATACTTACAGAATAACACCACATGCATAGTATCTTGAGGCATTTTATCGTCACAAGGACAATTTATCAGTTTTTGTTACCAGTCATTCATATTAGGATAAGTTATTAGCCTACGATGTAGGCTAATGTAGATGATCGAGGAAGCAGATAGCTCCTGCAAAGAGATCTTTAAGATTGTTAAAGAATTCACCTCTCCCTCCTGCTGCACTTCTGCATCTGCTTTCTCGGAACCTTGGGTCATGGAGCTTGCAGTATTTTTTACTAATAAAATACGTACTATCCAGTCAGCGTTGCAAGGAACCCAGATCATCTTGAGCACAGGTTCAGAGGTCGATGGCCTTTCCAACCCCTGGTTATGCCCACCAGCTATGCATATGGATGCTGTGGGCCCTACCCTGCACTGTTTTCCCTCTTTAGAGCCTCAGGCCTCGCTTGACCTTTTGTCTAGCCTGAAATCTGGCTCTCCTCTGGACCCTTGTCCCGCCAAGTGTCTTGCGACCCTGGCACCTGCCCTTAATCCGATCATCAACCCTCTCATTAATGCATCTTTGAAGTCGGGCAAAGTCCCCTCCTCCTGGAAACAGGCCTTAGTTCTTCCCCTCATTAAAAAACCAAATGCAGATGCTAAACTGCATTCTAATTATAGGCCAATCTCGCTGCTTCCTGCCCTGGCCAAGATCACTGAAAAGTGTGTTCATACCACCCTTACCAACTTTGTAGAGGGCAACTCCCTTTTACATCAGTCACAGTCTGGATTTAGATCTAACCTGAGCACCGAGACCGCTCTTCTTGAGGTTACTGAGATTGTGAAGGAGACCCTCGATAGGGGTGGAAAGGCCCTGCTTATCATGCTTGATTTGTCGGCGGCCTTCGACACCGTCCCCCACGACCTCCTCCTAATTAGACTCTGGGAGATTGGGCTGCGGGGTACGGTGTTCGCATGGTTTCAGTCTTTTTTGGCCGATCGGACACAAACGATCTGGGCTCCCCCTTTCTCCGCCCGGATGCCGCAGCTTAAGGTAGGGGTCCCGCAGGGCTCCATACTGAGTCCTTCCCTCTTTAATATCTTCCTTACACCTCTTGCGGCACGGGTGGAGGAGCTAGGGGCCCAGATCATATCCTATGCGGATGACACACAGCTCCTGTTTACTTGTGACAGGGGCTGTGACTTCGATGGAGCAGCCATTCGGAAGTGTTTGGAGTTTGTGTTTGACTGGTTTGGGAAAAATGGCCTCAAATGCAACTCCGACAAATCCGAGATATTGTTCTTTGGCTGTCCTGCAGACCCACGTTGGAAGCTATGGTGGCCTTCGGCCATGTCTCCCCCTGCCAGCGACTCGGTCACAGCGAAGAACCTGGGTATGATGGTCGATAACACTCTTTCCTTTAAAACCCAGGTTGCTGGCTTGACTGGGAAGTGCTTTGCCATCTTAAGGATGTTGCGCAAGTTTCTGCCCTATTTATCTTTGGAGCATAAGAAAATTACGGTGCAAGCATTAATTGGCTCGCGCCTAGACTACGCCAACATCCTTTACTTAGGTCTTCCTGAGTATCTGCTGACTCGTCTGCAGATAGTTCAAAATTCTGCAGCCAGGGCAATCTTCGGTTTAACTAGAAGATCTAGGGCCAGCAATCTCCTTGTCTCTCTGCATTGGTTGCCGATTCGTAAGCGTATCTTCTTCAAGACCCTAACTACAGCTTTTAGGGCGCTTCACAATTTCGGCGCCGAATATCTGCAGAGAAGGGTCAATTTCTATCTTCCATCTAGACCTCTGAGATCTGCTGCCCAGGCCAAGGCTATCGTTCCAACAGTGAAGCGTGCTCGCTGTGGAGGTCGCTCCTTTAGTTACCTTGCACCCCGCCTCTGGAACACATTGCCCTTGACGTTGCGGGTGTGCACCAATCTCTCGGTTTTTAGGAAAGGACTTAAAACCTATCTGTTTGCTTTGTAATGCTGTTATTGTTAATTCTGGTTATGTTTTCTGTTGTGGCTGTTTGTTTGCTGCTGGTATTTGGTGGGATGATCTTTAGCGCCGGGACGCTCTTTGGAGCAGCTGAGCGCTCTACAAAACAAACAGTAACATAACATAACATGTATGTCTAATCTAAAACGTGTAAGTTTAAACCTATGTCGAGCATTTAAAACATATTTCAAATACGGTTGAATACTGAAAGTAGTTAAAATCAATTGATTTTTTAAAACACTAGATTTACAGATTTCATTAATCAATTTTAACGAATCCAAATGGCCCATAGCTGCCAATTTCAAAGCCTTCCTACTGATCATGCCCAATAATTCCGTTTTTTCAAAATACTCGGGCTTTCCCATATCTCGTAAAAACCTTTGAACATACGTTAACCATTCTATACTTGAATACCGGGCTGATTTTAAGCAATCACTAATTACTGCCCGATTAAAATCCGTATGGTCTGATGTCCAAATTTTGTGCCACAGTAGGATGGGTTCTACCTTGATCATATCTGTAACATAAGGGCCATCAAGTTGCATATACTGAAGTGCTTTTTGGGGCTGCCAGCAAATATTTTAAGAAATCATTTTCTGCCACCTGAACACCTTGACACTTCTTGTGTCCCCATATACCCGCCCCATACAAGGCTATGCTGAGACACTTTGCTTTGCAGATCTTCAGCATCATCGCGGGTGGGTTAGATCCTAACCGCATCGCAAAAGATCTAAGGGCCCAGCAAGCCTTGACAAACATTTTCTGTCTATTGTCTGCTTCCTGTTTCCAAGAGTTAGCCTTATCAAATAAAACCCCCAGGTATAAGAAAGTGTCAGTGAACTCAATCTTCGTAGTAGATATCGTTATTTCCCTACATTTTGTGAATTTGTTCCCACACTTCATTACATATGTTTTTGACTGGTTCACCTGGAGGCTCAGTGCACTCATATAGTCAACTAATCTAGTAAGCAGCTGCTGCAGGGCCAAAGGGGTACGGGCCATGAGGACTGCATCGTCGGTGTAGAGGAGGGCCGGGACAGGGCGCACGCCTATTTGTGGAAGGTCTTTAACATGTGTCGCTAGGTCCTCCCCCACACTATTAATATACAATGAAAAAAGAAGGGGAACCAATACGCATCCCTGTCACACAACTCTTTCCATGCCAAATGTTTCAGTGCATTCTCCTCCAGGACCATATCTCACCCTGGCTCTACATCCCGTACAGAGGTCTCGCAAAAAGGTAATAATTGGGATCTCTACTCGCAGGTCTTTTAACTTTAGCCACAATTTTGTTGTGTATCACACAATCAAATGCTGAGGAGAGTTTGACGAATGCTAAATACAGCATCCCCTTCCTCATCCTCACGTACTTTCCAATTATTATGTTCAAATTGAGGCATTGTTCGATTGTGCCAAGCCCTGGGCGGAACCCATATTGAAAATCAGACAATTTCTGATGGGTTTCCGCCCAGTCCTGTAACCTCTCCAGTATTATCCTTCTCTCTATCTTTGCTAGGGAATCACTGAGCGAGATAGGCCTATAACAGGCGGGGTTTAATCAATCTCCCTTTTTATAAATTGGGACTATAGTTGACTCTCCCCATGATGTTAAAAGACCTGTCATGCATATTGCCTTCAGTACTATAGTCAATAAAGGATCCCACAGAGTGATGTTACTTTTAAATAAATCTACTGGGATGGCATCTGGTCCTGGCGCTTTGCCATTTTTACTCGTTTGGATTGCTCTGGTGACCTCCTCCAATCTGAATGGATCAATCAATGATGTTACATGGGGGTGTAGTTCTTGGTGTCCGCTCCGCTTCACGAGGCTACCAGCAGGCTCCACACCAAGACTCTGGCCTCAGTCTCCTGTTCTGATGAGGTGATCCAGGAGCTGCGGCGTACCAGGCGCTGATCCTGAACTCCCGGCCCAGCCGTGCCGAACTCTCCTCCACCTCTCAGTTTTGTGCCGCACTGCCCCACTAAATTATTTTTCATAGACCTCACCAGGTGATTCAGGGCAGCGAGGGGGCACCGCCAGTCCGGTCCAGATTACCTCCACTGTAGTTCTTGGTGTCCGCTCCACTTCACGAGGCTACCGGCAGGCTCCACACCGTGTCTCTGGCCTCAGTCTCCTGTTACGACGAGGTGATCCAGGAGCCTCCATGGCACAGGCGCTGACCCTGAACTCCCGGCCCAGCTGTGCCTATATCTACTCCGCCTCTCAGTTTCATTGCTTAACGATAACAAGAACTTTCGATCCATTAGTCCTTTTTGCAAGTCTTAGTTTCCTTATCTTGCCCATCACTTGAAGAGAGAAATGTCCTTTGGGGTCTTGAGGGTAATACTTTGTATGATGTGTAGTATAACTGATTTAAGCGTGTATTGTCGTCATTTTATATGTATTGTCTCAATAAGTGTTGTTTCTTTACTACAGGAAGCAGAAAGCAGCCCTGACTGTGAACGACTTCAGCTCAAAGACTTAATTGGCTCAGAGATGAAGCACCTGACAAGCTATCCCCGTCTGCTGGATAACATAATCAAGCACACAGATGGTATGGTTACCAAAGTATTTACTCTGGATATCTAAGTACCAATCACAGAATTCCTTTCGGAATGCGGCCTATTTTAAAAGCTATAGATTGGATGAGTGATACAGAATCACTATTACTGTTGCTATGCAAAAGGTATGTTTATTGCCCTCCCTTTGTACAGGAGAAAAGGAGAGTAAAGCCTTATAGCCCACAGCTGAGGGCTATACCAGTTGTTAAAGGCTCTGATACCAAGTTATAGCCTGTATCGGTGGGGGAGTGCCTTTACCAACCGGTATAGCTGAAGACAGAAGGGCTTTAAGGCTATTAGAACATTCTACCCACTATGGATAGAATGTTCTAAATTAAAAAGAGAGAAACATAAAGACAAATATTGCGATGTTTGAGCAGAAGGCTTATACCAGCCATAATAAGCCCAGAGCTACTCCATTGTTGTCAATCGAGCTCCCAACGTTTCAGTTTTGAATAAACATTACAGCCTCCACAACACTTTTTTTGTTATTTCATTGACGTATTGTTCATGCATCCCTAACCATTGCTTGAAGGTGTGACTCGCAATAATGATTTTCTTCATGGGGAAGTTATTAATAAAATAATCTAAGAACTCACTTGCGTTTAAGGTTTTATTCAGCCCATTTCCTTTCAATTTGGGTTGCAAATCTATGCCTCCTTTGAATGGCACCCTGTACTCCACTTCTGTCAGATTATTTGTCCGCTAATTGAATAGGAGTGCTAGATCCTAGGTTTTGCCCGGGTCTGTATTTTGGGAGCATCTTGGGGTGTTCTGGTCACCCCAGCTAGTAGTGACATATTGCGGGATCAGGAAGAGCACAGAGGCGTACAGTAAATCAAATGGTATTCTTTTTTTTTGGCAAATTGTGACATGGCTTGATATATTGCGTGGATTCTTATAGTAATGATTACAGCAAGTTTATGTTTGTGTCTTATAACCCCACTCATTTCTTTCTGTTTTTTTAAACTAGTATATGATCCACTTACCAAAGACAACTTGCCTATTTCTAAAAAATAGAACTGGTATATTTCCTGAGTCTTAAATCTGTAGTAACTCTCCCTCACATCGTTCAATGTTTCTTCTGTGCTGTGGATCATTTTAATGCCCAACGCATTGGCATCTAATCAGCTTGTTGGGTCAACATGATATTGTAGTTCATGAAGGACTACAGTTGTCAATGTTTTGATTGCTTCTGGAAGATCGGAAACTGGTCTCCGTTTTCTTTTGTATTGAATTGGCAATTGAGGTCCTTTTGACGAGTGCTGTGACCTCCTCTTGCATCAAGCTGATCTAACCTGACTCTCCTATTGGACCAGATTTATTAGAAGATGAGATGCTCTGGGTGAATTTCTCTTCTAAGATCTTTGAAACTGAGCTAGCTCTGGCTATGATGCGATCTTCTGAGATGCTTGTTAAACTGATAATTGTGTGAGAATATTTCCCTTTGCATTTTGGTTGTTGTAAACTGGTTCAAATACTTCCGCAATTTTGATACTGTCTTCAATCTTTTACAAAACTCAAACTGCTGTTGTAGTGATTAGCAAAGGGTTAAGGCAGAAAGTAGATCAACAGTTGCCCTCAGGTTACAGTGGCTTTCCCTCCAAAATAGATTGAGTAATGCAAGAAACGAGGCTTTCTGTGCATCGGTGAGGCCGCTGTAGACAATAAGGAGGGCTGACCAAGTCAGGCCCTCTATAGTGTATGAAAAGGGGAAGGGTATGACAAGAAACGAGATCTTCTGCACATTGGTAAGATTGCTTTGCCTGCAAATACACATATTTAGTTTATTCAGTCATGAACTTGTGCTCATAAAGGGTAAGGACCCCTCCAATCTTTCCCTAATTCATACAGTGGAGAATTCTGTGGATAAACCTTAGGCAGGCACTACAGTCTTTCTTAATGATAGGTGAGAACATATTCTGGATTCTTCATTCAACCCCTTTTTCTGGAAAGCAGTTAATTGCCTACCTCATTTACAGGTTCGACAAAAGCCCTTGTTTCAGCTGCAGCTAGAATCCTTGACGCTGCTGAGACTTTGACCTGCCTTTGCGATTCGATTTTCTGCTATTTCTGTACCTATTGGTGGAGCTGCTTTCCCAGTATTTTTTCCACCAACAAATCAAACATTGGTTTAATACTTAATCGGTCAACATAACCACAGATGCAGCCATCCTCTCTTCCACGGCCACCTTCCCTTTACCAGGCCTCCAGGATAATGCTGTCATAAGTGCTGCCTACATTGAAGAAGTCCAAAATGGATGTATTGTTTTGTAAACTTCATTACAAATTGTGCATAACAAAAACAAACATGACATAACCACTGCCTGAAACACAGGTGGATTTTTGAGCATTTTCAGTAAGAGATGTGTCACCACTGGAATCCAAATTCGGATTACACTTTAAAACATATTGTACAAACGGCAGTGATTAATATTGAAATATCCATCCAAACATAAAACCTCTAAACAAGAAAATGCAATCATTTGTTTAACGCTTTTATATTTACCCAAAGGCAAGTACCTCAGATCATTATTCACGTTAGACGATGACCCTGTAACACGTACCTCAGCACATCTTCAACATTCATCATTGTCACATGATCAGGCCCAGATACTGAATTCAGTACATTTATATGGATCCTAGGCCATGTGCTCATTTTCTTCTACAGGAGCTCAATAGTTGTGGCTACACCTTCTTGTAATTCTTAGAGTATTAATAATATTTAGATCCCATTTAAACTCTTTATATTATTTACTTTTTCAGGGTTCAGTTTCGAAAATAGAGTCTTTTGGTGAACAGAAGTCACAGTGTGCTCTGCTAGATCGCTTTTAAAATCCTTCCTTGTCCATTGCATGCGTAACAAGATTGGACCCTCTGAGTCTAACCTCACTAGCCCTTACTGATTTCAATCTTTAGAATTTGTTAATAATTGCAGTGAACGTTATCAATGTTCGGTCCAATAAGTTACTTATCATTCTCAAATGAAGCAAACACTTGAGCTTCATTAGTTTCAATTCATTTTGTGCTCCTCATTTGACCTCATTTGTAGTTACTATTTCCCTGAAGCTGTTCAATTACTCCCTCATGGAAAAGATCACCATCCCATGGCTCCACTGACATTAAATTGAACTTTGCCTAGTTCTTCTTTGACCAAGACCTACATACCAGGGCATGCAGCTCAGCAACAGTGATCTCCAAGTGTCTCAATGTGTTGTTTTTTAATCGCTGTCTCACTATTGCTCGTATTTCATGTCCACAGAACATTTTCCATGCTCCTTTATATCACCATTGGTTACCTCTGTAACATTGCCCACTCCTTTTCTTCACCATTGGCTGCCTCTGTTACATTCCCTGATCCTATGCATCACCATTGTCTACTTCTATAACCATTTTCTTTTGAAGTTTTCTCTGCCCACTTGCATTCAAATCCTCTCTGGGACACTGTTTTCTCCTCCCAAGTCTAATGAAGCTGCACAATTTCCTGGGGAATCTATTGACTCCGCGCCCACAACTCTAGTTGGAGCCTCACCATCTCATGCATGCCTTTTCATTGGATACGTCTAACCACAGATTCCTCACCTTGTGAATACCCCCCAGGCACCAACTGATTCGGGAAGATTTTACAGCATAGCCCCCGACACTAGCAAGTGGCTCCATTTGGCTCCACGTCAACCTCATTCTGCCCCGGAAGTGACAGTCGAAGCTGTGTCAAAGCATCACTCTTTTGCACCTGATGTCAACTCCTTCACACACGGGCCCTGGAGCTAGCTCCCAACTTTTTTCTCATCAGTTTACAACTTTTCTCTAAAATTGTTCCTTGTGCGAGGGATCATGATGCATGCTAAAACTACAAAGTTTATACCTTGTAGGGACCCCGTGAGTTGTGTATCCGGTGTTTGGGTCACAACTTCAATTCATGTGAGGAATGTGCCCTTATGAATCCAAACTATTTATATTCTTCTCAAACAAGAGTAACATAAATGTCTATGTGAACCTGGATAACCAACGTAAATCGTATCACAGCGGTTCACACGGAACTCACTTACACCAAAATAATGGATAAGAAACAGAAAAAATGACACTGATTAATTTGATTTTCAAAACCTAAAAGTACATACAAACAACAAGCTCCAGCCATGAGAATTGGTTTAGTTAAGACGTAAATGTTATTTTCTAGTAGGCTCTCTAAAGGCATAGGTCAAAGTGACCTCCATGTGAGAAAACCACAATCAAAATCATGAATAGGCAGTGTACAAAAGTTCAAAGTTATGTCGGCATATTGGTTAGTCCATTAAAACAGGCCTTTAGATGCCTGTGTACAAGCGCATCATGAAAGGGCGAGCAGTTTGTAAGATACTGACAACTTTTCGTCTCTTCATAGAGTAAAAGGCTCTCTTCAGGACTTGGGGTTGCTTGGGGGACTACTGCCAAAAGGGAATGAGAAACCATGGGACAAGCTGTGTCTTACAGCATGTAGAGTGTGATAAACACCATGGTGTAAAGCTAAACAGAGCTACACACAGGAATATAAGACAGATACCCATGAGAGTGGAACAGGATCGTCCAAAACCTCAATGGGGCCATGGAGACCAAGGATCAGCTCCCCAACAAAGTCTCTACAATCCGAGAGCACAATAATAGTTCACAGTGTACCGTTAGTCCTTATTGTAGACCTGATCCTTTGTCCCCATGGGCCCATTGAGGCCTATCATGCTCCTCTCTCATTATTTTGGTAAAAATGAGTTCTGTGTGAATCACTGTAATTTGATTTACTGAAGAATCCGAAGGCTGTCTAGGAACATAAAGCCAAGCTGTTAGTAGCGGCCGGTGTGCCTGATGAGTGGTGAGGCGGGTGGGGGATGGTGGGGAGGTCGAAGGAGGTAGGGCGGTGTAATGTTTCATGGGCGAAATGAAGAAAAAACTTATCTGCAGCCATCTCCTTTGCGTTCTTCTGCTTTTCAGCTGTTCTCGTCGCGTTCTTCTGCTCCTCTTCACAGGGAAAGGCAAAGACTCCCAGAATGCCCTGCGGCCAATCCTGAAGCTTCTCCCACGCATGAGAGCAGCTTCAGGATTGGCCGGAGCACACTCGAGTTGCTCTCCAGTACAGACTGTGAGTCTCTACCTGCTCTCTCCAATCCAGCTGCATTGCTGGGTAGGAGAGAACTTTCACCGTGCATGACGGTTCGGCCGGTGCGAGGTAGCCGGCCAAACCTTCATGTGCAGTGATGGGAGTACACTACCACTCCCCTCAGTGCATATCACTCCCAGGTCCCACCCCCAAGACGTGGCAGGAACGGAAAAATAAAACAAGTGTTAATTATTGTTTTATTTTTCCTTTCGTGACGGTTTTGGGGGAGTAATGGAAGAAGTTGTGTAAGTTCCGCTACTGTTTGGAGTCGAGGGCACAGACCCATTCCTGTTCTCAGGGCTGTTCCTGCAAAATGTCATTGTTGAGCTTCAAGTCTTCAAGTAAGTCCAAAAAGGAAGCCCAGGTACTCCAAGTGGGTTTCAATACTCTCTTCCTGAAAAGTCATGAGTATGTCAAAGTGACCGCTATTCCCTCTCCTGGTTCCCTGCAGTTAACAAAGTTGCAACAGTTCAAGGCTTTCAAAGAAGCCATGTTACGAATTGTTTGGGACCTTCCCAACTCCTGCTGGCGTGCCTCTGGGCCCCATAGATCCACGTAGGCCTTCATTTGGGTTACCACTGGAGAATCCTTACTCAGCGCCATCTGTGCCTACTGAGCCCGTTTCACTTTCAGCTCCTGAGCTGACTTCATATATGGCACCAATATCTATGCCGGTACCTGCCATGTTGATGCTGGCCCGACGCTCAACACCATTCCTGTTGCCCTGTCAGGCTATGAACCAAATTAGTCCCAACCAAAGTCATGCCCCAGAACAGTTTTGATAGACCCAGTCCCAGTATACTCAGGCTCTGACAAAATATTGCCATTACCTAGGAGCTGTCCTTCAGTGCTACAACACCTTCTTGGTCACACTCTCAAGAAAGTCAACCAGCTTTTGGAGATAATGGGGATGAATTACTCCCAAGCTATGATGACAATTTTTACTTTAACCTAGAAGAAGCCAGTGGGTTGGGCACTTCCCATGAAACTGCCCCAAAAAAATTAAGCAGGATGTTTGGCCTCCTTGGGTTGGTGCAGGCAAAATGACTCAGTCTAACACCCCCCACATACGTGGCATGGATGAAAGATATTTGTCAATGGGCGATCGCGGAGGAGGTGTGGATGAGAAATGTTTGTAAAGATGATAAACTTGAAGATGTTATACGAACCTAGATGGCTATGTTGGCTGCCCTGAGGGAGCATGGGGGAGTGACTGCCGCTGGGGACGGGGACACATGACATTGCTTACACGCCAGGAATTTTGAAAGGGAGGAGAGGTAACACTGGATACTAGTTGGATGCTCCACAAACATGTATGGGCTATCCACCTTGATTCCTTATTATGTTATCAGTAGAGGCATCACACAAAAGCAGACAGAGGGTAGTTGGGATGAGTTTCATTTGTTATGTATTGGCTTTAGGGGATAACAGGACACATGAATTGCCCTTCTTTGTAGTATCATTGCCTTGCATGAATGACAGTCTTTGATGTTTCTTCTGCACTACGGATTGTATTACATGGATATTTTTTACATGGCATTGTTCTGTCCTTTCGCCTCCCCCGAATGGGTCTGACTTATGCCACAGTATATGTATTTATGTTCCAGGTGTTTTTACACATGTTTAAAGAAACTGAATAAGGCAAAAGGACATGATACTTAAAGTAAGATCCTATGTGATGCCTTGTCCATATGCTCTTCCTATAAACCAATCTATTTTTTTAAATCAAAAGGGCATTAATATTTGGTAAATGAGCCATGTATTTCAGAGGATTTTATTGTTTCCCAAGTAGCCCGATTGTCTTCTCAATATTGCTAGTAGGATACCCAATCCCAGCTGAATGTCAAAGCTCATTTAGAGTTTGATGGGCAAAGTCCATCAGTATGGCGGAGCACTTTACTCTGGCCATACCGAGGGTTCACTGCCTGCCAAATTTAGAGTTGTCCTCTAGCCCTGTGCACAGTTCCACACATTAGCAGGAACCACTGTCATAGCAGTTCCTGTATTGAAGGTTTGACTGGCAATACCGTCCAAATTATGGTACCATCTGTCAAACTTTTTAATATTTCTGTTTTTCTTTTCAAAAAGAAAATCCCATGGTAAAGTTTTGCTTTTGACAAAACTAAAACTAATGCCCCAACACTATGGGAGGTTTTTCCCATTGTACGGGTGCTAATTAAATGTTTTTAACTGTCCCTTGGGGCGAGCAGTCAGAGGAGTATGTCAGCAATGGAGATGAAGAAGTCTCTGTCGTTGACATGCTTAAGGTCCACTCGTTGGTATATCAGGTGGCGGACCTTCAGTTTGGTGGAGAGGGTACTTCAGTGCCTTTGTGACAGAGTAACTTCTCAGCCAAACTCTAAATCAGCCCCTTAGTGTTAAGCTATACTGGTAAGTAACATGAACTTGAGCAGCTGATGCTCAAAGTTCATAAGTCCTTTCCAGTCTTGGTGCAGCTTGTGGAAATCCATATTTGGTTCACTTTAGCTTATTTTTGTAATGTAATCCTGAAATTCCAGTTGAAATGAACCTAAAGATGTCTTGCCGCCAGTTTTAATGTTTTAGTATCCAAAATGGAGTGTCACAACTAACTTCTAGATAAGTGAGAGGGTGATTGCAAGGATCACCATCTGGATCTGTGAGCTGTATGCCCTACACACCTTAAATAAAATCTTAAGTGGCTTAATGTTTTTTTAAGAATCTTAAGGAGGAGTCCATCAGGATCAAAATGTACGCAATTTCGAAGTCTTGTCCACCTTAAGAATACTCACCAAGAAACATGTGCTAGCTTAGTCTTATCCATTCTTGCTGAGAACAGTCTACATACATAGAATATCTACTCAAGCTTACCTTGTAGACCCCCAGGACAATTGTACATGATTTTCACAGGATGGCTTTGTGGATCATTGGTTAGAGTCTTGTACTCAGTTTTCTGAAGGGGAATGGAGTGTGAAATAGCTTCTAGAGTTATGACGGTCATAAAATATTACAGAGAGCAGACACTTTTACATCAGTAAAACTTAGTGAAATGTAAAGAGCAGTCATGGGCTGGCCGAAAGTGTAAATAACTAGGCTGTTATTTTAGATTGTTTGAAGGGTAAAGAGAAGTGATGTAGCTTGGTAAGAACATCTTACTGACTCTTATTTAAATATTGTAGTCTGCTCTTGGTGTGCATTATGTTAATTTTGACATGGTTATGTCTAGGCTTGAGAATTTTCACACAGCCCCCTATCAAGGCACAGAACATAGTTGAGCTATACAATTTCCACATTGCACTGTATTCACAAGTTTTTCAGAATGAAGTTAATGTGTATGTTTGTAGCTGCCTGCCTAGAAAACCTGTAATTCAGTTTGTGCACAAAGCATGCATGGTGTAAATGTGTGTTGGATGTAATCTCTGATTCTTTCTTGGTTGTTTCTCTAATGGTCCTGAGAAGTCCTTGATGGAACTTGTTTGTTTCCTGACTTCAGTCCTTCTGCCAAACCTAATGCTTTTAAGTGCTGGAAAACACCCAAGATGTCCTGCTTTGTCCTGCAGGTGGCAGCTCAGAGGAGGACAAACTGGTCCAATGTAGGGACCGATGTCATGAGATTTTGATGTTCGTGAAAGATAGAGTCAAGAGAGTCAAGAATCGACGCCACATTAAGATGTATCAGACGCAGCTTGACACCACTGACCTAAAAAAGAACAAAAATGACCCCGTGGCCGCACAGTTTAAGGTAAACATTTTCTGGCTTCTTTGGGCACTTGACTGATTTTGTAGCTTATTTTTCAATATCAGTGCAGAAAATTGATTAATGTCTATTTTTTCTACAATAGAACCTCGATTTAACCGCGAGGCGAATGATCCATGAGGGACCCCTAAAATGGAAGATAACAAAGGACAAAACTGTTGGTATGCACACTTCCCAACTAGCAGACCACTGTAATTTACCATCTGGCTTAGGCCCCGTTTCCAAAGAAAAAGCTATTTTTGTTGTGAATATAGCTTGGGTGCTGTTTGACGAATATTGACAAAACGTTTCAAAAAGCATGTTTTTCCACCTCAGCTCCTTTCTGGAAAATTATAGGGTGACCCATCAAGTCAGGCTGAGGAAAGGGCGGGAGCTCCCAACATAAGTTTTCTCCATTCATTTTTCCATAGGAAAATTAGAAACAGCTGCAGTCAAAACGACTAAACGTAATGGCCCGAAATTTGGCAGAAACCTAATTCGTGGCCCAGAAGGTGTGCTTTTTGTGAGTTGGTGTAAATCTGTTCCTTAGTTTGAAAAATTAAGGTTAAAAAACATTGTATATTTCACGCTGCTCAGGATCAGCACACCCAACAGATCTTTAGATCACAACTTAAGCAAGCGTGGCCAGGGTACACAAGGGGACCAGGAGAAGGAGTAGGGCCTGTACCTCTCTCACCTGCGCATCACCAATACCATGCTACAGATACTCGGAGCTGCCACTGCCGCCACTGCTCTCCTCCGCCAGTGCTACCATTTCCTTGTGCTTCACTGGCTTCTCTGGAGCTGTGGGAGAAACGAGAGCCGGTTGCACAGTCTGGGCTGCCCTCCCTCACTGGGATGGTATGGACATACCGGTCATACTGTGCACATTGCGGCAGGCTGAGCACCAGGCCATGGCTGCTGCTAGAGGGGCTCAGCATAGCAGTCCGCATCAAGCCGCAGTCGGAGCAGAGGTGGCAGATCCTGCATTTTTTTGGTGGTGCAGGAAAATACAAAAGGTGGGGCTTGCAGCCAACCCAGGGAGAAAGCAAACTTCGCAAAGTGGAAGTTCTGCCCCTCTTATCTTCCAGCATTGGCTTGGCTCAATGGGAACTGAGTGCTGATTGAGCAAGCAACTTGTTGGATCCGGGGTTAGGATGCTGTGACCTTCCTCTGGCACCCGTGGCTGTCTGGCGGAGTCTTGGCCCTACAGCAGTACATTCTATTGTATTTCTTCCTCTACCAATATTGCTGGTTAGCGTTCTAGTGCATCATCAGAGTCAAGTTTGTGACTGATTTTTTCTTTCTCATGGTGAGCGTACTGGTAAACTCCACTCTGCTGGTGGTTTCAGAGCTTTTGCCAAACCCCACGCTCCAAGCAGAGCACAGAGTGGAAAAAACTCCGGAAATTCCACCAGCGGAGTAGAGTTCACCTCCCACACCTACTTTTAACAGACATCTATTACATTTCTTTAACCTTGTTTTATTTTGTGAATTTCTGATTTTATTTTAATGTAGATTAACCTATTACAATCCCGGACTATAACATCACTTTAACCCTTGTTTTTTTCCAGTGAAAAAAGTAATAATATATAAATATACATTTATTTGTGTGTGTGCGTAAATGTAGTATCAGTAGACTTACATGCTCAGCGTACACCTGCCTTCTAGTGTTGGACTATTGCAACTTTTTTTTCTTCAAAAAAGTTTTTTGAGTCATTTGGTTTCTGCAACATCTCTTCTGGTAGTGAACGCATATGGGCACTTAACCCTTATTAGATCATTTTTTACACCTTCATGTTCACTCATTTTATTGACGTTCCCAGGACCCGTGTCGTGCCGTCCCATTGCAGAGACAGCTGCTTCAGAGTAGAGGCCCATCCTCGAGAAGTTTCAAAGGAAGCATGTTGAAAGGCAATGTCGGATCATTATTCACTCCTGCACAGGCAAGATCTCTGCCACTGGGAAAACTTTATACAATGAGTGAAGACTCTGCTTTAAGAATACTCCTAGCCCGGACACTTCTCTCCAAAAGGTGCCTCCTAAGAGGCCTAAGGACACTTCCCTTACCCCTCCTCCACCTCCTTCATCACCTCCACTTCTACCACTGACTTCAGCACCTTCACCTGACCAGCCTCACTTCTTATGACTTCTTCTTAGTGGTCACTTGAGTCCTATTCAGACACAGGTAGCTCTACTGCTGACTCTCCAGCAGAGGACTTTGGTGTGCCACTCTACCTTCACCCTATGGACGATGCTTGGGAGGACTACGGGGTGGACCCACTGGGGGATCCTGACCATGACAGTGTCCCTGTTGCCAATTTGGCAGGCCTCTTGACTTACTATGACAGAGCCCAATGGGAAGAGGTTGTGGCCTTACTCCAACATCTCCTCGACCAGTACTGGAAGAGGGGAGCAGAGACTGTTGAGGATGTGAAGGTCATATCCAGCGCTACCATTTGGTGTGCATTAGCTTCGGCTGATAAAGCTGACAGTGAGCTGAACACCTCAGTGATCCTCCATTGCCACTCTAGGGTGCATGTCTCAGGTTTCAAAAGTAGGAAGTTTAACAACATCTCATTAAGCTGCCCTTCACAGGCGAGCACCTTTTCGGTCCCCAGGTTGGTGAGATGTTGGAAAAGATGAAGAAGGACACTGGCCTTGCTAAGGCCATGGGTACCCTTCAGGTTCCTTCAGCTAAAGCTCCTTTCTGCAACAGATAATGAGTAGGTCCAAGCCAACTTCGACTGATTCCACGCTGTCACATCAACACCAGCAGCAGGCTTACTACAAACAGGGAGTTAGGAATTATGCACGGGCACCTTCAGGAGTAACAACTCAAAAGGTTGAGGCAGAGCTCCTCCCTCCAGGAGAGCCTCTATCTTCAGGCATTGACTTGCGTGAATATCCCCCTTCCCACTCCCAATCCCACTACACCTGTTGGGAGGAAACTTTAGAGATTTCTACCCCTTTGGGGACCACAGACTAGTGAGTTCTATCCATCATTGAGTACTGCTACTGCCCTGAGCTCATGTCAACCCTACCAAACATCTCTCTTTACACACATACGCCATCAATCCAGCACACTTTGCTCTACTCAAACAGACCATAGAGTCAATGCCCCTCAACATCGAGGAAGGGTTTTTTAATCCCTGTACTTTCTCATGCCCCAAAACGACAACTTCCTCAGGCGTCATTGAGCTTAGGCCTCTCAGCAGACACATCCTCTCAGAACATTCCCAAATTATCATTCTATAGGAGGTAATCCCCCTGCTTTAGCCTGAAACAAAAGATGCCACTGAGTTAGTGAAACATGTGACAGAAATTTATATGGCATCAGAGAATCCTTTGATCATTTTGTCTGGGGATTTTAATCAACATCTTATTGGCTCAGCTCAGGGATATGAGGTAGTGCTGCAAACAGGCCTTTATAATATCTCTAAACAACACGTTCCACAGCAGAAGAAGAAGAACCTGCTCAATAACCACCTACTAGATGATTTGGAACACTTAAACCTGCGTGCACTAAACGGCAGATTCTCAGATGACATTCCACCTGTAGCCTCATATTACTCCTCAACAACCAGTTCCATCTTGGACTACACCTTTGTAAATCTTGCACTTCTTGAATACATCGGTGGGTTCAGAATGGGGGATAAAGGCGACAGTGACCATCGCCCACAAGAATTCCACATAACCTGCATAGCCTCAAAAACAATCACGCCAGAAGCAACTCAGGAGACCATTCATACCTCTAATTTACGGAGGATTAATTGCACAACAACAAATATAGCCAGTAAAGTTGACGCTGCAATCCAACTCTTTAATAAACTAGCTGAAAGCCCAGGAAATCAAATAGAAACCTGGGAAAAATTCACCGACTCACTCATAAGTCAATCAGCAAAAAACAACAACAACACCCGGGAGCTACAGTTCACACGAAATAAGAACAACATCTCGAATAAAACCCGACTAGAGATAAAGTCTCTTAAAAAAACAATTAATGCAGCCCTGCGCAACTTAAGATATTCACCATGGAATACTTTTCTTCGAACAAAATTAAAAGAGCAAAGGGCAAAATTGAAGAAACTCAAATGGCATATTAAAAGAGACTCTGAGAATGACCACTGGGCAAAATTACTATGCGACATAAAACGCAACAACAGTAGTCGCTTCTGGAAAACAGTCAACGGAATCATCCGACCATATCACACCGGAATTGGGTCAAACATAACAGAATCAACATGGATAAACTACTTGTCAAGCCATTTTAACAACCCCATTGAAACATCTGGCAATAATCAAACAAGCTTTCTCACGCCGCAAGCACATATTAGCCAGACCTCAACCTATCTGAGCAACCAAGATCTTGGTGACAACGAAAACAGCCAACTAGGTACCGCCAGCCATCACCCCCTGGAAATAATAAGGAAACAAATTGGAAAAGGAAGGAGAGAAGGAGCACCAGGCCCGAATGGCATTCCTCCGGCACTCTACAAAGCTAAGCCTGATGCCTGGGTGGACATTTTCTGTTCTTTATTCATGGACATCAGGAGGTTGGAAATAATACAAGAACTTTGGAAAGGGTCAATCATAGCACCAATCCATCAAAAAGGGGACAAGGCTGATCCGAACAACTATCGCCTAATAGCTTTGATTGATAATGAGGCAAAATACTTTTCTGGCACAATACTTGAAGAATTAACAAACTGGGCAGAGGCTAGTCTTACTATACCGTGGAATCAGACTGGGTTCCGCAAATCAACAAGTACCACCACCAACATTCTTACAATATCTTTAATAATTGACACAGCCAAAATCTCAAAGCAACCATTACATCTGTGCTATATTGACTTTAGCGCCGCATTCGACAGTGTGGATAGAGGCAGACTGTGGAGGAAATTGGATCAATGGGGTGCACCAGCACCCACGGTAAACATGCTGAAGCTTTTACACACTAATACCTGGGTGCAGGTGAAACTAGGCGATGGTAGTCACGTCTCCAAGAAAATCTACACCTCAAAAGGCTTGAAGCAGGGTTGTGTGCTTGCACCAACCCTGTTTAATCTATATCTGGCTGATCTGCCAAAAGTACTTATTGCCTGTAATTCTCATTCCCCGCGGTTAGGAGGGATTACACTGTCCAACCTAATGTACGCAGACGATGTAGTCTTGCTAAGCCACACACACGTTGGATTACAGAACCTCCTGACGGCAATGCAGAACTACGCAGAAGAGAACAATCTAAGGATAAACCTGCAAAAAACACGAACGATGACAATCCAAAAAAACAAAAAAATATGTCAGAGAAATTGGTTCCTCGGCAACAGAAAAATTGATGCGGCAGATGAGTACAGATACTTAGGAGTAATAATAGACAAAGGAGGCTTGTTTAAATCTCAGATGAAGGAGGAAAGAAGAAAGGGCACGTTAATGGCCATAACTCTGAAAAATCTTGCGCACAAACTCACGGGGCCGCTCCTGACCCCCTTACTAAAGGTAGCCCAGGCAAAACTTCTTCCCACAATTGCATACGGTAGTGAAGCAATGCGGGGCAGAGATGCTAAGCAATTAGACAATCTCCAGGTTAAAGCCTACAAACAAATGTTTTGTCTTCCGAACTACATCTCTCCAGCCCAGGTTAGGTTGGAGTTCGGGCTCCTGCGACAAGATCTTGCTAGACAAGGTGCATATATCATTTGTTGGTATAAGATCAAAAGCTCTCGATCCCACATGCTTAACAGTCTGCTGTGGCAAGAACTGCAACTCAGAGATACGTCACAACCCAGAGCTTACCTTCAGTCAGCCTTAGAATACACTAAACTACAGGAACTCTGGGAAACCCAAATTGGATATTACGCTTTTAAAAAACTAGCCTGGAAGGTCATCAAACAAGCGTCACTGATTGAAGACAAGGGAACCTTTTCTAATAGAGCCCATGCCTGGATGACTCTGAATACATATAAGTCCCTGACCCCACAAACATACTTTAATCAGGGGTACTCTAAAGCAGTAAAAATGAGCTTTATGAGGTTCAGATTGGGAGTTCTGCCTTGTGCCCAACATCTTCCGCCATGGCAACGGCAGATAGGTCAAGACTCCTGTAGCCTGTGCAAAGCTAAGCAAGGTGACATTTTACATTTAATCTGCCTATGCAAAAATATGGCTCAAGACCGGCAGAAACTCCTAAAAAACCTATTCAACATAATGGGTATTCGAACAAGGAGACAAGCGGTACTAGCATGTTTTAACCCAGAAAACACTCAGTTAAACTGCCGCCTAGCAACATTTTTAACGCTTGCTGAACAAAAACGGCTAAAAAACCTGGTAACTGACTAAAAAATCATCAACGTTTCTCCTAACTCCGAATGAGATACGGATTTGTCTCAGTTAGTCCTTAAGGACTTAACTTCAGCTACAAGATAGCCCCTTTGAACGAACAATGAACTTGCCTGCTCACCCCGCTGTTGCTGTACACAATCGCTCCCTTTAATGCAAATTTTTCTGTACATAATTTATATTATCTATAATCAAATTGCAAGTATGTATGTTTTAATATTAAGTTACTAGTACGACGGCACTTCAGAACTAATTCCAGGTAACAGCCTAAATTTACTGACACATTGGCTATTTGCACAAGGAAACGGCTCAAAACTTAATGAAAAAAGCACCTGTTTTATAATACTTTTTAACTGATCTCATAGGTACCACGCACTGTTAACAAATGTTATATTGTTATGGTTTTTATTAACTAAACAATAAATGTATTATTATTATTCCCTGCTTTAGCCAGGGCACTTTATGACCCCACTAGACCTAAAGGGTGCCTACTTTCACCCCTCATCCCTCTGGCCCATCAATGCTACCTCTGCTTCATGGTAAATGGTCAGAGCTACTAGTTCAAAGTGGTGCCCTTTGGAGTCACCACAGCCCCAAGAGTCTTCACCAAATGTCTTGCTGTGGTAGCTGCTCAACTCAGAAGGGAGTGGACTCACTTATTCCTCTTCTTTGATGACTGGTTGATCAAGACTGCAAGCAGACAAGACTGCTGAGTCATCACCCATGGTGCAATCTTCCTGCTACACCAAGTAGGTTTTACAGTCTATGCTACCAAGTCCCACCTACAACCACTTCAGGTCTAATACTTTCTTTGGTCAATCCTCAATGCAGTCTCGGTTAAAGCCCACTGAAGCGAGCAAAGGGTGGCTGCATTCCAGCAGCTACTGCCTCTTGTTCAGCCACTCTGTCCTTTCACAGTGCAAATATTGATGCCTCCTGGAACAACGGCCATAACCAGAGAGTCACTGGGAGGATCTAGTGTTGATAAGGGCCAGCAGCCATTTATCTCTGCAATAGTGTAACAATAACAATCTATTGTGTGGCAGGCCCTTCGCAGACCAGGTACCACGTTTGACCATTACCACAGCCTCATCTCTCGCCAGTTCGTAAGCACATCTGAACAACATGACATTCCATAATCTGTGTCTACCTCATCATGCTCTTCATATAAAACATCTTGAGCTTTTCTCCATACATCTAGCCCTCAAAGCTTTTGTACCGGAAATTTAGGGCAAGGTGGGGCTTTTCTGAACTGAGAACATGACTGCCTTATTTTCCATGCAAATACAAGGTGAAACATACTTTTCTCAACTATCAGCACTAGCTCAGAGTATTTGGCACTGGGCAATTTCCACCTTGTGTGTCTCCAGGCAGAGTTCCTCTGGGAGTGGATAGCGACTTTGCAGACTTGCTCAGCAGGATGCAGCCACAAGTCCATGAGTGGGAACTCCACCCACCAGCCCTACTCACGTATGTTTGGCGATGGTGGTACCTCAGATATAGACCTCTTTGCCACCTTACACCTAGAAGCTATTGCTGCATAAATGCAGAATAGGGAAGATGTTCTATTCAAGATACCTATTCTAAAAGCCTTTGTGAAGGGCCTTAAATGTATCAGCCCCCCTAGTGTACCACCTGCATTAGTCTGATCACCATAATGATAGGACTGCCCTTCAAACCACTGCATTCTTATATTTTCCAGTTTCTTAGTGTTACAAACACAAATGAAAATTGGTTATATAGAAATATTAATGTAAAGAATACTTCAATACTAAAGTACCCCAAGATGAGTTCTCTTTTTCCCTTCTTCTGAAAGAATACTCGGATGAAGGCTGCTAACATTCAAAATGCCTCCCTTCCATGAAGACTGTAGAGAGAGACTCTTCATATGCCTTCAGTTTCTCTCCAGTCTGGCTAAAAAAGGGCCTTGCTCCTCTTCACAGCAATGCTAGTGCTCAAGTCACCTATGTTGCTTATGGATTATACGCTCATTCATCAGACCTCAGCCCCGTGAACTGCTAACAACAATTACTGACTAGCAGTCTTCACAAAAACATTGATGGCACATATGCTACAATGCTCCCCACTAAATCTATCCATGAGCAACAATTTTGGTTCTTTCACAAACTTTTGATTCACAGACATATTAAGTTTGACAGAGAGGAAACACTATACACCTCTTGGACACAGTTCCCTTCTCTCATACACCAGGTCTCCCATTCAATAAATTTGGTGGTCACTGTTATCAAAGGCTTTGTTGAAAACAGGAATCTAGGAGTCATTTTTTTAACTTTGATCCCTTACTGGATTTTGAGATGTTGAAGTGAGCTACTGTTTCACTTAAGGTTTCCTGATGGTTGTCTTTCATTCATGGACACCAAAAACATTTTATATGGGCAGTTCAATTCATTTGTTAGTTCTGAACTAGGATTTTACAGTGACAAACTGAAGCAAATCATAAACAAAACCATGTGGATGTCAGTGGAAAGTCTAAATGGGCTTGTGCATGTTACACTAATACTGAGGAAGAAGTGGTAAGATGTGATATCTGAAGGAGATCCTACACAACCTCACCCCCTCCTACCAGTTGAAAGAAACTGTACAAGCTAATCAAAGCTAAGAGAAATGTGGAAAAGATCACAAACTGAGACAGACCAAAATGTCTTCTGGTACAAAGATCAAGGTCACTATTTTAGTTAACCCTGACAATAAATGTTGCAAGTCATCTTCCATTTATACAGTATCTTGGCTATTTTCTTTTACCCAGAACATGTGTGTAAAAGGTCTCTTTGCACACAATCTCAAATATTGATAACTAGGAAGTATAGGAAAGTGCCCCTTTTTGCATGGTTGCCCCCACTTTTTGCCTAAATGTTGATGTATTTTGACTAAGTGTGCCCCGGGCTCCTGCCAACCAGGTACCCAGGGCCTATGTTCTTTCCCTAAACCTGTAATGTTGCAAAACCCAATTGGCACCTCTCTGGCCACATGTAAGTCCCTTGTAAGAGGTACCATAGGTACCAAGGGCACTGTGACCAGGGAAGGCCTCAAAGGGCTGCAGCATTTATTGTGCCACCGTTAGCGATCCTGTACCTTCACAAACACACACTCCCCTTGCAGGCTGCGTGTTTTGGAGCAGAACAAAGTGAAGAGTCGACATGGCACACATCCCTGTGTGCCATGCCTACAACCCACTGCCCTGGCCTAGATAAGTCACCCTTCTAGCTGAGTGCACTATACCAGTGGTGAGGGTACCGGTACATGAGCCCAGTACCCCTACAGCGGCTAAGTCAATTCTTGGACATTGTAAGTGCAGTATTGCCATAAAGAGTATATGGTCTGGGAGTTTGTTATTACGAATGCCACAGCAACATAATGGTTTTACCGAAAACCGAGAAATTTGGTATCAAATGTCTCAGCATATTAAACCCACTCTGATGCCAGTGTGGGCTTTAATGAAAAATGCACTCAGAGAGCATCTTTGAGATGCCTCCTGAAAAACAATCTAACTCTAGTGTCCTGGCTGAGTGGCTGCTCCCCAGCTGCCACCAAACAGACATGTTTCTGGACCCCTGGGTCGAAAGCCTGCTGCTCTCTGGGTCCTGAAACAAAGCACATCCTGGGACAAGGTACCAAGCCTTCTCCCCCAGGATGGGCAGGGTCCATAAAGGGGAAGCTTCAAAGGCCTGCCGCCATTGTGAGCTACCCCAGCCATTTGCTGCTCCGAGCAAGTTGCCCCAACTGGTGCTAACCCAAACCTTGGGCGGGAGAATCAGTGCGAAAACAAAGTTAAGAAGAGAGGTGTGCCCACCTAGGCCAACCCCACCCCTTAGGTGGGGGAGGTGAGGTGAAGCACAACTCTCAGTCCCTGCCATCTTGCAGATGGGAGACCTAGCCAACCAGAGAGAGGCTTATTCCCCCTCCCACTGGAAGGTGGCATAATAGGAGGTGTAGCCACCCCAAAAAAGGGACCAATTGGTTCTAACCTGTACTTACCTGTAACTCCCTAAATTTGGTATTTAGGGGAAACCCTGAACCTTGCCTCCACAGATCAGAGCCGAAAAGAAGGACCGAACAGCTGTGCAGAGAGGAGAAGAGGAGCACACCAACTGACTTGACCCCAGCCATACCGGCCTCTCCCGACCTCAGAATCTTCCAACAGAACCTCTGTGTGTCCTGCAGCCAGCAGTCCTCGAAATCCCTGAGAATCTGCCCTGCCTTTGTGTCTAAAAAGGACTTTGTCTCCCATGAGCATCGACTTGCTCAAAAGTAACCAACTCTGACTCCGGCCAACTCTGTGAGTCTCCACCACTCTGCTCCCGGCGCCCTGTGTCCAAGTGAATCAACACCCTAAGGAGCTCCTCTGAGCTATCCTAGCCTGGATCCTAGTAACCCCTGAACCTCAACAATCTCGTAAATCAAACCTGCATCCAACAACTGAAGGTCCCCTCAACCACGACCAAAGGCGACACCTTGACCGACTCCATAACCGAAGTGGACCAGAAAGAGCAACTGTGACCGTCTGACCAACTCCATCTCCAAATGCTTGCAGTTACCGTACGATGACTCCCAAAGCCCCCATTCTCCTCAACAGCAGCTGACCGACTCCGAGGGAACCGCGACTTAGTCTGCAGCCTCAGCCAAGACTGCATCCTACACCCAGCCACTCCTGTGCTGCTGATGGTGTAGTTCTTGTGTTGGGCATACAGCACTGACCTCGACCCCAGAAGCTTTTGTTCCCAATCTGGTGGCTTGCTTGCTGCAGTCTAAAAGCCCACAACTGTGCTTAGCCCTTGGCTAACATGTGGTCCCTGCAACCCGCTGCCCCTGTGCCGCTGGCAGTGTGACTCGAGTGCCCATTTGACTGTAACTTACCTACAGACCCGTAAACCCAGTCTCTGCCTTCTCAGGACTAAATGTGGCTCATGATTAGTACTGCAAATCTGTAATAACTTTGCAAAATGTATTGTCTCATTTTTCTTTCCCTCAGGAAGTGCACCAGCCTTGCATCTAGAGATACCTGGCTGTGTAAGAAAAGTAATTGCAAAGTAAACTTGACTATCTGCAGATATAAAGTAATTCTACAATAACTAATTCACTGCATTCAAACTGTATTTAAACTGCATATGCTTCCAAAGTATACTTATACTTACCTGTACCAGGCCTGGCTTGGTTCTAGAAAATAAATATAACTAAATAATATATTTAAACAAACCAATTTGGTCCGAGTTTAGTCCTTGAGTGTGTGAAATCATCTCTTCTCTGAGTTGTACAATAAATGCTTAGCACTACCCTCTGATAAGGCCTTACTGCTCGCACACGCTACCACAAATTGAGAGTATGGTACTCCCTACTTCAACCTCTGCCTACCTTTGGGGATCCACTGGACTCTGTGCAAACTATACCTTACTTTGGTATAGTGTATACAGAGCCAGCTTCCTGCATGAAGAAACTGGCTTTTCTCTCTCAAAGTGAACACCCATTCTTCATCCTGCCCATCCTGCACCTACCTCTCACATTGATGAGTGATTTGTTTTCCTGTCACTCTTTCTCTGCAAAGTGAACATCTGCAGTTGAATGCACACCTATTCATTTAAAATAAAGTTATGATTGATTGCTGTGTGTGCTATGGAAATAGCCATGCAAGGTAAATGTACATGTCTGTATCTTTCCAGGTTTGCTCTTTTATAATACCAGATCTGATGGCAAACTAGTCTTTTGTCTCTGTGTCTATATTGTCTCTCCATCTTTAGATGTGCATGTGCTGCTCCTGGAAGATCTGTTAGTGCTGCTGCAGAAACAGGATGACAAACTCATGCTCAAGTGTCACAGAAAACCAGCTCCGGATCCATCCAAATCTAAACAGCTTGTTTGCCCTGTTATAAGACTGAACTACGTGCTTGTCCGCGCCGTCGCTACAGGTATGTTGGGCATTCAGAACTCTTGTCTACAGTGTCTGACACACACACACGAACGCCCGTGCGCGCACGCACACACAGACACACACACGCGCGCGCACACACAATAGAACACACCCCGCCTCTCATCCCTCTGTTGCAGCTCCACGTCATTAAGTAACTATCATTGACACAGCCAATAGGCCTTGATTTAGTGTGCTAACACTTTAAAAATGCAAACAATAAACTCAAAAAGAGAAACAAAATGCTTTTTACAGTGAGGGCTCCATGCATTTGAAACATTCGTCTTTTTGTTTCGCCAGCGTTCATAGTCAAAGAAACCAAAAGAGGTTTGCATTGAAGGCGAGACAGCCTTCAATATAGACAGTCGTTCCTTTCTATGCACCCCCTTAAAAATACCCATCTCAGCTGCACTAATGAGAAGCTCTTGGGATGACAAAACAGGGGTGAAGCATGCAGCACACAGAGGAAGAAGAGCAGGGTCGAATTGGGATCAAAAATAGGCCTGGGCACCCTAAAAAAAAAAAGGGGCCCCCATTCACCCTTCGCATCCTTTCACAAAACATTTATTGGTCAGGGTCTCACGGTTAATTGTTGGAATTAGCTAGGGTAAAAGAATAACCTGCCAATAACCAGTCAGATCAAGTGATGAACGCTCATCTCACTGACCTATCTCTTGGGCCTACTGACAGGTAGTTTGATAGCTGATGAGTGTGCAGCAAAGTAGTACTTTTTTTAAACAAGCCATTGCAATTGAGCTACTGCTTTACATGTGATGAAAAAGATGGATGGGGTCTCTACACGGGTTGTGACCAAATAAAGGTAATTTGAAATCTTTTATAAGAGAGGAGTTAATGTAATGTAATGTACTATGGACGTGGCCTGAAACGTAAGCTTTCCAGGTGTGCACCCAATCAGTATTTGAATGCCTCTGGTGTTAGTGAGCCCAAAAATATCACAGAAAAAAACACATAAAATATGACAGACCATTTGACTTTGCCAGTGCTTATTAGCACAGATTTGTACTCAATATCATATAAATGAGTATTCTTCCCTTCGCATCTCTTTCCACTGTGCTAGCTGCTTACACTCTTTTCTCCTCACATCATCCTCTGAAGTCTTCATTTGCATCCCTCACTCTTCACCTTCTGCCTTTTCTTTTCATTTTCTCCTTCTGCATTGTTTCTTTTGTTCCCTCCTCTCCCCCATCCTCTCTCTTACACACACATACACAGAGACACTGCATTTCTTTTCCTTTGGTGCAAATATTTTGACATCAGTATTTGTGTACCAATTGTACGCACTTTCACCTAAAATGGTAATTCCGATTGACAAATATACTTTATTGCTCTGTGCTCTCAGCAGAGGCCAAGAATTGGATGAGTCTAACTCCTTTGTGACCCACTACCAGGCACTGTGAAAGACAGGCACTGCCTTCAGACTCCTCTCTAGAGCTGTGAATCGTGCCCCGTCTTGAACACGCAGCAACAACTTGAAACCACTCAGACATGAGGACTCGGTTGGCTGATCCATATGTTCCTGCCAATACCCTTTTTGATGCACCAGCTGAACCTCAATCTGGTTCTCACACTTGATTTGAACCTCATTCGGCAGAGGCACAACTGTCCTCAGAACCTGCTCACATTTAAAACAGTGCTTCTCATTGCACTCATGTCAGGGCGTTGCATGAGTAAGTTGCCAGCACTTTCTGTCCAGCAACCATATATTACCATCTTTCGGGACAAGTTAGTGCGAGACCAGGGAAGCATTCCCCCAAAGGCTGTAATGCCTTTCCACATTGAGCATTCTATCCCTGCTGATATTCTTCGCTCTTCCTCATCTATCCAAGGAAGGAGAGCAAGACTCCATGGCCCAGACCGAAGAGAGCTCTGAGTTTCTATGTTTGTTAAACCAAATATCACCGGGTGGATGATCAGCTCTTTGTGGGTTTCTCAGGGGCAATAAAGGGAAGCTCAGTGCAGAAATAGACTATCTCCAGATGGATTGTTCTTTGTATAAAGATCTTCTATGGTCTGGCTAAGAAACAGCTTCAGGAAGGCCTCTGGGTTATTTTGACCAAAGCTGCTACCATGAATCTTGGACATCTGCAAAACTGTGACATGGGCATCAGTTCACACGTTCAAAAAGTACAACTGGATTACCAGGTAGGGTAAGAAGGGCACTTTTCCTGTTCATTCCTGCACAATTTCTTGGTCTTAACCATCCACAGATCCATTAGCTAGCGAGGTACTATTCTGGTATGTATTCACCAGATGAGGAATTTGTGGCAAGAAGTGTCCATCAGAAGAACAAGTTACTCATCTTTAGTAATTCTCTTTCTGGTGCATACTCTATCTATCCCCAGATTCCTCCTCGACCCTCCCTCCAAGTTTTGTGGGATGGACTAATTTGACTGATACTAAAAAATGTAAACTAGAGATCAGCACACTGACCGAATCTGATTTCTAGGGCTCCGCGTCCCACAGCTCAGACAGATATCAGAAAGAAACTGATGTCCCGTGCAGAGGTTTTGATTATATAGGGGCCCAATATCACTTCTAGGGTGGGACGGACCTGATGTGAAGCTGCTCAATGCCACCTAGTGGCATACTAGGGAATTACTAAAAAAACAATCTTCGGATCCAGTCTGCCACCCGGGCATTCACAAGGTGGGGCTCTGCGGTCGGATCGATTATCCTTGCGAAAGAGTGTTACTGAAGGTGGGTAACTTATTTCTCTGCTACATACTTCAGGAACAGGATTATAGATAGAAGATGAAAGAGAGAAGAACATATTGACAAAAAAGAGAGGCTTTTGAGTCTGCAAAATATCGACGTGGTATATCAGTGACAAATAGCCCATCACAATAACATAACTGCAGCAAAAGAAAGAACTTAATGAGATTCAGTTCCTCATCTGGTTTCTTTTACAGTATACAAGGGATACTGGAGACTATTAAAAAATTCCATAGTGTGATACAGCAACTTGTGAATTACCAGAATAGTAAAAAACCTAAATCTTAAGAGCCTGATGTCCTGTTCTGGATTGGTTTCTCTTCACAGCACTGGCAAGCATAACACTCCGCATAAAAGACAGCACCTGGCATCAGGCTATTAACTCATCTATATTAATTTCTCAGCTTTTATACATGGCCTACTGATGTGGAGCTACTCTCCACACGTCCTATACTCTCTGTTTCCCTCAATGTAGTGAGAGGGAAAACTAGTACTTCCTGTCTCCACCCAGGAAGTTCCTGGCATCTCACTTCTGTCTGGATCAGCTGGACCGCTGACCTACTTATATAACAATGTCTTTTCCTGGAGGACATGACATCTCTCCCCCCCCCCCGCCCCCACTTACAAAGAAATTCAGTCAATCTCTTCAGTGCATCTTTTGGACACTGTAGTTGGTTTCTTTGCTCCGCAAATGTTGAGAGTGGTTCTGCGGATGTTGAGGGTAATGTCTGTTACGGGGAGAGTTCGTTAATGAGGTGAGCATCCTTTCTGCTCCCTGACTGGTTTGTTAGCTCTGCTGACCTACTTATAATACAACGTCCTTTCTTAGAAGACATGACATCTCCCCCCCAATTACAAAGAAATTCAGTCAATCTCTTCAGTGCATCATTTGGGCTCTGTAGTTGGTTTCTTTGCTCTGCGAATGTTGAGTGGTTCTGCAGATGTTGCGGGTGATGTCTGTTGCGGGGAGTGTTCGTTGGTGAGGTGCGCATCCTTTGGGCTCCTTGATTGGTTTGTTAGCTCTGTGGATGTTGAGTAGGGTTTCTGTTGAGAAAGGTGTTTGTTGTTTCGATGCTTCACGAGAACAAGGGTCGGCTCTGGGACCCATTTACTTGTTCTATTTGACTCTCCTACTCCCAGTTGCATTTGGGAATGTTGAAGTCTTTGACCATCCGGGCATATGCATGTTCTTTTCTCATCCCCATTTTCTTGAGAATGACATGTCTCTGTCAACATATGTCTGCCTTTCTTACAAGGTGATGAGACAGCCTTTTCCCAACATTTTTGGGTAATGTCCCATACATTCGTTCTTATTCTGCAAGCTCTTTGAGTCAGCCGAGCTGTCCCCATCAGAGGTGAAGTGTTAGACCTGTCAGCCCTTTGGGTGGTCCCTCCTCATCATTATTTATTTTGTCCCACTTTTGCCTCAAGCCCTGTTAGTATTTTTCCTTTTTGGGAACCACCAGACTTTTTGTAGTGTTGATGCAGATTCAGGGAGCCATTTTATCTACCCCTGAAACTTCTGTCTGAGGGCCTGGAGCACAAAATGGTGGCCACCTGTGACATCACCAGCATCCACTGGAACCTACTAGCACCTTCCAGAACATTCCAGAACCCTGTGACAGTTGGAGGCGGTTTAGAATGTTGGGAAGCTAAGACAGAGAGTTGGCAGTTGGAGCTGGCAGTTGGCACCTGACTGGTGAAGAGAGAGCAGCAGAAACCTGAAGGAGGAAGGAGTGAAGCAGCAGGGGTGGAAACTTGTGCCTGGAGTGGGGTCCATAAACCCACCCTTGATACTAGTCCCTACTGACTGAGCCCAGCCTGGAGCCCTGTGTGGGAAGAAGCAAGAAAAACCATCCTAAGGACCTGGACAGCAGGAACAGGCCTTAGAACCAAAGAACAGCAAGATCCTGACCTGAATACTGGTTTCCCTGGAGTCCGACGTCGAGTAGCCTGAGACCTGGAGCCCGAGGTGGAGAAGCGGCGCTGACTGGAAAAGCAGACGTCGTACTCGGAGCCGCCAGAGGTCGAGAGAGGGCGCCGTCAGAGGTCTTAGAGAGTACCAGAGGTCGAGGAGGAAGTCACCCGAGGTCGAGTGAGCGGCGTCATCGGAGGAGTGAAGTCCGCCCTCCGGAGTCGTCGGAGACCGAGGTGAAGCGTGCCGGAGGTCAGGAGTGGAGATCGCACTCCGGAGTCGCCGGAACCTGAGGAGAATCGTGCCGGAGGTCGGGAGTGGAGGTCGCACTCCGGAGTCGCCGGGAACCTGAGGAGAGGAGCACCGGAGGTCGGGAGTGGAGATCGCACTCCGGAGCCGCCGGAAGTCGACATCGAGGCAAGGCCGGCCGACGTCATCGAAGCCGAGGTCGCCATCGGACCGGAGCCGCCCGAAGTCGACATCGAGTCAAGACTGCCCGACGTCATCGAATCGGAGGTCGAGATCGAGCCGAGGCCGCCGACATCGAACCGGAACCGCCTACCGGCGTCGTCAAGAACTGACATTGCGCCGAGGCCGCCGACATCGAACCGGAACCGCCTCACGGCGTCGACACGACTCCAGCGGCGTCGGAGCATCAGAAAAAGGGCAGTAAGTGGAGTAGAGGGCGCCTAAGGCCCTGTGGAGACCTGAGAGACTACTCTGAGGGCTAGGGAGGTGCTGGAACCAGCCTGACTGTGCCAGGGGTGAGCTGAGACTAATTCAGTGGGGTTGTGTAGAGTGGGAAAGCCAGATCTCTAGAATCCCCCCCTTGATCTACCTCAGTTTAGGCCTCAGCCTTGTCCAAGCCAGGGAGTAGACACCCTCAAGCCATCTACCTCACCACAAGCTGTGCCTGGGCCAATTCAGCCCATAGTAATCTCAAATGTGATCTGATTATATGAGTGTCACTGTCAGCTTTTAATTATTTATTGGGGGCACTGTATTTATTGTATTTAACCTATTTATTGCTTCACTGTATTTATTGGTCCACAGTATTTATTGATGCACAATATTTATTGGTTAACAGTATTTATTGCCTCAGTATATTTAATTGCCTGTATTAACTGCACTTATATTTATGTCTTTAATATTTATGATCACCCCTATTTATTGAATCATTAAGACAGTATTTATTTGACCTGCACTAATTTAATAAGCCTTGTATATTGTGATTGTCTTATTTATTTATCTGATCAGCAACTAAGAGAAAAAGAAGATAAAGAAAGATATTTTCATAATTT
The DNA here is from genome assembly GCF_964204655.1 of Triturus cristatus. Lineage (NCBI taxonomy): Eukaryota > Metazoa > Chordata > Amphibia > Caudata > Salamandridae > Triturus > Triturus cristatus. The sequence goes on along the minus strand of NW_028188113.1, from coordinate 217,655 downwards.
TTACGGTGTAGAGTCGTTTTTGGAACGGATGCACGCATGGTTATTGTATGGGTATAATGTATGCTTAGCACGGTGCCTGTTTCCTGACCACTCGAGCCAAGCTACCACAGTGTGTTCGGGAAGTCCACCACCACCCTTCCGGTGTGGGAGTGGGTATTTCCAACATAATTGGTGTTCAGTGGTGGGATAGAGCTGTGCCTACGTATACTCAACAATAACTGTGGGTAGTCCATAGGCCTACACCGGGAGTTTTCTCAAAGCGGCCTTCCTAATTGTGGGTTTTTGTTTTTTTCCAAATTTACTCTGGTGGTGGGAGGAGGTATTATAAAAGGTACCCCCCTGCATTGCTTCTGTGAAAAACTGTCCTCTAACCTGAGTGGGCAAGATGGAGTTTGTACTAGAAAATTTAGAAACGTACACTGTGGCCCAACTCAGGGAGTTTTGTCAGCGGGAGGGGGTGTATTGTCCCCCAGGAGCAAAGAAGGGTGCACTCCAAACCAGCTTAAGGGCTTGGGGGGAGGCACGACGGGAAAGCAAGGCTGAGGAGGAGGACAGGGATAGAGAGCCAGACAGTGAGGGAGCTGGTTTGTACCAACCTGAGGTGGGGAACCTGTCAGCGGGGCTCAGGACACTTTCCAGGAAGGGCAGCAGTGCCTCTAGCGGTGGCTTGTCTGAAGTGGAGTTAACAGACCGGAGGGAGAAAAGACAGCTCACATGGGACTTAGCAAGGCTGGAGAAAGAGAAGGAGGAACAGAGGATGGCTCATGAGTTAAGGCTGAAAGAGATAGATCTTCAGATCCTGAGAATCGGGGCACACCCTGTACCTAACGGTGGCAGCAAAGAACTAGAGTACACCAGGGAACCCAAACCCTACCTGCCAAAGGACATAGTAGCTAGCTACGGGGCGGGTGACGATATCGCCAAGTGGCTAGCGGCCTATGAGGTCTCGTTAAGGGCCCATGGGGTTCCAGAGAAGTACTGGGGAGGGGGATTGTACAAGTACATGCCTCCAGCTGGCAGGGATGCTTTATTGGCCCTCGAGGAGGATGAGCAGACCCACTACCCCACCATGAAACTGGCGCTCATAAGAAAGTTTGGACTAACACCCGAAAAGTACAGACAGAAGTTCAGGGGTAGTCACAAACTGGGCACACAGAATTGGGTGGACTTCCTGGACTATGCAAAGAAGGCACTGGAGGGTTGGATTCAGGGCAGTGAAGTGAGGAACTACGAGGGGTTGTTTGATCTAGTACTGAAGGAACACCTGCTCGAGAAATGTTTCCCTGAACTGCGTCAACACCTGGTGGATAGCAAGCTGACCAGTCCCCGGAAGCTTGCTGAGGAGGCGGACATTTGGGCTAGTACCCGGGTGTCCACAAGGGGGACTGGAGGGGATACTCAAAAGGCCAGACAGGGCGCCCCCCAGAAGAAAGAGGGAGGGGAAAAGAAAAAGGAGTTCTCCAAAGGCCCCCAAAATAATTTCCAAGGAAAGGGAACAGGATTCACCCCTAGGGCTAACCCACCCAGAAACCCTAATCCTGGCCAGAGTCAGCAGCCAAGGGTTGTCCATTGCTACGAGTGCGGTGGCGTTGGACACTATAAAGGAGATCCGAAGTGCCAGAAACGACCACCCCCTCCCATTGGAGGAAAGACCCCCGGAGTAGCTAGTGTAGTGCTCGGGGAGGAGATGCCCTTAACTAAGGGAAGGGAGTGGGCGGGTGTCACTTTAGTGTCCCTGGGAGAACGGGAGATGGTTCCTAAGATCCAGGTGCCCGCAAATACCGCAAAGTATGGGCAGTGGGTCACCATCAACGGCCAAAGAGGGGAGGCTCTGAGAGACACAGGGGCCAGTATGACTATGGTACGTAGCCAACTGGTGTCTCCAGAGCAAGTCATTCCCGATGTACTCCACCCAGCCGCGATGGCTGACGGCAGAACAGGCCACTATCCAGTGGCCGAGGTTCCCTTTGAATGGGGGGGGGTTGCAGGTTCACTTCGAGTTGCCGTAAGCCCTGCCGTGCCAGTCGATTGTCTGCTGGGGAATGACATGGAGCACAACGCTTGGAAGGAGGTGGAATACCGGACTCATACTGAGATGCTGGGTACACCTGACTGGGCCTGTGTTAGCACAAGGTCCGCGACTACCCGGAGAGGGAGTTCGTTTCGGCTGGAGCCTGGAACAAAGGCCCAGCCAGCTGCCAGTCAAGGGAAGAACCGAGGACAGGAGGAGCCTGCCTCGGCGTCCCCACCCCGTAGGACGGATAGGCCACCGGAGGTGGTGGACCAGGAGTCTGCGGAGGGGGACGTTACCAAACTGGAGGACCTACCCATCCCGGCCGAGTGGCACGTGGAGGGAGGCCCGTCCAGGGAGGAATTCTGCCAGGGCCAGAGGGAGTGCCCTACCCTTGAGGGGCTAAGGCGTCAGGCCCAAGCCCAGGCAGCAGGGAACGTTGAAGGGAACTACAGTGTTTACTGGGAGGATGGCCTCCTCTACAGTGAACCCAAGGCACCCCTACATGGATCGTCACGAGCCTTGGTAGTCCCTCAACCTTATCGAGCCTTCCTTCTAGAGTTGGCTCACGAGATCCCCTTGGCAGGACACCTGGGGCAAGACAAGACCTTCGCTCGTCTTGTCCCACACTTTTATTGGCCTCAGATGAAAGTGTCGTCCGATACCTACTGCCGGACATGTGTGTCTTGCCAAGCCAGTGGGAAAACAGGGGTGAAGCTGAAAGCTCCCCTGGAACCACTTCCTGTCGTTAGCACCCCCTTTGAAAGGGTGGGCATCGACATTGTGGGTCCGTTAGATCCGCCAACGTCAGCTGGTCACAGGTTTATCCTGGTTCTGGTGGATCATGCCACGCGGTACCCAGAGGCAATACCTCTGAGGACCATAACAGCACCTGTTGTGGCTAGGGCCCTGATGGGAATCTTTACCCGAGTGGGTTTTCCCAAGGAAGTTGTGTCCGACAGGGGGACCAACTTCATGTCAGCGTATATGCGGGCGATGTGGAAGGAGTGTCGAGTGACCTACCGGTTCACAACTCCTTACCACCCCCAGACCAATGGTCTGGTGGAGAGGTTTAACAAAACCTTGAAAGGCATGATCAGAAGTCTGCCTGAAAGCCTGCGGAGGAAATGGGACGTCCTCCTACCCTGTCTACTCTTTTCTTACAGGGAAGTGCCACAGAAGGGAGTGGGCTTCAGCCCCTTCGAGCTTCTGTATGGGCACCCTGTACGTGGACCTCTCAACCTGGTGAGAGACGGATGGGAAAGAACTCCCAGAAAGCTTCCCCAGGATGTGGTGAGCTACATGCTGGCCTTCCGGAGCCAAATGGCTAAGTTGTGGAAGCAAGCTTCTGACAACTTGGAAGCCAGCCAAGCAGTAATGAAGGCGTGGTATGACCACAACGCTCACCCGGTGGAGTTGGAGCCTGGCCAGAAGGTGTGGGTGATCGAACCAGGAGAGCTTAGCGCCCTCCAGGATCGCTGGTCAGGACCCTTTGAGGTGTTGGAGAAGAAGGGTAAGGCTACCTACTTGGTGGACCTGAAGACCCCTCGTCAGCCCCTACGGGTGCTGCACGCCAACCGCCTCAAACCCCACCACGAGAGGCCCGAAGTCATCTTGATGATGGTGACTGACGGAGGAGAGGACGTGGAAAGCGAGCCTCTCCCCGATTTGTTTGCATCTCAACAAAAGGATGGGTCGGTGGAGGGAGTGATTCTCTCCCCATCTCTAACTCCTGAACAGCGGGAGGACTGCCGCCAGGTCCTGGGGCGGTACTCTTCGTTGTTCTCCCTTGTCCCGGGTAGGACTCACCTGTGCGTCCATGACGTGGACACAGGAGACAGCCCACCTGTGAAGTCCAAGATCTACCGGATGTCAGACAAGGTGAAGGCCAGCATTCACAGTGAAGTCACTAAGATGCTGGAGCTAGGAGTGATCGAACCTTCTAGCAGCCCCTGGTCCAGTCCGGTGGTGTTAGTACCAAAAGCTGCACCACCGGGTGCCCAACCAGAACTGAGGTTCTGTGTGGACTACCGGGGACTGAACTCAGTGACCAAAACTGATGCTCATCCGATCCCTAGGGCGGATGAATTGATTGACCGGCTGGGAGCTGCCCAATATCTAAGTACCTTTGACCTTACTTCGGGGTACTGGCAGATCTCTTTGACTGATGGAGCAAGGGAAAGGTCAGCCTTCTCCACGCCCAATGGCCACTACCAGTTCTGTGTGATGCCCTTTGGGCTCAAGAACGCACCTGCCACGTTTCAGCGCCTGGTAAACCAGATCCTCACCGGAATGGAGAGTTTCTCTGCTGCTTATCTGGATGACATAGCCGTCTTCAGTAACAGCTGGGAGGATCACTTGCGTCACCTGCAAGCTGTTCTCCAGGCCCTGAGACAAGCTGGATTGACGATCAAGGCCAGCAAGTGCCAGATCGGGCAGGGGTCGGTAGTGTACCTTGGACACTTGGTGGGTAGGGGAGCGGTGCAACCCCTCCAGGCGAAGATCGAGGCCATCATGGCCTGGGAACCCCCCAAGACACAGACTGAGGTCCGAGCTTTTCTGGGCCTCACGGGATATTACCGCCGCTTCGTGAAGGGGTACGGTACCATCGTAGCCCCCCTCACGGAGCTCACGTCCAAGAAACAACCTCGACGGGTAGTCTGGACGGAGGCTTGTCAGCAGGCCTTTGTGAGATTGAAGAAAGCCATGTGCGAGGCCCCGGTCTTAAGGGCCCCAGACTTTTCCAAGAAGTTCATTGTCCAGACAGATGCATCAGAACATGGCATTGGGGCAGTGTTATCGCAACTCAACGAAGAGGGTCTGGATCAACCCGTGGTCTTCCTATCCCGGAGACTACTTCCCAGGGAACAGAAGTGGAGCGCAATAGAGCGTGAAGCCTTTGCAGTGGTATGGGCTCTGAAGAAGTTGCGGCCATACCTGTTTGGATCGCACTTCCTAGTTCAGACCGACCACAGACCCCTTCGTTGGCTGATGCAGATGAAGGGGGAGAATCCCAAGTTGTTGAGGTGGTCTATTTCCCTACAGGGGATGGACTTTCAGGTGGAACATCGGCCTGGAGTGGACCACGCCAATGCAGACGGTCTCTCAAGGTATTTCCGCCTTAGTGATGAGAACTCCCAAGGGGTTGGGTAGCTCTCCCCACTTTCAGCTGGGGGGGACGCGTGTTAGACCTGTCAGCCCTTTGGGTGGTCCCTCCTCATCATTATTTATTTTGTCCCACTTTTGCCTCAAGCCCTGTTAGTATTTTTCCTTTTTGGGAACCACCAGACTTTTTGTAGTGTTGATGCAGATTCAGGGAGCCATTTTATCTACCCCTGAAACTTCTGTCTGAGGGCCTGGAGCACAAAATGGTGGCCACCTGTGACATCACCAGCATCCACTGGAACCTACTAGCACCTTCCAGAACATTCCAGAACCCTGTGACAGTTGGAGGCGGTTTAGAATGTTGGGAAGCTAAGACAGAGAGTTGGCAGTTGGAGCTGGCAGTTGGCACCTGACTGGTGAAGAGAGAGCAGCAGAAACCTGAAGGAGGAAGGAGTGAAGCAGCAGGGGTGGAAACTTGTGCCTGGAGTGGGGTCCATAAACCCACCCTTGATACTAGTCCCTACTGACTGAGCCCAGCCTGGAGCCCTGTGTGGGAAGAAGCAAGAAAAACCATCCTAAGGACCTGGACAGCAGGAACAGGCCTTAGAACCAAAGAACAGCAAGATCCTGACCTGAATACTGGTTTCCCTGGAGTCCGACGTCGAGTAGCCTGAGACCTGGAGCCCGAGGTGGAGAAGCGGCGCTGACTGGAAAAGCAGACGTCGTACTCGGAGCCGCCAGAGGTCGAGAGAGGGCGCCGTCAGAGGTCGTAGAGAGTACCAGAGGTCGAGGAGGAAGTCACCCGAGGTCGAGTGAGCGGCGTCATCGGAGGAGTGAAGTCCGCCCTCCGGAGTCGTCGGAGACCGAGGTGAAGCGTGCCGGAGGTCGGGAGTGGAGATCGCACTCCGGAGTCGCCGGAACCTGAGGAGAATCGTGCCGGAGGTCGGGAGTGGAGGTCGCACTCCGGAGTCGCCGGGAACCTGAGGAGAGGAGCACCGGAGGTCGGGAGTGGAGATCGCACTCCGGAGCCGCCGGAAGTCGACATCGAGGCAAGGCCGGCCGACGTCATCGAAGCCGAGGTCGCCATCGGACCGGAGCCGCCCGAAGTCGACATCGAGTCAAGACTGCCCGACGTCATCGAATCGGAGGTCGAGATCGAGCCGAGGCCGCCGACATCGAACCGGAACCGCCTACCGGCGTCGTCAAGAACTGACATTGCGCCGAGGCCGCCGACATCGAACCGGAACCGCCTCACGGCGTCGACACGACTCCAGCGGCGTCGGAGCATCAGAAAAAGGGCAGTAAGTGGAGTAGAGGGCGCCTAAGGCCCTGTGGAGACCTGAGAGACTACTCTGAGGGCTAGGGAGGTGCTGGAACCAGCCTGACTGTGCCAGGGGTGAGCTGAGACTAATTCAGTGGGGTTGTGTAGAGTGGGAAAGCCAGATCTCTAGAATCCCCCCCTTGATCTACCTCAGTTTAGGCCTCAGCCTTGTCCAAGCCAGGGAGTAGACACCCTCAAGCCATCTACCTCACCACAAGCTGTGCCTGGGCCAATTCAGCCCATAGTAATCTCAAATGTGATCTGATTATATGAGTGTCACTGTCAGCTTTTAATTATTTATTGGGGGCACTGTATTTATTGTATTTAACCTATTTATTGCTTCACTGTATTTATTGGTCAACAGTATTTATTGATGCACAATATTTATTGGTTTACAGTATTTATTGCCTCAGAATATTTAATTGCCTGTATTAACTGCACTTATATTTATGTCTTTAATATTTATGATCACCCCTATTTATTGAATCATTAAGACAGTATTTATTTGACCTGCACTAATTTAATAAGCCTTGTATATTGTGATTGTCTTATTTATGTATCTGATCAGCAACTAAGAGAAAAAGAAGATAAAGAAAGATATTTTCATAATTTTTACGGTGTAGAGTCGTTTTTGGAACGGATGCACGCATGGTTATTGTATGGGTATAATGTATGCTTAGCACGGTGCCTGTTTCCTGACCACTCGAGCCAAGCTACCACAGTGTGTTCGGGATGTCCACCACCACCCTTCCGGTGTGGGAGTGGGTATTTCCAACATGAAGGTATATTATTCATGTCTTGATGTGAATATAACTGACATGACATGTTGCGTTGTGGGGTTAGTGATTGTTCTGAGTCATCGGCGTGTGATGTTTTGCTCTGAACGGGGAGAACATTCTCTGATTCCAATGTGCATTTGGGTGATTGACGGCATTGGCGTTTTCTTGATCTTGACTCTGTTGACCTGAGTGATTGTGCAAACATGCTTTCTGAATCAGATGAATCTTCTTCTGATTTCTTTTGAGGAAGTCCTTTTGGGTGTGTTCTCACTGGTGAATCTCTTGAGCTGATGGACTGTGATGAACTGCTCCTTGAGTCGGAGCTGTCTTCGGGACGTTCCTTTGGGTACATCTCTCGAAGTGTCTTATGTACTCTTGCAACGAGGGATAATTTGATAGCCGAGTGTTTATTTCTATTTTTTGGCCCCAGTGCATTTTGTCTCTGCTCCTCTCATGTGATGTTAATTGTCTCCTCTCAGTTTTCTCCTTATTGTCATGGGTGTCTTGAGTGCGTTTGCATACCCATTTCCGGTGTCTGAGTGAATTGCCCAGTCTTATGTTGTTTGGTTCTTCTTCTCACTTGTTGGACGCACTGCCGTTTGTGCCATGTGTGTGATATATCCCACTGCTTGATGCTTCTTCAGAAAAATCTAAGAAGTTCGATAAACAGTGGGTGGCTCCGGTGTGTTTGTATACCGGTTTCCAGAGTTGGTGTGAATTGCCCAATCTTCTGTAGTTTGTTTTTTCTTCACGCTTGTTGGGCATGGTGTCGTCTGTTCCATTTGTGTGATCTGTCCCACTGCTTGATGCTTCTTCAGAATATTCTGGAAAGTTTGATGAATGACTCCTTGAAGTTATTTCAGTTTGGCTGTCACAATCCCGGAATGTCCCATTCTTTGGTTTGCCATCCTCCACTGCCTTTTGTATTGTTGAATCTGAGTATTTCATTTCACTTTGTCTATCATGATATCTTGCCTCTGGTCTGTCTTTGCCCTCACTCTTTCTGGCTCTATTGGTTTCTTGGACTTTACTCACTGACATGAAAAACATCTAATTTTTCTTGTTTTCCTTTCTTGCATTGAGGTGCAATTCTCTTGCTTTGGCCCGCTCTCCAGCTTCGGCCCTCCTAATGATTTCCTTTAGCGAGAGCTGCTTTTGAAGGATCTTGCATTTCGTGTCTGGTATTGAACATCCCTCAATTACCCTGAGTCGAATTGCTTCCTCATTTGTGAATGTATTAAAATTGCAGTATTGTACCAGACTTTGCAACCTTGTAATGAAATTTGTTAATGATTCACCTGGTTCCTGCCGTGCTGCGTTGAAGATGAGGCCTTCTTGAACCACCTCTTTCTTTGTGTTGAAATGGGCACATAGTGTCTCTTTGAGTTTTTCATATGTCTCTGTGTCCTTTGTTGAAAACTTTCTGATTAGGCGTCGGCCTTCATGCCCCACCAGCTGAAGTAGTAGTAGCAGACGTTTTTCGTCTCTTCGCTCACTGGTTGTTGCAAAAAATTCATCCAGTGACTCCAGCCACCGTTTCCATTTGGGACCCAAACCTTGGGTGCCCGTCTGTCTCACAGGGGGTGGCACTTCAATGCAGGGGTTAGATTTTTGTGTTTCTTTTCCCACCGACATGATGGTGGAATGTGCTAGTATGATAATGCCACAAGACTGCTCACTATACTTTATGTATTATTTGTTGGCCCTCTTCGGTAGAGGTCTTGCGTATAGTTGTTTTTCTTTGATTTTGGAAAAGCTCACTCAAAGGTGATCACTGTATTCTTTCTGGCAGCATCACATTTTTTTTGTAGAGCTGTTCCAGCTTTGATGCCCCCAGCTATGTGTATTCCTTTCAAAAGCCAACCTGGCTTGGTGTCTGCCCTTAGTATGGCTGTCTCAGTAGGCTTCAGTGAATTAGGCTTGGATTGCCTGATTCCAATATGGCTGTCTCATTGATTTTAGTGGATTTGTCTCAGGGTGCCTGACTTCAACATGGCCACCCCATAGACTTCAGTCGACTGTCTCAACTTGTCTGACTTCAAAATGGCCGCCACTCGGCTGCAGCATGCATGGCTTGTAGTTCAGATAATTCCTACTTTTCTTTAATGCTGCATGTTAGCTGCAAGTAATTTGTGCTTCCTCAGCACTGGTACTTTCTTATATTACTTGCCTGCGTTATCTGCAGGCGTGATATTCGATCCCACCTTCGTCGCCAGTTCTCCTGTTCTGGATTGGTTTCTCTTCACAGCACTGGCAAGCATAACACTCTGCATAAAAGACAGCACCTGGCATCAGGCTATTAACTAATCTATATTAATTTCTCAGCTTTTATACATGGCCTACTGATGTGGAGCTACTCTCCACACGTCCTATTCTCTTTACTTCCCTCAATGTTAGAAATGGGATTTCTGGTTGGATAGGGCTTGCGCCAAAGCCAGACAGAAACCACCACTCTAGTCAGGGCTGGGGAGTTACACGCCAAAGATAACCCCTGCTCACCCCCTTGGTAGCTTGGCACGAGCAGACAGGCTTATCCCTGAGGCGATGTGTAAAGCGTTTGCGCGCGCACCCAGCAACAACACCCAAGGCCCACCACAAAGGAAACTCCACACAAGGTATTCTATAAAAATAGCCTTTGTATTATACACAACACATTAGATAAAACCACACACTTTACAATGTGCCAACAGGCACGGGCAGAATTTACAAGGGATTATATGTACAGGGGACAGGGCCACATGGACCACTGTCCGAAATTAGCACTCTTAGAACTTAGGAATAATACTTTGGAACATAGCACACAATAACATATATAACACACAACCAGTAACTCCTGGTAACCAGAAAGTACCACCTACGCAACCCTAACCACCTTAGGAAAATACTGCGCAGGGAATCAGGACCTCACCAGCACCACCTGTACTAGGAGAAAAACAACCACCTAAGTATCACTCTACCTGTAGGGGTCTAAGCACATAAACACAGGATGCATAAAATACATTCAGAGGTGTAAAGCAAAGCACATGACGCATAAACACATTCAGAGGTGCAGGAAAGGGACAATGGCGCAAAAACTCACATTAGCCACTATCTGTGGCAGTCCCTGGGCCAACTGGCCTGGTAGGGGCTAGGACGCCCTGTGTTCAGCAAAGTCAGGGGCAAGCCTGCGCAGGCTGCGCAAGCCAGGCACACAATGCACAACCTAAACGTTGCAGCTGCCCACTAAGTGCTGGGCAGCTGGAGAAATGAGCGTGGGCACCACTGTGCCTTCTTAGGAAAAATAGGGCAGTTGTTGGAGCCTCCCTGGGCTCTAAACAAATGAATACGGCCCCCAATAACGTTGGAGCGCACCAGCGCTCGAAGAACACAATGCGGAGGGTTGGAGCCCCACGAGCGCTCTAAAAATAATATGCCCCCACGATGGAGCGTCTTCGCGCTCTAGAACCAATATGGCCCCGTCTGTCGGAGTCCCTCTGGACTCTTGAACAATGTGCCTCGTGGGAGCCTTTGGGGCTCTAAAACTAATTTGCACCTAGGAGCGTGGGAGTCCCGCTCGGGGGACTCAGCAACATCAAATGCCCTGGGAAGAACTTGCCCCCTCGGTGAAGCAGCCCGCAACTGCGGCGCTGCGTGAAGAAGGGAGAGGGCAGAACGGACAAAATCCTCAACCGCGTGGAGCCCCACTCACCTGGGACTCCCGCGTCGTCTCCTGCTCTCCCGGGCTGTTCTCAGAGGACTTCAGAGCCTCCGGCCTGACGGGCGGTGCGGGGGAATCTCCGGGGCTTCAGCCAGCCGCGCGTCTTCGGTGGGAGGCGGGGTAGGCTCCCGCCCTCCTGCTTCCGGTTCCTGTTGTCCCGGAGGCCCGCCCCCGGCCGCCTGACTTCCTGGGATTCCCTGGCCGCGGCGGTGATTCTCCGGCCATCAGAGGGGTAGGCTCCCTCGCAAGAAAAACAAATAAGCGGGGTGGGCACCCGCCAACGAAATAAACCAATAAGCGGGGTGGGCACCCGCCAACGACCACGGCAATGCGGGGTGGGCACCCGCTTCAAATCGGCAAAAGCGGGGGAATCCCTACATCGGGGTTCCCCTGTTAAGGATCGCAGCTCAGCGCTGCTGGGGCCACAAATGGAGCGCTCCTAGCGCTATAAGTAAAAAGCGCTTCCAGGCTCTTGGGCAAGAAAGCAAGTCCAGCCAAAGTCTTCAAAAGCAGGGGGGGGCAAAGACTGGGCCCAGGGGCCAGCTCACAGGGCCCTCCAGCAGGGAGGCAGTCCCCAGTGGCGGTCTCTCCTGGCGCCCAGCAGCAGCAGGCCCCCCTCAAGTTGGATCAGCAAGAGAACACCAAATGTAAGGGGACACAGCCCCTTTTTATACAGTAAATCCTTTGTCTCAAGGTGCAGGGAAGGGGCGAACCAGTTACAACTGGTCCCTGAGCACTTTGTTTTGCTCAGCCCCTCTCCCTATTCAGTGGACAGGCCAGAGTCGTCAGTCGCACCACAGGGGGCGGAGCCAGCATTGTGTGGGGAAAACCCTGCCCTATTCAGGACCCAGGTGTACTCCTCCCACCCATCTAGCTGCTGATCTCCCCATTCACCACTGGGTGACTCATCCTGACTCTGGGGATTTCCCTAGCCCGTCACATGACCTCAACCAGCAAATCGCGCGACAAGGCACACATTTTACACTGCACACCGAAGTGCCCACTTCTAGAAGTGGCACTTCCATACTAGGTACATGCACGCCGCACACATCATCGCGCAGCATTCAATCACACGCGTCCGCACATACCAAACTCGGGACTGCACACCCCACGCATCAGGAACTACTAGGGACAAATACATTCCCCATGCATTCCTATGGGAGGACAGGCCTATCTCACCACATGCACTCAGAATGCGCACGCACTTTCCTCTGGGACACAGGGAAAGTCACCAATAAAAAGCAAAAAAGTTCAGGGGTGAACCTGCCAGAAGGGCCAAGTCCAACAGCCTACTGATGTGGAGCTACTCTCCACACGTCCTATTCTCTCTGCTTCCCTCAATGTAGTGAGTGGAAAAACTAGTACTTCCTGTCTCCACCCAGGAAGTTCCTGGCATCTCACTGCTGTCTGGATCAGCTAGACCACTGACCTACTTATATAACAATGTCCTTTCCTGGAGGACATGACACCTGAGTAGTGTTCAGTGACACAAGCAGTCTTGAGTAAATCATGTTCCTATTTCAGCTTGGATTAAGCAGTATCATACAGTGCACGCGTTTTCTTTTTAAAATGCTGATACATTTTTTAAAAAGGTAACAGGAAATATAGTTTCTCATCTTTTTTGTTGTTCATCGAATACCTAAGCATTAAAAAGCAAATCAAAGTGTTGTACCTCAACTTAAATCCTTTCTTAAAAGAGGAAGCCTGAAAGGGCTAGTCTGCATACTTGCATGCAGTCTCTGGGAATAAAACCTGCTTTCCTGAAAAACAAGGGCTTCCCCCACGGATTTCATTTGAATTCTTACAAGGCACTGCATGATATTTGGTAGGTTGATTGGAGATTTGGGAGGGCAGGCAGTTAAACCTGAATGACCATACCGAAGACAGGGTGTCTAAATGCTAACGACAGTTCTGTTGCCTCATTTGTAGGCTCTAAATCTGAAAGGGTATATAATTGGCAAGCAGACCCATGAAAAAGCACTGAAGGTTAACCCTGGTCACTTGCAAATAGATGCTGATGAGGCTGACTGGTGAATATATATTTGTACAGGAATGTCCCATCCTGTGTTTTGCAAATAAAGTCTATATATATACTTGAGGCAAAACAGAGACCTGTTTTAGAACAGAAATATATAAGCACAATTTGTAAAAATGGAAACCTACTCACAAAATTACATTTTTAAGTGAACCCATGTCCCTGGTTTTCTTCCAATAGCAATTGCAACAGTTCATCCGTGTTGTTCATGAAAGGTCAGCACGCCTTTTTGTGTGTATACGGTCATATTTTTATCAGTGTTTAGTTCGAAAGACTTTCTTTGTGTTTGTAGGGATGTATAAGGTGCATTTAAAGACAAGTCAGCACTATTCTTCATTATGTGTATTTGTAGATGCTCTGCCATCCATGAGGGTATCTAGGCACTAAGCAGATATGTGCCTATCCCTGCTTATGGGAGGTTGGTTAATTGAAAAGCCTGGATGTCAGCTTCTTGCAGAATTGAAAAAGAGAGAAGGAGTCTCTGATGTGGAATGGGAGCTTGTTCTACACGTTAGGAGCGATGTAAGAGAACGTCAATCTTCCTGATCTGGTTCTGTGTATGTATTGAAAGTGTGCAGGTAGGGGTTGTGCAGAGTGGCGGGGTTTGGGTTGTCGGTGGAAAGAGATGCGACTGTTCCAGTAGGTTGGGGTCTTTGTTGTGTAGTGCCTTGCATGTGTGTGTGAGGAGTTTGAAACTAGGGCATTTTTGTATCAGAACCCAATGGAGCTCTCTGAGGTGTTGTGTGATATGAGCTCTGTGTGGGAGGTTGAAGATGAGTCTGGCTACAGAGGTTTGTAGACTTCTGGTGAGTTGCTTGGTGATTTCGTCATAGAGGGTGTTCTTGAAGTCCAACTTGCTGATTACTTGAGTGTGAGTGACGTTTTTCCTATTGTTGCTTGGGAGCCCTTTGAAGATCTTCCTCAGCATCTTCAAGGTGTGGAAGTAGGATATAGTGACAACATTCACTGCGGTCACATCGAGTTCGCTGTTGATGATGATGTCGAGGTTCCTGGCATGGATGATGAGTTTAAGTTCCGCTGCCCACCAGTTGCAGTCTCATGGTGAAGTGTTCTTGACGAAGATCACTACTTCTGTCTTGTTGGTATTGAGCTGTAGACTGTTGCCTTTCATCCAGTTATCAACTTCAGTCATGCAGGTGGTGAACTTGTTTCTTGTGTTGGGAAACTTGCGACAGAATGCATAAGTTGTGCGTTGTTAGATAGGAGCGGATGTTCAGGTCGTGTTCGCAAATGACATTGGACAGAGGGATCATGCATGTGTTGAAGAGGGTGAGGCTGAGCAAGGAACCTTGAGGCTCTCCACAAATAAGTTTGCAGGCTTCTGAAGAGTAAGGGGCCAGGCTGACACCTTGTCTTCTATCCGTTAACAAGGAGCAGATCCAGCACAGAAACAAAACCAGGGACCACTCAATCACCTTCTCTAAGCCAGTCCACCCTCGTGAATAAGTGCTTTTGATGAGAAACACATACAAATTATTGATGAAATGCCTGAACTATTTTTAACTTTTGGGGATTACTGTAGGTAGTGCCCAGTACGCCTTTTTTTCCTAACTTTGCCATTACTCACAGGGTTGAGCCATAGGTTGTTATCCTCATGCTAAGATGATCTGCTTCCACATGTGGACTGCTGAGGCTAAAACGTCATCAAAAGAATTGGTGTAGGCTGATAAGGATCTTTGAGTCATGATAGACTAATTACTCTTGCATCTACCCATTAAAGAGTTCTGCATAATCTGTTTTATGTCTTTAAAAACGAAATTGAAATCCTTTGAGCCACCATAGTTTCTCAAATGTTTGTACAAATGCTATTCTCCAACCCATTTTGTTGACTTTAAACCCACATTGGCACCAAAGAATCCGAATCAGATAATCTTTTACGAAAGATGCTTGTCTGCTGAAATCTACAAATTACAATCTGCAACCATAGGCCTCACTGCACTACTAATAACTACCAATACTGTCAAATCATCACTTGCTTTGAGGAGTCTCTTAAAACATGACACATACCATCATAAGAAAGACACTTAACCTAAGGTTGTCTCCAGTCTATCCCATAGAGGTAATTGTCACCAGACAACTGTGAATGTGAATTTATAAAGTGCACTCATGCCCAGGGGCATCTAGGTGCTGACCCACTGAAGGAAGAACCAAAAAAGCAGTAAAAAGGATTTGAGGTAATGAAAGACCTGTTGATTAAAAAGCCATGTTTTCAGGCCTTTCCTGAAAGGAAGCAGTCCTGTCATTTTGTTAAGATCAGGGGGAAGAGTGTTCCAGAGTTTGGAAGCACAGGTAGCAAAGCTTCTGCCACCCCATTTGGATCTTCTACCTTTAGGGACAGTTACGTTATATGCAGAAGAGGGGCGTAGAGACCTGTGAACAATATTTTCTTGAATGACTTGCATTCTGACGTCTGCCCTCATCACTGTACTGAATCTGCCCACTTTATATTCAGAGAGGGACTGTTCAATACCAGAAATAGTTGTCATGCATGTGCCCTAATGCTGCTGTACCTGGTGCAAACTTTTGATAATCAGTGGTCACATATTAATGGAGTATAATTGATGTGAAAGTGACTTGCCTTATGTAGATGTTGTTTTGAAAAATACTGGATTCATGAAGTCAAACTGCACCACCTTCTCTGATTCCACCAGCTTATCTATTGGAGTCCCACAAGAACCTGCACCTTCTCCGAGCCTCATCAATGTTGTGGTTGTTTTTTTTTTTTTTATCAGACCAGAATATCAATGATATCCCAAGTGAATATACAAAGGCAGTTACAATGACCTAATATAATGAGTTCTGCAAATCTACTGATGTAAATGAGCCTGCAAACTCTGGTGGCAAAAATCTTTATAACAGCAAATTGGGGCTGTGGCACACCCAGACCCAATGAGATCCAGCGATGTGAGCCTTGTCATTGATGATGTCTCATGTGCTTAAAGCTCTTACAGCCTCATGCATCAACCCAAAATCCAGTCGGTAAAATACCGATTCGGTAATAGCTCCCGGTATTAAGTAAAAAATACCCAATCCCAATGCATCAACCCAAAAGCAGAAATCGCTATTTAAGGAATCCTTAAATAGCGATTCTTTAAATAGGGATTCCTTAAATAGCGATTCCTTAAATAGCGATTGCATTTAAGGAATCTCAAAGTGAGATTCCTTAAATGCAATGCATCAAAGTTAAAAAATTAGCGATTTCGCTAATAGGGGGAGCAAATTACCATGAAGATGAACTGCATGGTAATTTGCAAAAACTTTGAAAAATGCACTTTTGTGCATTTTTCAAAGTTACATGTTGCGCACACACATGCCCTTAGAACATGTGTGTGTGCAACATATGTGCACATATCATTTTCAGGGGTGCAACAGGGTGTCCTTTTGACACCCTGGCACCCTTGAAAGTGCTCCCGCTATTAGCGATTCGGTAATACCGAATCGCTAATACAGAATGGCTTTACAGTCATTCCTATGGGCCTCCAAGCCCATAGGAATGAATGGGTAGGTATTCCTTATTACCGATTCGGTATTACCGATTCGGTAATAAGGAATATTAGGAATCGCTATTTGAATAGCGATTCCTACATGCATAGCCTTTTGCTATTCCTTATTAGCGATTCCTTATTTTTCGCTAATAAGGAATCGCAAATGGCATTGTTGATGCATAGGCCCCATAGTGTCTGAAACCACATGCACGCAGAGGTGATGCAGGCCCAAATCAACCTGAAATAAAAATCTTCTGCAAGCAGCATGCTGATCGTAGCAAATCCAGACCAAAAACATCTTTATATCACTGCCTTCTTGGCCGGACCCCAAGGCAACCCTACCTATACCACTGCTAAGTATCTTAATTAGTAAGTGTTGTCCAATATCTCTCACCAAGTAAATATTGTCATCAAAGATGTGGTTCATCACCTCTTAACATCTGCACAGAATACTAGCTCTTCTACTTTCACCCAAAAGAATTGCCTTATCTAGTTATGGTCTTATCCTGCCTGGATACTGCAACGACCTATACAAATAACAAAATCCAAAATTTTGCTGCATGGCTCATACTCTGGGTAAAACAGAATACCATATTACACCCACCCTTTTAGCACTTCTGTGACTCGAAATCAAGGAGAGATAACAATTCAAAACCCAGTGCTTAGTCTACAGATCTCTTCATGGTTACGCTCTATCGTATCTCAAAAGTTTTCTTCGTCTGTACTATTCTTCTAGGTCCTTGAGATTGGCCTGTTGTTTTGTCCTTACAAAGTCTCATGTTTTGGTGATATTATCTTCCTGTTCGATGCTCACATTTCTGAATGACACTTCTCACCACAGATTCCTCACCTTTAAAATATCCCCAACTTTCGGACTGGATTCAGAAAATGTTATAGATACTGCTGCTGACCCACGCACACAAGGCTCTACACATCCAAGGACCCTCCTAAATTAGCCACCTCCTCATCTTCCACCAACCATTGAGACAACACCATTCCACCTCTCTTTTACTTGCCAATACTCCCTGCATTTACCAAAGCAGAAGTGGAGGATGCTCCTTCTACCACATCAAAGCAAAGACCTGGAACAGCCTCCCCAAACACATCTGGACCATCACATCACTTCCGAAATTCCAAATGGCCCTGAAGACCTGGCTATTCGGATAAGCCTCAGGCTGTAAGCGTCCAGATAACCTATTGGGTGATTAGCTGTGCTTTTTAACTCCTGATTGATTGGGCCCCCGCCTGCTAGCTGGTGGCATTGTGTGACTTTGCATAGGCATCGTACCCCCCAGGCCATGATGGAATGGATCACATATCAAAGAAAAATGTGGAGTCAGAAGAAAAAATTATGCGTCACTCAGCTTCCAATGTTTTAGGTACCAATATCATTGGAGAGAGCTCTTGTGACTGAACCTCTCTAGTCCCTATTTTACATTAGAATGGGGTGGAGGATACCTGGTTGGTTTTATAAATCAACCCTCACCCACCAGTACTACTGGTGGCATGCTTCGTACTTCGGTCCTCACACAATATCACTAATGTGTTTGGATGGGCTCAACGCTATTGACTTGTTTGAAGGTACAATGTGATCTCAGGTTAAAATTGTCTGCAAGTTTTTCCTATTCTTCTGGTGCTTTGCTATTTTTCAAGCTACCTTTGGTATGGTTAAAAATGTAAAAAGAGTATAAAATGTACTCCACCATCTAAGATCAACATGTTTCAGCCAATAACAGTCGTCTAACATGGTTGTATTACTTTCTTTAAGACTGAGGTAGAAGATCGCTTTTCTTTTCCTGACACGGTTTGTGTAGGCTAATCATCTGTGACAATTTTACATGCTATACTTAATGCATCCAAATCAAAGGAGAGCGAGCCCTGTAGATTCCATGTGGTCTGAAATTATTCAGAACTATCCCAAACCCTCAACCTATCTTAGCCACTGGTGGTGTGAAGTTATCACCACTATGGTGTGTTGTTGGGTGGTGTCGTCATTGGGTTTCACACCTAGGCACTCAGTTCCCTAGGTGAGTACTTCCATCCTAGGGAAAATATTTGTGGGATCCGTGTGGTGTTGTTACTAAAATTATCTCCTGTGTTTTAGAACAATTTTTTAACTAAGGTGAAGTATACAGCGGTAAGATTAAAAGGAGGTGTTATGACGTTCAAAGGACGTGTAAATTGTCCTTCACATCACAAATTGTTTGTCAACAAGTTTTAGCCTGTGTTGCCGTAAGGGTCTGGGCTTTTGTCAGGACCAAAATCAATATTCAATGGGTCCCTAACTGTTGTTTTTTTGTGTGTTTGTAGACACATAAGTCGATTATCATGTGTCTTCATTCCAATTCACTTTGTTGGAAAGCTAAATGGGCTTTCGTTGAGCCTCTGCCTTACTTAAGTTTCCTGTTCTGACTCATGCGAAAGATGAGGCTGGATACCATGGCAACTTGCCAACAGCCAATCCCTGTTGACCTGACCTGGGTCTTCCTCATCCTTCCTGGAGTGGCAGAACAGGAAACATAGGTAGTACTTTTTAAGTTAGAGATCAGCGTACTGTCACCAATAATTGTTCTATCTGAGGGTGCGGAAAAGAGTGAAGCAACTGGCGCCAACATGCAAGAGTGGCACCTATATGCAGCCCGGACACTCCTGGGGTAGCACAAAGACTGCAGAGCCATACAATGCTACCTGCTAAGAGGCCATAACAATGTAATTAGGTCTCAATTAGTATGATTCTGAAAGTGTGCATTATATGCATGGATGAATTTACACAGTACATATTGCACATCAGCTTTCAGGAAGAAAAACTGCTGAAGCCACAATGTCGACATACTCTGTGGCATAGCTGTTAGAAATATTTGAATTAAGAGAATTGTTTATGCAGTATTTTAGTGCACTCTGGCCTGCTCCTTTCGATGTACATGGTTGTTTGCATTGTGTGATCGGGAGCGGTTGAGGATGCATGACTGGTGTATAAGCATGATGTCCATCAAGTGAGCCCTGACATATACGTTGCCTGCTGTGCTTGCATCTACGGCTTTGCATTTGTAGGATATTCTCTTTTTTCAGACGGGTGGATCGGATTTCCGTAAAGGGTATTTATGTCTCAGTGTTCTTCATTTTCCATGTACTTGCATACAATAAAATGATGTAAAGAAAAGGCTGGTTACAGGAGTCATTGCATTAAATGAACGAGTTGGTAAATGAGCCTCAGTTGGATAAAATCTGATCACTCTCATTGGGGAAAAAAAACACATTTTTATTTCACTGCCTCGGTCCCCGCTGCCTTTTGGCTGTTGTTTCAGAACCTTTCGGTATTTGCTCTATAAAATGTGATACTTCACCCTGGAGGGCATCAGTGCTTTTATGAACAGTGAAACATTGTAAAAATATAAGTTTGACTGTAATTAGGAATTTGCTAACTTTTCCATCTGCTGAGAAAAGGATTTAACAAGTATGCAATATTATTTCTTCATTTTGTTTTTCAAATTAGTGGTACCTTTAAAAGTTACTTTCCATAGATTTCATAACTGGTACTTATGTAAACTATTGTCTTTATTTGTGGCAAGTTGGTATATAAATAATTAGGAATTCCGTCATTGTTGTGTCTATTAACTTTCGGTTTCTGCCATGGTGGTTTCCTGTATAGTCTTCATTTATTTTTCAGACGAGAACGCCTTTTTCATCATTTCCACATGCGAGTATGTACCACAGATCTATGAGCTTGTGGCACGCACTTCACTGGAGAGAAACAGGTAAGAATTTCAGCTGACACCTTAATACGCGAACAGTGAAGCAACAGGACTCTTCCTAAGGGCCATATTTTGTAGAGGCTCCAAATAAAGTACCCTGATGATTATAGTCAGTGTATCCTCATACAGGCTGGAACAGCTTGCATATATAACTGTTTTGTACAGGGATAGCCAGAAGGAGAAGTCTAAAAAAAGTTCTGATCTCTGAGACTGTTGCGCTTCTCCAGACAACTTGTGTCGAGTCCTCAATGCCACTCTTCTAAGGATAATGTGAAATGACTGGTCCAGTTCTAATGTTAGCAGCAGTCATTTCCGCAGTATTTACATCTTGTCTGAACAGTTTGAGGAATAACCATCAGAGGTTCTGCTGTGGTTCCCTTATATCACTTAATACATTTGTAATGCTTTCGAGAGAAAAGAAATAGTTCTTAGCATGTATCCTTCACAAAGATTTGCCAACATTTTTAACGTAACCCAGTTGGTCTGTTCTAGGAGCGCTGGTCATCAATCACTTTAAAAAGAAAATTCTACTTGTCTTATTTTTGTGGCCTTTTTGTGACTGTTCTTTTCCTTTAATTTTATTTGTATATCCTTCTTGCATCCTATGGTGACATATTTTACTTTTGAAGCTGGTTTTTGCCATATGTATTAACATTAGTACCTGGGTTTTCTGGAGACCAAAATTCTTTGAAGGCCTTAAAGTGCCTAAAATACCTCAGCACACAACACTGATTATACAGTTAGTGATTCACGCTAACTGTAATGGTGAATTGTACATTGATGCATAGTAATTTGATATATCATAACAATGATGAGGGTTACAGCAGATTAGCATCAGCCATAGCCTGCACTTTGGTCTCACAGACTAACCATTTATTCGAAACATTAATTAGGATAGAAGAGGGGAGCCAAGCAGACACAGAACCCCTAGCGTGTTTCAGAACCCACAGCGGAAGAGCAGGTTGGAGTTTTATGATGAGGATGAGTAATATGACCAACTCATCTTAGTGGCATCCCAAGGGGATGAGGATATATGGAAGGACTTAGACACCAACTCTCCTGAGTACAGGTCTGTCTCCATCCATTCTCTGCCAGCCCAACTGGATGACTTTTTTCTGTACGATGTTGTCATTAAAAGGAGAGTAGACACTTAAAAGTACAGCTCGAAAAAGACAGGCCCTAGAGTGTTTCCTCCCAGAAATACTGCTATCACTGAAAAAAGATCTGAAGAAAGAGTTTTTGCCCCTGCTACCTTGAATCATGAACCAGAGGAAAGAAGCATTTAACAAGTCAGCTTTCTCTGAAGTAGTAAGAACAAGGCTAGAGAAGAAATATAAACCCTCTAGAAAGACTTACTAGACAACAAGCAATGAGCTTGCAGACTCCACTGCGAGGAAAAGGGCTAATGCTCCAGCATCCAAAGGACCAGTCCCAGAGAAGGAAAATAAGCTGTTTGAGATGGAAGGAAGAAAGATGAGGCATTCAGCAGCCACACAGTGACGCACCACACATTCTAGTGTTATTAACGGTAGAAGGAAAAGAAAGAACTGATGCAACATGTCCCAGAACAATACAAATGCAATACAAGCAGGAAAGACCATCTTAAATTCCAGCCTCAAGTCAGCCCTTGAAGCTGCTAAAGCAACCAGCAGACCGATGTGCATGGACACTACACTAAGAATACGTGCCTTACTAATAGTATCCAGCTTTAAACAAGAAGTCCACATTTCTTTGATAATTATGTCTTTTACAGGGGAAAGCCGCACGGAGCTGCAGTTGATGACTCTCTCCAGCAGATACAAAAATACAATCATATGGAAAAGGCAGTGGGCCCCTACAATTCAGGTGGTCTTACAGTAGGAGTACTCCTCCTTCCAGGAGAGCAATTGAAAGAGAGAATTTGCAGACCATTCTACAACCAACACAGTGCTCCCAAGGGGTGAGTGTGTAGAGACCTAGTACTGCATGGCCATACCCATTGGCGTGGAGTCACTTCTTTTGAGTCACGGCCTTTGGTGATGGCAGACCATAAGTGGATCAGCCACAGACAGCAAGTGACTCGCAAAGAGAAGCCCTCAGCATCAAACACATTTAGGGAGTAGACTGGGAGGTTTGCTCCTGGAATTGAGGAACATCACGCATCACAAATGGGTGCGAACGTCTTAAAACACAGTTACTGCCTAGAGTTAGGAATGATAACATCAGATGTCAAGCCAAACAGGAGAGCTTGCAAAGGAGAGGAAATGACACTGTTAAAAACAGGAAATACACAACCTCATACAGAAGGACCAGTAGGGCAGGTGCCAACAGACTAACAAAACTAATGACTGTACTCTCTCTGCTTCCTCATCCCCAAACAAAATTTAATATTGAGAACCATCATAGACCTGAGATTACAGAAGACATTCACCAGACACAAAATTTCAAGACAACTTCACTGTAGAAAGCCATCCCATTGCTAAAAGAAGAGGATTACATAGCAACTGTAGACCTCAATGGACACATATTTGCACACCCTGATGAACTTCAAGCACAATAAATCCCTTAAGTTTGTGGTACACAATTCACATTACTAATTCTAAGTTTTACCCTTGGAATAAAGTAAGCACCAAGTGTGTTTACAAAATGTCTTACAGAAGTAGCAGCTCACTTGAGAAAGCAGGAGATACAAGCGTACCCCAACCGATTGGATTGGATGGTGAAAGGCAAACTCGCAAGACTTCCAGAATGGTATACAAAATAATAATGGAAGTAGTAGACATACTGAGTTTCTAAGTGAACAATGAGAAGTCTTCACCACTTCCTATGAAGAAAATGGATAGCTGGGGCAGATTCAGTTGCGATAAAGGCATGCCTGGTTCAAAAGAGAGTGCAGGCATTGATATAGCAGGTTTGCCGCTGCAGGAAGAGACCATCTGAGAGTGAAAACCTGAAATTGCTGAGAATGATGGCTTCAAGCATTACATGAATCCCACCTGCCAGACCCCATGGGACACTCCTCCAAGAAAGGCTGCTGAGCCAATCGTTACAATCTGTGGGGGACTGGGAGGATCTTGTGCAAAAGTAAATATAGTAATGGATAGCAGAAAACATCACAAGAGGCAGGCCACTCAAAATACCCACTTCTCTAGGTCACCATCACAACAGTCTCAACCTACACTGGGTGGGTGCATGCAGGAGAATCAACAGATCAGGGGCTAAAGGAACCCACAGAAAGCTGAAAAACTCATAAAAATATTACAACTCACAACAGACTTCTTTGACTTGAAGGCCTTTCACAAACATATCAGAGAGATAGTAAAGATCCAGACAGACAACCCAACACCAATATTCTTCGTGAACAAACAAGGGAGGGTGGGTGGTTGGGGGCGGGGGGTGTCAGGAGGGCCTGCCATGATGGTGCTATGCAAACTAGCACAGGAGATCTGAATATGGGCACTCCAAAAAAAGATATCACTGACAGCGATACACATGCTGGGGTAGAAAATCATAGACGCGGAGCAGATTAGGCAGACAGAAGGAATCTCGCAGGAGTGGGAGCTAGATCAGGGAGAGGTACAAAGAATCTTACAAAAATAGGGGGGCGCTACACATAGACCAGTTACCTACAAACAAAAATAGAAAATGCCAAGACTTTGCATTGTGTCCAAGTACCCTCATGAAATCTAGCTTATGCTTCGATTAAGGTATGCCTAAGAGCGATAGAAGCATATGCACTGGCGAATTGCACGCTTACATGTAACGTCATAAAGGGATGGTACTTACCACCGTCAAAGATGGGACAAAAAATAAGGACAATTATGTAGCCAGTAATTCTGTGGCGGAATAATGCACAGCATTTGTATCTACAAAAGTATTCTAGTTTCAAAACTATTGTTACAGCTAAGTACATATTTATTTTCATAATCTCATGTTATCCACCCTTGATCAGTAAAGCTGTCCAATTGCTCTCCAAATAGAGGTACCTGAAATGTATTGTTTTTTGTTGCTACTTCTTTTCTGGATGAGGTGATTTCTTCTCTAATTTGTTTTGCTTTTGTCACTCCTCTTGAATTTCGTTGGATTTTGCAACTTAGGGAGTAATGTGAAAGGGCCATTTTATGTTGCACTCTCTTACTTAACTGTTAATACAAATATGAATTTAATGGAACAAATAAAAAGTACCATTTGCATATAGGATAGAATTAGTGGTTCTATTAATCTGGATTTAAGAGTTTTTAATTCATGTTTCAGACTTTTCAAGCATTTTTGGACAGACTTTGTGTATTGTTGGCCGCCTTCTGGTATGCACACAATAAATGTTTACTGATAATTATTTGTTTTATTGCCGCTATTTTTCACAGCGTCAGCCTTTAGCGGAGGAGCAGTCATGCATGTTTATAACACATGAAGGATTCAGAAGCAAACTTTGGTTGGTTACATAAATTGTCTTGGAAATTTCGATAGTAGGACAGACAGATACAAACATTTGTACAAACTCTGACCTGGTGGAAGTGGGTTCTGTAAAACAAAGTGATGTTTTTGGGAGGAAAATATGGTTCTTATTCCATCCAAATAAGGAGTGAGGGCTCAATCTCTGATAAAGATAAATGTTGTGAATGAGTGTTCCTGCATTGAAGGAGAAGGCCTCACTTTTTGTCGTTCTTTGCCGCGGGGATCTTGCACCCCATCATATTGTTCCTGATGGTGTGGCCAGAGAAGGTAGTTTCCATCCTTTAGTTCAATTTACTGGTGGGAATAACTTTACAAATGGCGGGCGCACAGTGACCTCAACTTGATGTGAGTTTGAAGGATTGACACTGGAGGATGCTGAATATATACAGGTGGCTGTTTTTACTGGTATCGCTGAGTGGTGTTTCCATGGAAGACGACCTTCTCAATGGTCTTTTGATGTATGCTGTCTTAAAATGTTATACCTATATCTTTATGCATCTTTATATCATGATACGCCTTGCTATTATCTTTTGTGTATGTAAAGCGCTTTGATACCCACGGGTCTGGGAGTGCTATATAAAACGTATAAATTAATAAAATGGTAAAAGTCGAATCCAGGACAAACGTGGAGACTGGAAATGTATGTATGAAATATATTAATGATATGCCATGCATGTAGCATAATAATGGAGAAGCACCCTAAGCATGACACGGCCTTGTCTGACTATCTAGTGGACCCACATCACTGAACCTGTAGTCAGTAGGCTCCTGCATGAGAATTTTAGTGTGTACCCACGCAAGTTGAGGATATTTTAGAGTATTAGACAGCACTTTACTGAAGATCAAAATAAAATAAAAAAATTCAAATTCCCACATTGAGTTAAAAAAGAAAGAACGTGTTGATCACGTGTGTCTAATCCTTTAATTAGTCACTCACTAAACCAGGCGTCACTTCTAACGAGACAGCAGCTCTGAATGGCCTTCATGTTGAACATGTACCTGTTAAAAAGTTTATCTTGGTGCAAGCTGAGTTTATTTCCTCTTCAAACCTTACTTTGCTGCATAACAGAACTGCCAGTCTTGTTGATCCTTTTTAACAAAATAATAACTTTCTGCAAGAGAACCCTACTCCCTCATTTTCTGGTTGTCAATCAGACAGTGATGTTTTAATTTGATAATTTCATAGACTGATGCTCATTTTATTCAACTTATTTCTTCGTTTAAAAAGGTGGAAAGCTCAAATTGAAAACGTAGTGGAAGTTGCAACGAGGAACTTCAGTAGCTGTGGGCAGGAGCCGGTCAATCACACGCCTCCTCCTGTCAGGTGAAGTGAACAGTCTTATTTCCTGGATTTGCCAATCACTTGGCAGAAATTGAATTCTGTGCAGTGTTGGCTATTGCCAGTATGTTGAAATGACTAACAAAATGTCCAACACAAGCACACTTATAGCCATGAGTGGCAAATGGTTATTTGGAGTTTTGATTCTATTATGCATTCACGTTGTAGTTAGAATTTTAAGGAGCCCTGATTCATTCTGCAGCACAATATTAACTTATTTATACGATAAGGGAATGACAAGACTTCACAAATGGGCAAATTCGTAGACCGGAGAACACAGAATAATGTTCAGTTAGCCGGTTAAATAAGTTCTAGATTGAACAATGCTTTATGGATCATGTGCACTTACTCACATTGTTTAGTTACTTCAACCAGTGCCCTAGAAAAATAAGCAAAAATGTAATTGCACAATGATGCTATTTTAGAGGTATCGGTGTCTCTCTTACACTGGGTAGTGCTTTCTGCCTGCACTTCTTAGCTGGAAAAACAAAATCCCGACATGATCACATTGCTGGTCTTTCTATCATTTAGGGCCTTATTATGGGTTTGGCGGCCCCCTGCAGTGCCACCCACAGGAGGACTGCCAAAGCTGTGGTGTGCTTGCCCGCCGGATTACGATTACATTCAATGGTGGGCAGCCAGTGCTGGGGTGGTCTCCCGGCGGTGAGCTGTTATGATGATCATGCGAGAGCCTAACATGCTGCCCGCTGCCTTGACAGCGCCTGCAGTATGTTCCTGCATGGTGTGGCATGCATGCCACACTCTGCAGGGACAGGGATGCAATTCCAGGTGGGCAACATGTGCCCACCTGCATTCACGCCCAGAGGCAGCAAGAGGGCTCTGTTAGGGCCCCCTTTGTTGCCTCTCTGCCCCCCTCTCCATGACAGGCTCCCCACCTTGAAAAAGGTACTTGACAATCAACTCAGAATATGCTTGGTGGTGCTGCAGCGGCACTCCCAGGATATTCCTGCTCCTGACAGCTGCACAACAGCGCGGGATCCTGGATTCCCCGGCGGACACATTGCTCCTGTAGCGCTCCGACCACACACTGCGGGCCCGCAGTGTGCAGGGGGTGGGACCACCACAGTGAGTACGGCGGTCCTATGGACCTCCATACTCGCAATAAGGCTGTTAGTGTTATTGACATCAATGTACGCCTAGCCACCACTATAGTGATTGTGATTTGTAATTTCATGGAAGTCTATTCTGTGTGTGTCTTGCTTTTGCTTCATTGCTAAAGCTTTCACATGCCTGGGTGGCCCACCTTTGAAAGAGGAGCCCACGGGGTTTCCAAACCCACGCAACTGTCTATGACTTTCACTGAAATCACAGTTTATGAACCAGAAGCCACTGCTTCGTAATGGACATATTGGAGAGTCTAAAAGGTAGAAGGTGAGAAGACAGTAGATTATCAGGCAACTTTGAAACTCTCCTATCTCTCCTAAGATGCGTTAATTGCTAGCCTTGGGCATCTATTTTAGCCACTATATTTATTTATTTGGGAATTTTATTAAGTGTTCAATGTCTTCTGTCAGTTGCTTTAAAGTGTTAAAAGTCTTCAAGACAACGTCATCTTTTAGGGTAGTTTTTGTCAGATAAGTGAGCTATAACTGTGCTAATTTTCTTTAGCTGTGACCGGTTTACTACAAAAGCTGGTATGAAAGGTTTTCAGATGTTTTCGAAACCCCATGTGGTTTGATTCAGTTCTCAGATTTTGGGGTATTCTAAAACTTAGGAACTTGAATCTGCCTCTCTGTTTGAGTAATTTGAGGTGATGAGGTGCGCATTGCTCCTTACTCAAATTCATTTTGACATTCTCTAGATTCTGATAGATGATTGTAACTGCAGATGCCTTGCCTTTTGAATTCCTGCAATTATCAGACAAAATCCAGAAACGTTATTAGCAATTGCTCCTACGCATTGATAGGCGGTGCCATCAGACTTTGCATTAACTTTGTTGCTCCTTTGCAAATGTTAGCAGGAAGCCATATATGTGTGCAAGTGTTGCACATTAGCGTCAGATCCTTATTTTCCTCATTCTTCGATGGTGATCTGGAACTCCACTTCTGAACTTCGTCAGCGTCTTACCTACTTTAAAAACTCTTTTTTTGAAGATGTTTTGCTAGGGATCTCAGGCTAGAGGTTTCAGTCGGTGCCACACCTACAGAAAGCAAATATATGGCACAGACCCGCATGACATCTGTTTGTGGTATCGTGGATGTAGGCATGATTCAGAGTCATTGAACAAATGCTCTCTTATGCGTCCAAAGGCCTTTAGGGATCAGATGACAAAATTGTATGTCACAGAGCACAAAAAACTGTACTGCTAGAAGTCCAGGTCCCCATCCTCTGGTAAGTGTAAGAGAAAGGATGTTCCAAATCTCATTGTAAACACAGAAGTGCAGATGGTTGGCCTCCCCTCAGGGCAGATTCCAACCATGGTTCACATGCTCCAATGCGCTGTGAATTTCTCTGTGAATCCTAATCTCCGCAGCAGGTGGAGGCCTTTTAGGAGGCACTGCTGCAGCTTCTATGATCAATTCTGGATTCTCCTGGAGTACCTTTGGTCCCTGCTTCTGCAGGAAACCAAGTCGGACTTCCGCTTGTAGCTCCTGCTCCAGCACCAACTGTGAACCCATTAGACCTCTGTATGTACCCTCACCAATGCTGAGCCACACCTTAACTTCATTGATGGAGGCCATACTGGTTCCAGCAATGCCGGTGCCTGCCCCTTCCCCACCCCCAGCTTCAGTGGCACAAATTCTGTCTCCAACTGTGACCCTGATGTCTGGTCTCCACCCAAGCTCAGCTAGATCATAGCCAATGTCTCTTTATGAGATTACAAGGGCATAGCCAGTTATGCTAGAAGACCATCTTCGGAAGTGTATTAGTCTCATCATCAGTATTTTCTGAGACTTGAGACATTATGTGGCCAAACACAGATGGCATAGAGAACCCTCAAGATGTTCCACATGCTAGAGACGATGAGGCAGACTGTTGTTTTCCTTCTCACTAGACTGATGATGGGCTATACATAGATTACCAAGATGCTTCTTGGCTCCTTTGCTGTGGTGGGAGGTATTGTTGAAAGGAAGATCCACACCTTGGAGAAGTGAATTACTTTATTTTGTGAGCAGCCTGAAGTATAGATTGCAGTAGCCAACATCACCAACATTCCTTCCCACCGTTTCCCAACCGTCGCCTCTCCAGTGTTCTGTGCATAATCACAAAACCCTCACTACATTGTAGGTTCCACACATGGATGACCTTACCAACAAGCCCACAACACATCCCCCTCTTTATTACAAAAAACAAAAATATTGACAAAAAACCCATCAAAACTGATTAACTTAAAGTTGGAAACAAAAACACAGACATCAAAGATAATAACCCTATGGCCTAAATACAAAATGAGAAAAACTCAAATAAACCACAAAATGCATTCTACATTACCATACTCATAATCCTCTAAACATTTTGACAATTTCCTAATTCTTTTGTCAATGTCTTGTCCAGCATGATGTACATGAATTTTCCCATTAGCAGTCCTAGAAGTGACTCCAGACTACTCACCACTCCCACATTAGCTTCTTCCAACGCCACTTCCCTGTCTTCAATCATCACAGCCTCACTGCTCTCCTCCAGAATATCTGAATGTACAGGTACCTTGTGTTCCCTTCCATTGCTGACCATCTTTCCATCATCTCAAAATCCTCCAAAAAGTCAGCTTCAAACTTATGTGACTCCCCATGAACTTGCTTCCATATCTCATTTGGATCCACAGCCACTCAATTAAGATTCCATACTTTACCGTTAATCAACCTCACTGAATTACACAAAACTTCAAAAAGTTCCTCCAGTTCATAAAATCGACAATTCCCTTGAGCTACTAAACCCAGTTTCTTAATCCGAACCCAGTCACCCACTTTGACCTTCACCCATTTTGAACCTCTCTTAGTATCATAATACAACTTACCTTTATAATGACTCTCTCTTACTTTTCCCCACACTCCTTTAACTGACTACTATTCCACACAGATATGAAATAACCAGGTGTAAACTTGGTCCCAGGATTCCTACCCCTCATCATAAACAGAGATACTCCACTTGATCGATTATTAGTAACTCTTGTAAGCCCAAACCATTTTACCCAGTTGAGTAACCCAGTCCTCATTACTTGCCCTACATAACTGTATGATACATTTGATCACACGGTTAAATCTGCCAACCATACCTTTTGCCACTGGGATTGTTTAGTGCAGTGGTCTCATGGTTCACACCACTGCTTTCAAGATAAAGCTTAGTTTTATTGGAGACACATTTCATTCCATTGTCGCTCAAAATGATAGCAGGAATGCCTTCCAATGTATAAATCTGTTCAAGGAATTCACAAACTGTATCCATAGTTGCCTTTTCCACCACCTTCACGGTACGCCATTGCCAAAAGAAGTCAATAAAAACCAACACATACTTCTGAGGTTTCCCAAAGGGTCCTACAATGTCAACTGGAATCAAACATTTACTCATAGTTGGTGTTAAAGTCTGTAAAGATTTATCAGCCAAAACACAATTGGGGCCCTCTCTTACATATCTTTCCACCTCAAGATCCATACCTGACCACCAAAACATCTTCATCGCAATAGACTTGGTTCCAGTAATTCTAGAATGCTCCTCTTGCTCCGAACTGATAACCATTCTTCGCAAATCTTGTAGTGGAGTTACTTTTTGTTCTCTCAGAATTGTGCCACTTCCAACAGTCAAGTCAGTCCTTACCTCCTGGAATGATTTCATAGATTGATCTATACCCTCTTTCCTTGGCCAACCGTCAATCAAGTAAGTCATAACTGCTTGTAAAACGTTATCCTTCTTTTATGTTTTACTCCATTCTTCTCTGACAGCAGGCATGCCACTATCGTGCACTTTGAAAATTCTACTGTTAAACCCTTGGATTCCAAAATATTTAACACCTTCATCAACCCCTTATCGTGTTCGTCCCCATTTGGACCAAAAATGAAAATATTGTCTTGGAATACCTTTACATCTTTTCTTTCCCAAAAATTTAAAACTTAAACCACTGAAAGACTGCAGCCGCCGACTCTAGGTGAAATGGTGTGAGCTTAAATTGGAAACACCCATCAGGGGTGACAAAAGATGTATGTTTCTGGGTATCCTGAGCTAAAGAAATTTGGTGGTGTGATGACAATAGGTCAATGGTGAATAACCACTTGCCAATTCTGACAAAAGTTACCAGCACATTAATTCTTGGCAACAGAAATTCGCCAACAATTATGATGTTGTTCAAATGGCATAAGTCAACACACAGCACATGTTGCCATTGCTTCGTCTAGCCAACACTAATGGGGGAAACCCAATCAGAGTCTTCTATTGGTTCAATAACCCCAAAGAAAACTTCTTCTCCAGCTCTTCAGAGACTTCATCCCTAACCATGAAAGGAATGTTCCTTACCTTGTGGACATTAGGTCTAGCATCATCCTTCAAAATAATTCTGTACTCAAATCCTTTCAAATTCCCCAACCTACCACTAAAAACCTTTGGAAATCTTTTGAGCATATCATTGCCCATATGCACTCCTTTATCAACCACCATTACTTGCTCTTTGCTACTGGGATCAAGCACAATGTGCAAATTTCCATGGTCAAACTAACCAAACACAAGGGGGCCCTTTCATAGCAACATGCAATCCGCCCGAGTCAGCCTATTCTTGAATCTCAAATTAAACCACCTAAACCCAACCATGTCAATACGTTATCCACTTTAACCCTGAGGACCCCTCCAACTTTGTTTGACAATTCTTTCTCTCCGCAGCTCCTCGTTGATGATAGTTTATGGGGACCCAGAATCTGCATAAATCTTTAAGGATACATCAACAACAGTCATCCAGCACTCAAATTTAGGTCTGTGAGATTTACCATCAACATTCAAAACAAGGCTTCTACACAAACTAGCTACATTGTGACAGTGCTCGTTGTCACCTTCTGAAGTTTTCTTATCTTCCTTACTTACTGGCTCACTCACACACGTGATAGTCTTTCCTTCTCCTGCACACTTTTACAAAATGCCCTACAATGCCACAATTGCTACACTTTTGCATGGCAGCAGGCCAATTTTTGGTAAATACCAAATGTTCTTTACTGTCACAATGTTAACATCTGGTTTGATCTTTGGATTTGGAATCTTTTACACTGTACTTAGATGCTCAATTTCGAACAGTGTCATCATCTTTTGCATTCTGTTTTAACACCCTAGCACACCTACTCGACATCTCAGTTTTTAAAACAATTGCCAACACATCATTTGACGCCAAATCACCACTGACCCGTAAATGCTCCTGAATGGCTAGATTCTTGGCGTGCATCACCAACAGGTCCCGTATGAAATTGTCTTGTAATACACCAAATTTGCAGTCTAAAGGTAATTTCTTTACCTCTGCGATGTACTCTTCCGCTTAGTTATTTTTCCTTGTTTCTGTTGAAGGAACTTGTACCTGGTAATTCCAATGCAAAATCTTTGGTGTATAGTACCCATCCATATCCAAAATTACAGCCTGGAAAACATTCACATCGTCCATTACCACCAATTTTGTCATTTGGAAGTGGAAAATATTTTTGGGCAACTGCATTCCCAAGCAAATAGATCTGCTTAAACCTGCAGTTCAATATATTCTCTGCTAACTCCGTCATCTACAGCAATCGACCCTTGCATTTACTTGCATACGTCTTCACTTGGATGCCATTGAAAGTTATATGAAGAATATGAAACACTTGTTGTTATTCAGAATCTCTGTCATCAAGGTTTCATGGAAGGACTCAAACAGTTATTCCACCCAGGGTACCTCCTGACCGTGTGCGGAACATTAACAGAATCATGAGCTTTTCTTTTGAACCTCTACATTTGTGCCCATTACAATTGGGGAACAACCTTTACAACGCAACTTTTACAACGCACTACCATTACAACGCATTTTTTACAACGCATAATCCATTACAACGCATGATATTACAACGCATGACACTACAACGCATTTTTAAAAACTACCATTACAACGCATTCCATTACAACGCATACTACCATTACAACGCATACCATTACAACGCATAATATTACACTATACTATCCATTACAACGCATAATATTACACTATACTATCCAACACTTACCCTACTGATGCACCCCCTGGAGTTAGAATAGTAATTTTTACCCCTATACTATCCAACACTTACCCTACTGATGCACCCCCTGGAGTTAGAATAGTAATTTTTACCCCTATACTATCCAACACTTTCCCTACTGATGCACCCCCTGGAGTTAGAATAGTAATTTTTACCCCTATACTATCCAACACTTACCCTACTGATGCACCCCCTGGAGTTAGAATAGTAATTTTTACCCCTATACTATCCAACACTTACCCTACTGATGCACCCCCTGGAGTTAGAATAGTAATTTTTACCCCTATACTATCCAACACTTACCCTACTGATGCACCCCCTGGAGTTAGAATAGTAATTTTTACCCCTATACTATCCAACACTTTCCCTACTGATGCACCCCCTGGAGTTAGAATAGTAATTTTTACCCCTATACTATCCAACACTTACCCTACTGATGCACCCCCTGGAGTTAGAATAGTAATTTTTACCCCTATACTATCCAACACTTACCCTACTGATGCACCCCCTGGAGTTAGAATAGTAATTTTTACCCCTATACTATCCAACACTTACCCTACTGATGCACCCCCTGGAGTTAGAATAGTAATTTTTACCCCTATACTATCCAACACTTACCCTACTGATGCACCCCCTGGAGTTAGAATAGTAATTTTTACCCCTATACTATCCAACACTTTCCCTACTGATGCACCCCCTGGAGTTAGAATAGTAATTTTTACCCCTATACTATCCAACACTTACCCTACTGATGCACCCCCTGGAGTTAGAATAGTAATTTTTACCCCTATACTATCCAACACTTTCCCTACTGTTGCACCCCCTGGAGTTAGAATAGTAATTTTTACCCCTACACTATCCAACACTTACCCTACTGTTGCACCCCCTGGAGTTAGAATAGTAATTTTTACCCCTACACTATCCAACACTTACCCTACTGTTGCACCCCCTGGAGTTAGAATAGTAATTTTTACCCCTACACTATCCAACACTTACCCTACTGTTGCACCCCCTGGAGTTAGAATAGTAATTTTTACCCCTATACTATCTAATACTTACCTTAAATGTAATTTAATATTATGCGTTGTAATGGTATGCGTTGTAAAGGTAGTATGCGTTGTAATGGTAGTGCGTTGTAAAGGTATTTTTTTAAAATGCGTTGTAGTGTCATGCGTTGTAATGTCATGCGTTGTAATGGATTATGCGTTGTAAAAAATGCGTTGTAAGTGCATGCGTTGTAATAGTGTGCGTTGTAACGTCATACATCCATTACAATTCCTTTACTGAAAAGTAGCTTTCCTTGCTGATATCACATTGTTAAGGCATGTTAGCCAATTTAAGACCCTGGAAGAGCCTTTCTTTCTGGTTCAGAAAGACAGGATTGGCTTAGAACCAACCCTAA
Organism: Triturus cristatus; assembly: GCF_964204655.1. Classification (NCBI taxonomy): domain Eukaryota; kingdom Metazoa; phylum Chordata; class Amphibia; order Caudata; family Salamandridae; genus Triturus; species Triturus cristatus. The sequence continues at coordinate 183,084 of NW_028188113.1, read as the reverse complement.
ATTCCCTTTGAAAGTGGTTCCTCCATTCCAACTCATTCAAACCATTGAGCTCCCATGCTTCTCCCCACAGTCATACTCTGTGGCAGAGAGGGCCCTTCACACCCCTGCTGTCAAGTGTGCTCTCATGTATTACATTGATAGAACTGAGCTCTTTTGCAAAACTCAACAACTTTATGTTGCTTTTACCCTGCCACATAAAGGCCAGGCTCTTTCAAAAGCTGGCATAGCTAGATGGATGGTCAAATGTTTTCAAAACTGCTGCATTACAGCTTGGAGGAATTTCCCTGCTCTGCCCAGACAATATTCTACTTGCAAAAAGGAGCCAAGTTCAAAACTAGACTGCAGGATAATGCTAAGCATGTTAATCTACAGCACTACATGGTACGAACAGATACTTATGATAAAAAAGTAAGTAGAATATTCCTTATTGCAAGTTGGTTGGATTATTTATTGTGTAATTGTGGAAAAAAGGAAAAAGTAGCAATTGTAATTTTGAGTACCGTCGGTGTGCCCTATGACAGATTATGACCTCCTTGTCAAGAGATCCCTTCTATTGATTTGTATTTGTGGATCCTAGGCTTCAGTTCACAACTTGTACCAAACTCTTTAATATATAAAATTTTACCTGTGCCTATTTTTGTTTAAGGGCTTCACTAGACAAGGAAGCGTGTTTTAATCTCATTAACATTGATTATATTTCTCTCATCGTAGTGTGGCGATAAAGAATTCTGACGTCCCACCCATTCTCTCTGAAACAGTGCAGTTTTCAGCAGAGATGGAAGAAGTCCCTCTAGGTGAGTTCTGTTGCATGGAAAATCTTTAAAGCACATTAATTCTGATGGATACTTCTAACCGCATATTCCTCACCATTAGACTATTCGGCAGGCACCAGGCCATAGCAATGCTCCGGTGTGCTGGTAAATGAAGCTGTTTTGATCTTGTCCCATGCAGTAAGTGATGGAGTGGAGCCACATATAGATGCCACCCCATGTGACAATGTCTGTTCTTTCTTTCAATGCCTTGAATTGTGGATCTAGAGCTCTGCTCTCTTTTCTTTGGTTCACAAATTCTTTCAAAACTCCTTTCATGTATCTAAGGGAATGGTGTCCCCCAGCAAGGACTAAAGGGTTCAAACTATGCCATGACTGTCAGAAACAGGTGTTGATGGTGGACCCGCACAAGGTGTGCCTCTGGTGTTTGGGCTTAGTGTAAGACTCCAAGTCATGCGAACATTTTTATTTCATTCACCCGGAGGCAATTCAGGATCGTGAAATGAAAACTGTTTGCTACCAAACACCGAAATAAGTGATAGACTACATGTAAGTTCCGCTCCTGCTCCAAGTCGAGGGCACAGACTCATTCCTGCTTTCAAGGCCACTCCTGTGACCGATCCAATTCGTGTGCGAGGTCATCTGGTAAATCCAAATCTAATTCTAAGAAGAAGCATAAGAAGTTAAAGTGGGACTCAACAACAGCCAGCCACTCTCTGTCCCAAGGGAAGTCAGGTGGTGTTAAGGTGCCAATCAATCTTGCTCCAGATGCCGATCGTGGAGTAGATTCCTCAACTGGTTCAGTTGTGCCTCCCTATTTTCTCGAGCCATCTGCAACACCGCAGAAGGTTGAGGCCTTTAAGGAGGCCATGCTGCATATTTTCGGCACTCTGCTGGCTCCCTCTGGCACACCTTTGGGCTCCAAGGGCCCACAGGGCATCCAGTTAAGTTACCACTGGCAGATCCATTATCTGTGCCATCTGTGACCCTCAAACCCATCCTGGGTTCTGCACCACCTCTGGCGCAGACTTCCATTCCAGCTCCAAAATCTATGCTGGTTCCTTCTCCACTGACATTGGCCCAACATCACCAGTGGTGGCAGTGCATCAACTGCTGATTCAAGTGTCCGACTTCGAGCTGAATCCACTTCGAACTGACCAAGGTCACCCCTGACTTTACTTCAGAACACCTGGTCCTAGTATGCTCTGATTCAGTCAAAGCACTTCCTCTTCCACAAGGTCTTCCTCAGAGGCCTTTTCGCATTTTTAACTCTTTTTTTCCTTTAATTTTATTAACATTTCAATCATAAGAACATACATGTACATATTAGGATCCATCAGCATCCCCTCAACCTTCCCTTGTGTCCCAAAAGCAGACCTTTGCCAAATATAGCACACAGTAACATTTACATCCATGCTCGCCTTCCATGTTGTTTGTCAATCATTAACTGTTAACTCCCTAACAGTCACACCCTTCTCCCATTTCCATATTGTGGTTGTTAATTATAAATTGTAACTTATGCCTAGCCTCTCTTCATAATCAAGGAGGATCCCAGTAGGTCTTTCCTGATTTTATTTTCCCTGATCTATTTTTGGCAGGGACTCAACCCTCTGGTCCCAGTACTAAGGTCCTGTTTCTCTTGAATATGGGGGGCTTTGTAAATCCTTCGACATTGTTGCCCATGCTCAAAGGTCATCCTCCATTTTTCGTCCTTCCGGATTAGTTTCATGTGGACTGCTTCTGCAGCTGCCTCTTCGCTCATGTCCCTTAGCCATGCCTCTATAGTCGGAGGCGAGATGCATCGTCAAGCTATCGCAATTCATCTTTACGCCAGGACAAGACCTGGAATTTCCTACTCGGCTTCCTTTTTGTGTGTGCTGGAACCAGCCCCAGCAACACTGTCGTTATTTCTAGGGATACTACCCACCTTGTGGCCGCCCTCCATCGGGTCAGGACAGTCACCCAATATGTTGTCAGCTGCCGGCATGCCCATACCATATGAATAAATTCTGCGTCTATATCTCCACGTCTAGGACATTCGTTCGAATATTCCCAGTAGATCCAGCTCTGAGTCCGTGGGGTGAGATTTGTTTGGTGTATGAAATTATATTGGATAAGTTTAAAACGTGCATTAGTATTTACGGCTTTAACCTGTAACTCCTTCATGTATTTACTTCCAGGTAGGGGCAGTTAGAGGCTCCCAAATTATGGTCTCCCATTTGTCCTGGATGGGAAGAGGTTCCCCCGGGTCATCCTCCCAGTCCGAGTGATATAGATGTGAGACTAACCGACGGCCCTCTGCCATAGTAAGCATAGTTTACAAGACGTTGGTCCAAGGGGGCTCCACCGGGAATGATGGCCAGAGTTTGCGCGCCACTCTCGATATTTTCCCATATTGTAAGAATTGGCCCATTCCTAAACCAAAAGCTGCTTTCGCTTCCATCCTTGTAATAAATCTCCCACTAACATAAAGGTCTCCCATCTGGTGGCACCCCCACCCCTCTGGCCATCTCCGCACCGACATGGAATCAGCTACCTCTCAAAATGGTTTCACCACCCATAATGGCATATTTGGGGCCTGAGGCGCACATTTTACTACTTTAAAAACCACCCTTTCCCATATCCTGGTAACATGTTGGACAATCTGTGGGACATCTGCCAGAGCCCCAGCCCCAAGCATCAAGAGCCCAGGGAGGGAGGATTGTTCCCCACATGTACCCGTGCAGTAATTGTTTTTCCTAATTCTCTTCATCGTCCAACCAGTGGACTACATGCTGTAAGTGAGATACCATATAATATAGTTCCACTCGAGGCATCTCCAGGCTTTCTGCGCCCCACGCCCGCTGCCGTGTCCGCAGTCGCACCCGTTTCCGTTTCAGTCCCAACAGAAAGTCCACCATCAGCCCCTCCAGTATTCGAAAGCAATAACTAGGGATCTTGTATAGGGAGTTTTGCATTGTATAAAGACATCTGGGGAGGACGATCATCTTTGCGATTGCAATCTTTCCCATTAGGGATAGGTGTAGGTACCTCCAGAAATGTATAGAGCTTTGTAGCCCCTCCAAGAATCTTCCTATATTGAGTTTCATGTATGATGAGGCTGTGTGTGCTAGTTTGATTCCTAAATACCTAGTCCCTTCAGTAGCCCAGGATAGACCCACCTCGGGCAACTCCTTCTTTGGCCTCATTGCCATTTTCCCCATGTGGATCAGTTTAGATTTCCTCAGGTTTATATGGAGCCCTGAAAAGGTCTCAAAATCCTGAAGAATTTTAATAATGACAGGTACCAACTGCTCTGGTTTCTTGGGCGAACACAGCAGTGTTGTCCGCATATAAAGATACTACATGGTTTGTCACCCCGAGATTCACCCCCCACTACGCCAACCGTCTCCGCAGTGTGGCAGCAAAAGGCTCCATGGTGGGTGCGAAGACAAGTGGGGACAAGGGGCACCCCTGTTGCATGCCCCGTTGCAACCGAAATGCCTCAGAGATCAATCTCCCAACCTTACCCGGGCGACCGGGGCAGTGTACAACAGCTGCACCCATCTATGAAAATCCAGGCCCACTCCGAATCTCAGTAGGACCAACCACATATATGACCAATTGATTGAATCGAGCGCCTGTTATATATCAAGGATCGCCGTTGCATAGTCATCCTTCAGTAAGCATGGGGCATGCCAAACATATGCCAGGTGTCGTAAGCTGTGGGTGGTGCTTTGTTTCTGAATAAACCCAGCCTGGTCAGTATGGGTCGTGTGAGGCATGTGGGGATACAGACTTGCTGCTATGATTCCACTAAGTATTTTCATATCAAGATTTAGAAGTGAGATCGGTCTGTATGAATCAGGTAATTCGGGGTCTCCGTCTGGTTTCGGGATCATAACTGCCAACGCCTCCCTCAGGTAGCCGGAAGGGTCTATGTCCTCCAGGACTCAGCGTAATCCTACAGCAGAGGGTCCACTAGCTGCAAGGCAAACATCTTGTAAAACTCAGAGGGAAGACCATCGGCCCCAGGGCTGTTTGCTGGTTTCAGACACTTGATAGCTGCCAAGACTTGTTCTCTGTTTATAGGCACTCCAAGAGCATCCTCCCCCTCTGGGTCGAGACTCAGCAAATCAAGAGTTTCCAAGAAGTCCCAGACCATTTTCGATGGTGAGGGTGCCTGTTTCTCATATGTTCTAGCTAACGTTTTGGCTAGGACCTCAAGGATAGCCTGCTGCATGTAAGCCAAATGTCTGTTGTCTCCCCTAAGTTTCAATATGGGCACTATGGTGGATTCCTTTCTGAAAAGCCTTTGGCAGTAGGCCTTGTATATGGCTGCTCCCCATTCCCCTAAAATCTGGGGACTCCTGTGGAGATGAGCCTCCAACCTGCACAACCCCTGCTCTTGCTTTTGTATACCGCATTATAGTTGTTTTCGCACGCCATAGGTTGTCTTGATAGAGACTCCCCAGAGGACAACCTTCATGGTTTCCAATTCCACTGCCCTACTTGAGGTCGATCCCCAGTTCTCCTCAAAGTAACGAGTCAGCGTTTCAGTGATCACTGCAACAAAGGGGGGATCCATCAACGCCTCTGCAAACAATCGCCAGGAGGGTATTTCCAGACATTCCGGTTTCCCCCACAGACTTCGCAAGACTGGGGAATGATCTGAGATATATCTAGGCAAGTACGTTATACCATCCACCTCTGAGGTGAGGTCTAAAAACAGGAAGAAGTAGTCAAGCTTGCTGGAAGTCCCTGTTGCCGGGGTACACACGAAAACGTTATTTTACTCGGGGTTGCAGTCCCTCCACACATCCCTCAACTGCAATCCCTCACTGAGATCTTCCAAAGTCTCCGTCATCCGAAGCTTTGTGTTTGCGTGTGGGGGTTTCCTGTCCAGGGTTCCAGCCACCGCAGAATTTTTTCGCCCGCCACGGTTATAGCCACGCCCAAATGGGGCGTGCCCAATGTCATTAACTCAGGGAAGAAGGAGGAACAATCATTATTGAGGGCATATATACTGAGAATACTCAATTCCCTCCCATATAGTGTACCATGCAGAACCACATACCTCTCCTCCGGATCTGTTATGTGATGTAAATGTCTGAGGGGAATCCCTGGAGCTACCCATATTAGTGTCCCTCTTGCAAAGCCTGAAACATTTTTGACTCATATTGTAATCAACCTGATAATAACGATGGTGATGATGAGGATGATTTACCCCCACACAATGATGTTGAGGAGGGTGAATTATTGGTTGTATGGATTAGACGCTTAGCTGAGGTCCTATACCTAAAGCTGCCTTCAATTGAAGTCAAGACAAATGCACTTACTGAGGTGCTGCACCCTTGGCCAGTCCCTACTGAGACCTTACTTCCATTTAATAAATGCCTGATTGATACCCTTATGTGTACTTGGACGGAGCCTTGCTCTTGACCACCTGTCAACAGGCAGGTGACCAGTCACTACAGACTAGCGCAAGGCAACCCCGATATTCTTATGCGGCACCCAACTCCAGAGAGTTTAATGGTTCAAGCTTCTACCAGCAAAGCAAACCCTAATGCATGCCACACAACCTCTCCAGATAGGGAGTCAAAAAGGATATAGAAGTTCTGTAATCAGATGCTCTCTTCCTCCAGCTTGGCATTGTGTTTAGTCAATGCCTTTTACCTGCTAAGCCATTATACACACACTCTTTTGGGACAGGGCCAGTGTGATCTTGACTGCAGTCCCAGGGTAATTTTGAGACTCTTTGGCTCAAACCATTCAAGACGGCCAGGATGCGGTAAAATATATCATTAGAGCTGGCCAGGATACTACTGACTAATCGAGGTGCACCGTAGGCCCTATTTTGGTGCCTCATTGCCACATGTGGATGTAATCCACTGGCTTTTCTTGAGACAAGCAGGTGTATCCAATAGAGATGCCTTTTTATGGGACCTGTCTCTTTTGAAAAAAGTCTGTTTCTGCCCTCCAGTGGTTTCAAAAAAGCAGTACCACAGTGCATTCCATGGCTTTTAGACCCTGTCTGACAGTTTCATCAATAGCATAACCCTTCAAAGGCTATTCCAGAGGGCTGCTGTATAGACACCTCAGCAGTCACCCCATACCTTTCATGGCTGGGGATCAAGCAAACAACATGCAAGTCACTATGGTTCGACTCAGGCCTCCGCTCCTGTAGAATTAGCCTCCAAGCCATTGTAGATTGCATTTAGTGGTACTCAGCCACACTGGTGCACTCAGGCATTTTCTTACTGGGTGGCAGGCAGTGGCGGCTCCTCTGCTAAGGTGGAGGATTAGCGCCCTACTGCTTTTTTGCAGTGAAAGACAGAGAAAATAAAGTGATATTAACTCGTGGTATTATCATTTTATTTTCTCTTACTTTCACCCACAGATTTGCCTGAGGGGGCATGGGCAGGGGAGGAGTGTTTGTACCCTTCTAAAGTGCGCAATGACTGCTTGACGGCCCTATTGGGCCGCCAAAAACAGTCATGCGCACTTCGCATGTTCTCCGTGCAGGCTGCATCACAGCCTACGCGGAGAACATGCTCAGGCCTCCAGTTAGAATATGAGCACTGAAAAACGGTGCTCAGACCAATCACAACGCTGCAAGGCAGCATTGTGATTGGCTGACTGGGAGCTTGGGTGTGCTTCCAGTGGCCAACTCCGAGCAAGGGAGGACTACGGAGGTGAGACAGGCGGGGAAGAGGCAAAAGGGTACGTTTTTAAATTTTTTATTTTTATTAGTTTCAGAAACACATATTGCGTATAGCATTAACGTCATACATTTTGCAAGAACTAGTTCAAACAAACAATCTGTGGCTATTTAGTCTTAGTGCCCAATTGCCCTCCAACACAATTAAATTTGTCGATACAGAAATTTAATTAATACATGCAGATTGACAGTGCTATAGATCATCACATTCTGATAACGTTTCTTGTTCCTTAGATCTCAAATATTGCAACAGTGGCTCCCAAATGTCTTTGGGTCGAGAAGGGGCTGGGAGTTCTTCTGCATACAATTCTAGGTTCTCCCTACAGTACACAAGATCCCTTATCCAATTGTCCGGCAGCGGAGGAGCTGAACTGTCCCATCTCATCGCCACTCTCCTCTTGGCCAACAGTAACTCAATTCTAATAAACTTGCCAATTGCACTTTTCAGAGCCGGCGTGTAGCACAGCAGACACACCTGTGGAGTACAATGTAGGGTAATAGTTGTCATGGTTTGTAGTCTGTGCAGCACCTCCACCCAGAACGCAGCCACCTGATTGCATTCCCAGGCAATGTGCCAGAAGTTAGCCCCCTGTGCCCCACATCGTTTGCACGTATCATTGTCCCGAAGGTCATATTTATGTAGCTTCAGTGGTGTGTTGTATGCTTAGTGCAAGAATTTAAAATGAATGATGCGTAAGTTACAATTGGACGTGAATGCGCTAGTTACCTGACAGCGATATTCCCACTTCTTTTGTGTGAGCTGAGGGAGGAGTCTATGAGTCCAGCAATAAAGGCTTCTGTCCGTGCTAATAATTTTCTCGTCTCTTGCAGCCCTTTATAGCTTAGTAATCAGTTTATGCCATGTGGGGCTTACTAGGAGTGTCTGTAAGGTTTGCAATGTTGGTGGTTCATCAGGAAAGGTATGGTAGTATGCCTGTATCGCGTTCTTAAGTCGTTGGAATTGGAATAAAAATAACGGCGACATGTTGTGAATATATTGTAACTGGTCTATCGTGATGAAACTACCATTTGGGTAGGGGTCTTGCATTTTGTCTATGCCTACTGATTTCAGGGCATGCATGGCTCCTGCCTCCTGTGTGACTGATAGTGCTGCATGTTGATCTAATGGGAGCATGGGGGCATATAGTGGGAGCTTCGCCGCTATCCGGCCCAGTGCCTGCCAGGCTGCAACCGTGGTATCTATTGTATTGATTTCCTGTTTGGGGGTACCTCTGTGCAAGTATGACAGAATGCATCTTAATGGAATCTGGTGTGCCTCCCCATCTTCAACCGCTACATGAGGAATGAATTCATGGTGCTGGTACCAGAAGTATGAAAACTGCGCTTGAGTGCATAGATAGTACAGATACATGTCTGTGACTCTAAAGCCACCTTTACCATAGTCCAGTATAAGTGTATCCCAGCTCACACGGGGAAGCTTGCCTCCCCATACCAACCTCATCAATAGCGAACATATGGTTTTTAAAAATTGGTGAGTCAATTTTATGGGTATGTTGCTAAATAGATATAGAAATCAGGGCAGGACCGTCATCTTGATACGGCTATGTGGTCAGCCAATGATAGCGGCATCCTTGATCATCTGTCTACCTGTTGTTTCAATACTGTGCAGGCAGCGCCATAGTTTTCCCTAATGACCATTTCCGGGTCGTGATGAACCCATATCCCCAGGTATTTTACAGGGTCGGATGCCCACTCAAGAGGAAACTCCAGAGCATGAGGGACAGTAATCATGGTCAGAGGTACTTTCACCGATTTGTTCCAATTGATGCTGATCCCCGAGAGGCGCTCAAACCTAATACACTCGCGCAGGATTGGAGCTAAGAACATTTGTGGTTCCCTGATAAAGAGCAACATGTTGTCAGCATAAAGTGATATGCTCACCAGACGATGGGCAAATCTAAGGGCCGCATCCCTATGCCGTTGGCTGATGAAGCAGGCCAGTGGTCCCAGCACAGGGGAAAAGAGCAGCGGCGATAGCGGGCACCCTTGTCTTGTGCCTCTACAGATCCTGATTGGTTCTGATGTTATCCCGTCAACCCGGACGCGCACTCTTGGACCAGTATACAGTAACCGTATCCATCTACTGTGGAATTCAGGGACCCCCATGCGCTGTGGTATTTGATACATATACCCCCATTCGATGGAATCAAAAGCCTTGGCTGTGTCCAGCATCACTGCCTCAGCCTGAAGCTTAGGGTCAAGAATATGGAACGTTGCGATAATTGTTTGCAAATTGTGTGATGTGGACCTGTCTGGAATAAATCCAGATCGATCTGGGAGAACCAACATCGGCATTAACGGTTGGAGCCTAATGGCCAGGACTTTTGCCAACACTTTTGCATCAGTATTAATAAGTGACAATGGGCGATATGATTCGCAGATGTGTGGTGGTTTGTCTTTTTTTTTAAACAGGGTGATTATTAGGGCTTCTCTTAGCGATGGCGGTAGTATTCCTGACTCATAGGCTTCTTCGTACATATCCAACATTTAGGGTGTCAGTTCATCCGCAAATTCCTTATAGAATTCACAGGTGAGGTCATCGGGCCCTGGTGCTTTCTTGTTAGGCAATGATCGAATTGCCTTGCGGATATCAGCGGCCTCAATTGGTTGGCAGAGATATTTGTGTGTCCTACGGATAGCCAGGCGGTCACAACATCTGCAAGGTAGTCTTCTAGCTCCTTGGAGTCAGTTCCCCTTTTGGAGGTGTACAATTCTGTATAGCATGTGCGGAATGTGCCGCAATTGCTGATGTGGAATAGTGATCCCCCTGTGTGGTCTGTGATTTTTGTTATGATTTGACGGTCTGTTCTTTGTTTGATCTTGTAAGACAGATTTCGTCCGTCTCTGCCTCCCTCGCCATATGCACGGGCCACGTGTCTCTTAGATAGGTAACGTACTTCACCAGCTGCCAATTCGTTATACTCTAGTATGAGATCTTTAATACGGGTGAGTGTTTGCGTGCACGGGAAAGTCTTGTTCAAGCTGCTCTAGTGTGTTTTCCACTCTGGACCGTTGGGCTTGGAGATCCTTAAGTATGCCTGCTGTTGTGCCAATGCGTTTGCCCCTGATACTGACCTTGAAGGCCTCCCAAAGTGTTGCAGCACTGCTCACTGACCCCTTATTTAAATCAAAATATTGGACTATAGCCTCCCTGATCTAGGGTGTATAGAGGATCAAGAAGCTCCTCTGATCGAAACCGCCATGTAAACTGATGGGGGAAGCTTAATAGGATACATACTGTGATTCTAATGGGGTTGTGATCGGACAGTGTTCTGGGTAGCGTGTCTTTTGTGGACACCCATGCATTAGCACTCTTAACCACCAGCCAGTAGTCCAGCCTTGACCAACTGCCATGAGCGATCGAGGTGTGCATACCCACCAGCCTATTAATGTATCGCTTTCTCCATGCGTCTACAAGACCTAGTTCAGCCATCCCATTGTTTATAACCTGAGCAGCTCTGGGTGAATGGCCACCACACTCTCTGAATTTGTCTTTGCTAGGGTACAAATGTGTATTAAAGTCCCGGCCCCAGATAATTTCAGCGCCAGGCCTGTCCCGTAATACATTAAATATGCCCTCAAAAAAGCCAGGCTCGTTAGTGTTGGGTCTGTATACATTGACTATGGTTATAGGTGATCCAGCCTATTTGCCGTGTATTATAGCATATCGTCCCACATCATCCGTGCAGGATTTAATCAAAGTGAACGGAAGATTTTTCTTTACAAGTGTGAGCACCCCTCTGGCATATGTTGAGTAGGAGGACGCCAGTCTGCACCCCGCCCACTGCGCACCCACTTTGTTTCAGAATGCTTTGTCAGGTGCGTCTCCTGCAGGAGTACTATCCTGATATTATGTCTGTTCAAATAGGCCATTACTTGTCTTATTTTTGGGGGGGGAATTCTGCCCTCGAACATTCCACGTCATGCATGATATCCGCTCATTATCTAGCACTGTCATGTTATCCCGTCGTGAAATCTGCTTTTTGCATCTTTACAGTGGAGTGAAATATAGTTCAACATTGGTATCAAAGGATCACATTGAGCCATGTAAAACAGTCCCCCATTACTCCACCTCCTATGTCCAGCCCCACCCACTTCAGCACCCCCAACTTACCAAAGCCATCACTTAAACACAACAACAACCCCCAAATACAAGGTACAGTAGTCATTAGATGTGGGCTACACCCATGGGGGAGCGCAGGAGCACCTTTAGCCTCCCAGGTAACAAGGGAGGTGGCTGAACAACGTAAAGAAGTTACCCGCTTCTTGTATATATCTAAACTGAGGAAAGGACATAAATGTGTTCCTGCTTGCGGCATCAACTACAGTGCGTGTGTTACAATTGAATTAACTTACAGCCATTAGGATATCTGGAGGCATCTGAGCGTGACCCTCTTATTTTGCATACAGAGAGCAAGAAGGAACCAAGTACCAATGGGTTTGTGGTATCATCATGCAAAGTATGAGCACTCAGCAAGAGCAACCGTAGTCTTTGTGCATCATGGATTAGTCCTCTTCTTCTGGTGTGCCAGATGTTTCTTGACTGCGACGCCTTAGGGCTTTAGCATAATCCATGGCTGCTTTAGGGCTAGTGAAGATCCTGAACTTCCCCTCCGCACCAATGCGCAGACGGGCCGGGTAGAGCATAGCTTATGGAACACTCTCTGCCAGTAGTAGCTTCTTCACAGATTGGTACTCCTTCTTTGATGCTTGGACCGCGGCAGTGAAGTCCGGATAGAAGGCCAGTTTATTTCCTTGATAGTTTATGGTGCCCTGTTCCCTGGACCTGCGCAAAACTGAGTCTCGATCCCTGTAGTTCAACAGACAGGCGATAATCAGTCTTGGTGAGGCACCCGTGGGGGGGGGGGGTCGGGGGGCAAGCCGCCAAGGTGCTCCGCCCCAAAGATCCAAAGATCTCACGTAGCATCGTCTCAACATAGGATTCCAGTCTCCCCGTGTTGGTCGATTCTGGCAGTCCAGTAATTCATAAGTTTCTACGACAGGAGTGGTCCTCAAGGTCCTCATTCTTAGCTTGAATGATGGCGACCACCTTTTTCATTTCGAGAGTCTTGGTGGTCACTTGTAAGTTATCCTCAGTGTCTGAGATGTGTTTTTCAGCTTCGCCTAACCTGGTGGCGTGTTTATCTAGTTTCGCCGACATATGGTCCATCCTGTTTTAAGCGCATAAATGTTTCCATCTATAGACTAGAGACTGCTTTGCATGGTTAGAAGCGTTGTTTCGAGTGACGTTGAGTGTTCAGTAATGGCATCCAGCTCTGAATCTGAGGTAGCTTTCTGCTGCGATCTGCCTCGCGCACGTGATTCAAAGTTGAGCCGGGATTGTCCTCTGTCTGTTTTCCCCATGCCTGCCCTCTTAAGTGTTACAGCAGTGTGTAGACTATTGGTGATCACCAATTCTCACTGGGCACTGGAGTGCACAACGGTAAGCTGTGGGCACATTGTTACAAAGGGAGCAGCAACCAGCATGCATGTACAGTATAGAATCCAAGGAGTGAATTTATTAACCTGCGCAAGTTTAGAGCCAGGAGATGAGCAGTACAGTCACAGCAGTGTGTAACCTAATGGTGAGCACCAGCCCTCACTGGGCGCTGGACCGCACAACTGTATGTAGCGGGCAATGTTGTTACACGGGGGAGCATCAGCCAGCATGCATGTAGAGCATAAAACTCCAAGGAATGTCTCTATTCACCTGTGTAGTTTCAGAATCCGGCGATGAACACTGCAGTCAGGATCTCACATCCAACCCGGCAATCACATTTTACACAAGCTGCGCTGTTTTTTAAATCAGAGCTGTGGCAGTGGGATATTGTGCTAAGTTCTAATGTCTGGGCAGCTGAGGCAACTCTCCACTGCACTTGCGCCTCAGCTGCACGTCAGTTGCTAAAATCAGCACCCAGTTCCTCCAGGATCACGGGCGGAACAGTGGGGCAGCAGAGGTCTAACTGAAGAGATGTCTCCGGCGGGTCCAGTCACAACACCATACTCAGAGGCATCAGAGGGAGGAGATTCAGCAAGCGCTTGCAATGGCGGCCCTCCGCACCGCCTCCGCTGCTCAACATGGGCCCGCTCGATGACCAGCGCTCGGGCACGGACACTGCCGGCCGTCCCGGAGCACTCGTCAAGCATTCAAAGGTATTGTGTCCCCTGGGAGGCCCTTCAGTGTTCACTTAGTCGTCCGCCGAGGCAAGGGCACGTGGAGGGGAAACAACCTTTACAACGCAGTCATTACAGAGCACTACCTTTACAATGCAGTTGTTACATCGCAACATCCTTTACATTGCATGCCATTACAACGCGGCCATTACATCGCATGTCACTACAACGCATGTCATTACAACGCATGTCACTACAAGGCATACCATTACAACGCATACCACCGCCACGGGACGCTGACCCACGGGAGACTGGGGTAGAGTCATGAGGGCAGAGCAGGGCCTCACATGTGTCATAGGTGCCTTCCGCAGAGTGTCACGGGGGAGAATGGGAGGTCTACCCCCAGGGCATGATGCCGAGGGCACATGCCAGCTGTGTACGGCAACATGGCGGATATGAATGCCACAGACCCAGGCCCGACACCAAGTCTGTACCTGTCCGTTGCTGACGACAACCCCCAGGCCACCGGCTCAGACACCAACGATGTTCCGCAGGAGGATGACGGTCACTCATGGTGCACAGGGTTAGTGGCACCACGTGTCGCAGGCCTGCGATATGGAATTATGCCTCACTGATTGAAGGGAGCCTTGTTCTGTGGCCGCTGCCACGGACTTGGGGTCCCTGCCATTCAGGACACTGTTCCACATGTAGGACCTACTGGGCCAAAGAGCAGGCCGGTGGAGCATGTAAATTAGTAAGGAGTGATGTGGACCAGCGTCGGGGGGGCAGCGATGGTCTGCGGAGGCTGCAGAGGTCGCGGGACTAGGGCTTGGTGCTTGCACCGGGACGTGTTGGACCCTCTGTGACACACGACGGTGTCGGCAGGTAAGCAGTGCGGCGCTGGGGCGGGCAGATCTGGTCTGTCCATCAGCGTCCTGGGTTGCAGGAGGCGCACAGGGTCGCAGGCCCCGCTGCTCACAGCGTCGCCCTCATGGCAGGCTGCGTGGCACCGCAGTGTCAGTGATGTTGGCCTTCCCGGGAGTGGACCACGCCCTGCGCAACGGGGTTTGTCACCACACCCCTGCGCAGCCCTGGCGTACTCGGGGCCAACCCACTATGCTCACGCACACAGGAGGGGACGCAGTGTGCAACACTCCCGCTATCTGTCCCATGGCCTGGGGTGACATGGTTGTGTCCACTGCTCACTACTCTCCAGTCACCAGCAGTTGTGGTCTGCATGGACATATCAGTTGTTTGCATTCCCATGACTGTCCTGCACATCCACGCCTCACTTCTCGTGTACATTCCCACTCATGGGTCACTTGCATCCTCGCACATGGCATCATTCCGCATCTCCACACGTTCAGCTGTTGTGTGACTGTGGTGCCATGAAATGTCTGTATTGGGTGCAGGGGTAGCACAGGATCGACATGGAGTGGTGTAGTGATGTCTGGTAGGTGGTCGTGTAGTTTGACATGTTGCATGTGGTTTGGTCATGTGTACATTCCCACAGTTGTGCGTTGTGTGTTGGTGGCTTTGGGGTGTGTGATGTGTTGGTTTGGTACTTACCAATGAGTAGTCCCGTTCCATATGTGCCATCTTGGAAGCGCTGGTTGATGATGGACTGTCGGAAGATGAAGGAATCATGCACACTGCCTGGGTAGTTGGCGACGACATTGGTGAAGAGTCCCCGGTGGTCCACTATTGCCTGCACATTGATGGAATGCTGATGCTTTCTGTAGAGATAGTGGTGTGCAGTATCCGCAGGGGCCACAAGTGGGACATGTGTGCAGTTGATTGACCCCAACACGGCCGGGAATCCGGCTATGGTGTAGAAGCCTTGCTTTGTCTCCAGCTGTTCCTGCGCAGTGTTGGGGAAGTGAAGGTACTGGGGTATGAAGCTGAGGATGGCATCCAGAACAGGTGTGATGAACTTTGATAGGGTTGGCTGTGAGACCCCTCCGACTCTGGCAGTTGTTGGTTGGAAGGTACCAGAGGCCAAAAGATGCAGCACGGCCCGAAGCTTTGTCTGCGGAGGGATGTGGGTTCTCTGCTGTGTTGGAACCGTCAGCCTGTGGGCGATGTGGGTCATGATGCGGGGGATGGTTACATCTGCTTGAGGAAGGTGTTAAATACCTGCGGCTACCGCGGCTTAACGTCTGGTTTTGGTTCTCTTCGCAGATTTGGCAGTTTGTTGTGAAAGGGGTGGTGTGTTTTTTTCATGTGTTTTTGCACGGGAACACCTACTCTGCATCTCATTAGGGTTAGTTGGTGGTGTACGCCGTGGTGATACATTTTGGGGCAGTTATCGCAGGAATACTGGCCATGTCTGCAGTTTGCACCAGCTTGTGAATGGGGTGTTGGGTCTATCTCCACTTTTGATGCGTTAAGGTGGAGATAAGTCCTTGTGAATGTGCCCCTGATTCTCTAGGTTGAAGAAATCTAGTCTGACACCCTATCTATAATCTAGAAAACAGATTCCAAATACTTTTTACCAAGGATAGTTTGTCTTTGGACTCAGACGTTTTGTGCAGGCTGGTGCTGAATAATTGAAGTTTGTTCCTTGGTACGGTATCTGTTATGGGCTTGGAACACATTTGCAACACCTCATGAAAATTGGAGTTATATTGCGCTCTACCAATTTCATGTGCTGTTTTCACTGATGTGATAACTGTAGCAGGCATAACTTTGTTGCTGCCGAGATTGAACAGATCACCACTCTCCTCCAATTTGTTGCAACAAGATCATCATGCTGGACAGCTTGACCTCTGGTTGTGGGTGTTGCAATTAGGTATTGTCTTAGCTTGGAACTCATTTTCAGGCACTACAGAAGACACATTGAAGATGAAAAAAGAAAGGAACATATTAACACATATGAATAAATGTTGATACATGTCAATAAGTATGAATATTTACATCAAATTTATAACCGATTTGAATTTTAAAGTTTTCTACGTGATTTTATTGGGCATTTTATGACGTCATAGGCAAGATCCACTTAGAGTCTCGCTATTATATGATTACTTGTCAAGTCTCCACTCACCTGAAATCCAGGATGTTCAATTTGAGAGATGAGACGATTGTTCTCTATGCCCTCGAAACTCTATAGCTGTTCGGCTGTACTCAAAACACAGCTTGACAAGAATAGACTTCCAGGGGAAGGGGGAAAATGGGACAAAATAATAAAAAAGAAAACAAACACACGTCTTCCTTTGGACCAGGGAACGTCTTTGGCGCTGACTGCAATCTATTCAGTTACTCTGTGGACCGTATTGACTTTCTTATTTCTGGCATCTAAATGCAATAAACAACATTAGCTAACACCTACTTACACATTGAATTCAGTTGTTTAAACATTAAATACAGTGCATAAAACTATACTTTTCTTTTTGTATATTGCGTAATTCACAAAAAGAGTTATGGTCACTCTCTATCATCTGGAGAAAAATGTCTGCAACAATATATATAGCTTTCTGTAGTAAAACAAATAACATGAATTACCTGAAATGCAAATAGTCACACGTTCACTAATACAAATCTTTTAATGCCGTATGTCACACTTACTCCAAAAAATATGTGTCTGAATTAACCCTGGGCGTAGTTCGCGTAGTAGCGCTATGCATAGCTACGCGAAATGCACTTCGCACTACGCGAGAACTGCGTAGTGCGCTGTTTGCGATGATTGCACAGTGCCGGATGCTTGTCTGCACTGTGCAATCATTGAAAACGGCATCTTGCACAGTGCGAGTTGTCGTTTTCTGCCACTCGAGTAGATTTTTACTCGAGCGGCAGCTTTCTCAACGCGGACTGGTAGTTTCTCATCACGAGTGGTCGCGAGCATACGTGACCACTCGCAATGAGAAACCTGACCTCCCCGCGTTGAGAATCTCGCCGGGAGGTTTATTTTTCGCGATCGCCAAACTTGATGTTGCTGATCGCGAACGAGGAAAAAGTCTCACCGGGATATCATTTTGCTCGCTCGCGGTCGCCAACTTGATGTTGAGGACCACGAGCGAGCAAAAAATACCAACTACTCTATGCTACGCAATTTTGCACTATTCTACGTGCAAATCGCGTAGCGCGAAGTAGCACAAACTATGCAAACTTCCCGAGCATAGCGTAGTTGTCCGCCCAGGGTTAGTCTAAATTCTAAATATAAACTCTTAATAAGATTGCAGGAATTGAAGTCCAAAGTCTCAAGATTAAACAAATATTGAGAACAGCTTGGAGATGAGTCTCTCCCTCTTGAAGTCTTTCAATGCCCAAGAAATGTGGAATGAGAACAAAAGTACCTTCATGAGTTGTGCGCTCTGTTCACTGTCTTTTAAAATGTTAAATAAATAGAAATACCTGTATCTGAATTCCACGCTCTGTCTCTGCAAACTACTTTTCCTTTCGTTGCTTCTGGGACGGTAGATTCCCCAGACGAATCGGATTCAGAGGAGGAAGATGTCCTGCTGGCTTGGCAACCAAAGCTCACTCGGACAGTAGGATCGAGTCTGGAAACCAATTGGATGAAATCTGCAACGCGGCAGCGCCAAGACGAGAAATCAGGTAAGTGAAGATTAGGACGACGAGAGCCAGCGTGTCACGTGGCGCTGGAAATCTACTTATAGGCCTCAGCGGGGGGGGTGCATAGACGCCTGTCACCGGCTCACATGTAAATGAGCTCAGCTCTTTGCAGGACACGTGCACCTTCAACTGCAGACAGCAGATTTCAACAAAATCTTTTTATGGCTTAAATCGATTTAAAAAGCCAAACAAAGTTTGTTGACAGCAGTATGTGATTTCAGAATAAATGAGAAAGATTAAACTGAGCAGTTAGAGACTATCACCAACAAAAAAACACACGAACGACAACAATTATACACAATTAGACTGGGAATGTTGGACTGAGAACCACTGGATAATTCTATTGGTGTCTTTTTAATAAATTATGCGGAACCACTTACTATGCAGAAACACTTAATGCACAATGTTGGTTCTAGCCATGTTCAAGACACGACCCCTAACATTACTATTAAAAAGACGAACGTCTGTACCAACTTTCAGCTTTCTATCCCAAAGTGAATGATTTTCGTTCGAAAACAGGCTGAACAGCCGTACTGTTACTTATGAACACTTGCCAGGAATCTGACCGCATCTGTAAACGTTCCTTAAGCAGAGGTCCCGCATGCCCCTATGACAGTCACTACAAAACTATGAATGCTGCATACCTTATTGTTCAGCAGTGAAGTTTATCAGATTGTTTCAACAAACTGCAGTTCTTATAACAGCCACTAGATGTGAGTATGAGCACACGTGTCAAGACTTGGAAGCAGCAGAAACTTCAGGATACAAGAGAAAACGACATTCTTCGGTGAGTTTTTGTCCAGCCTCTCTGAACAGCTGGATATCCTTGCAGCAGCAAATCACAGTTTTGTGAACCATGTTTGAGCGAACAGGAGCTAAAATAATGTTGAGGCAGACAAACTGCTGGAGGCTGCATTAAAGATACGTAAAGCTAAGTAACTAATCAAAGCTTGTTCATCTCCTGTCATTGCACAACGGATGCAGGTCACACAAGAACATGGTTGAAATCGCTGCTGTTGTGAACAAAGTAAGGCTCTGCAATTTCCTGTAATCTGTCAGTGTAGCGTTCCTGACGCTATGGATTGCATGATTGAGCAGCAGCGCTAAATAAGACACAGGAGCCGGTACTTTGTAGTTAACACACGCGGCTCCGACTGCCGCGCCGAGGCCACGCCTCTTTATTTATATTAGCTAGCGCCTGCCGTCACGCTTCAGCGCTAGCGCACCCCAGCAGCGCAGAAGGCTAGAACGCCTCGCGCGCGCCGGACATTACATTCCTTCCAACCTTCATAAAACATTAAGCAAAACATAAAATCAGAGACCAACGATGAGTCTGTTACCAGTCTGCCAGTCCTTACAGGTCACACCATATAGTCTGCCAGCTGGGATGACGGTGCCGGGTTCTTCCTCAGGTTGTAGCGGGATGGGCCGCCTCTGGAGAGGGCCACATCGGGGGTTCTGCGCCTTGGGGTGTTAGGCTCTTGCCGGGATGGGAAGCAGCCGGGCAGGTTACCCACAGGGGTGGCTGGGATGGACTGGGAACCACCATCCTCACTCCGACCGTCCTCCCCCTCCTGATCTCCGCTCAGCTGGTCGGGGCCCGGCCCCTCTGGTGCGGCCCCCGGGATGTGAAGGTGTTCCTGGGTGGACTTTTTTGAAGAAGGATACACCTCGGGTGACCGTTTCCGCTCCTCTTTGGGCGGTCACCATCGTGCCTGTCCGGCGGGTGACGACCCACGGTTGTGGTTCAAAAGGAAGTCTGAACTTGCTGCCTGGGTAGCGGTCCTTCACGTACACTCGATCCTGCCGTTGCATCGTGGACTCCTTAGCTCCCCTTCGTCGGCTGGCATGGTCATTCGAGCGCATCTGATTGGCTAGAGTCTTTTCATTTGTGGCTTGTGCCGGAGCCCAAGTAGGGTGGTGTGGGATCGTGTCACTTACGACTCTTCCCATGGTGGCTGTTCCTGGCGCTGCCTCTGTTGTTACATGGGGGGTCATCCGGTATTTCCTCAGGAAACTGTATATCGCCCCCTCCAGTGGAGATCCGTCAGCCATGGCTATGCGGATGGTTTTGTTGAGTGTCCTCATAAACCTCTCCACCTCTCCATTGGCTTGGGGCCACCGTGGTGTTACTTTGCGGTGATGGATCCCCCAGCTCTTGAGATATTCTGCAAACTCCTGCCCCTGGAAAGGCGGTCCATTGTCGGTCTTGACCACCCCGAATATGCCATGAGTGGCGATGGTTTTCTCGAATTTCGGTATTACTTCAGTGGCTGTCTGGCTCCCCACGATTTCGACTTCTGGATATTTGGTGAAGTCATCAATAATGACTAACGCATACCGTCCATCCGGGAGATGTCCGAAATCGGCGCTCACACACTCCCATGGTCTCAGGGGATTCGCCGCCGGGTGAGGGCGTTCCGGCTGTCCTGCTGCTTGGCACCACGTGCAGGTTCTCACCGCCTGCTCAACCATCGCATCCATGTCTGGGAACCATACTTTGGCTCGGAGCCGGCCCTTCGTCTTCACCATTCCTTGATGTCCCCTGTGGGCAAGGTCTACCGCCTGTTGAGCGAGGCTGGCCGGCATGACTAGCCTCGGGCCCCGCAGAAGACATCCTTGGGCGTCAACGGACAGCTCACTTTTCACTCTCAAGATGGATTCCAGTGCCAGCTTGGCTTGGGGAGTCCTCCTGTTTAGCGATTCTTGGATTGTCCTCCAATCTCCCGACCTGACGGCCTCCGCCGCTGCTCTCAAGCATTCATCGCCTTTTGATGCTTCTATGATTGCGGCCAGGCTCATCGGTAGGGGTCGTGACCGCTCTGTCACATACCGGACGTACTCCTCGGTATCCTCGGCCTCCTCTTTCTCTTCCGTTGTGGCTTTCCACGGTTGCCTGGACAGATAGTCCGCCGGGTTTGTGGCCCCTGGTTTGTACTCCACCCGGTAGTCGTACCCTTGTAGTTGGAGTATCCACTTTTCAATCCGGGGTGGCGGCTTCGAGGATGACCCTTGGAATAGAGGTATGAAGGGCATGTGATCGGTTGTTACCGTGAAGTGATGGCCATACACTTACACATGAAAATGCCAGCAGGCCCAGTGGATGGCGATGGCTTCTCGCTCGATTTGCGAGTAACGCTGCTCCGTTTCGGTCAGGGACCTGCTGGCGTAGGCGATGGGGGCCCACTCTTCGGTGTTCTGGAGTTGGGTCAATACCGCTCCCAACCCAAAAGGGTTTGCGTCGACCGCCACGTTGGTGGGCTTCGCCGGGTCGAAGTACGAGAGGGTAGTGTCCGCAGACAGGGCCGCCTTCGTTGCTTGGAACGCTTGCTCCTGTTCCAGGCCCCACTGCCACGCGGTCGACGACTTGGTCAGCTCCCTGAGGGGTTTGGTGAGGTTGGAGAGATCCGGAATGAAGCGGCCGCAGAAGTTGACCATGCCCAGGAAACTCTGGGCCTCCGAGATGTTCGTCGGGGCTGGGGCGTCTTGGACATCCTTCACCTTGTCCGGGTCTGGGGCCATCCCTTGGTCCGAGAAGGTGTATCCGAAAAAACTGATCTTGTTCTGCAGGAACTGACACTTCTCCCGGTGCGGGGTCAAGCCTGACTCCTGAATCCTTTTGAGGACCCCTCTCAACCACTGGTGGTGTTCCTCTATGGTTGACGCATATATTAGCAGGTCGTCGCTCACATTAAGCACGCCGGGGAGCCCACTGAGGACTTCTCTAATGGTACTTTGGAATACCTCGGCGGCACTCGAGATGCCGAAGTTGAGGCGCCGATACCGTCTGAGGCCCACATGTGTGGAGAACGTGGTAATGTACCTCGAGTCCGGATGAAGTGGTAGCTGGTGATAACCTGAGCGTAGGTCCATCTTCGAAAACCACCTGGCCCCGTTCAGCTCTCCCAGGATGTCATCAATGGTTGGCGTCAGGTGTCGCTCCCTCTTGACTGCGGCGTTAGGGAGGCGCATGTCCACACAGATGCGGACTTGTCCTGGCTGCTTCTGCTTCCTGGCGATGACGATCGGGGATACCCACGGGGTTGGCCCGCTGACCTTTTCGATGATGTCTTGTCTCTCCAGGGCCTCCAGCTCCTCCTCGACCTTTTGCCTCAGGTGGAAAGCGATTCGCCTGTGCCTCAGCGCCACTGGTTGGACCGACGGGTCGATGTGTAAGGATACTTCCTTTCCCTTCAGGCCCCCGATGCCTTTAAAAACTTCTCCGAACTCTTCCATGATGGTATCCAGTTCTTCCTCTAGGACTGCCATGGCAAACGAGATCAGTCTCAGCTCTTCGGCCGATTGCCCGCTCAGCAGCATCCCGCTGCCCTCTTCCGTGACAGACGGTGGTGTTGATGCTCCTCTCCCCATGTTGTAGCTCTGTCTTGAAGCACCCAATGAGGGGAATGGGTGTCTTCTGGCCGTACGCGAACACCCGGATCTTCGCCTCTCGCAACGGGGGCTTGGTGCGCAGTTGGTGGTAGACATTGGCGGCCATCAACTCAAAGGATGCCCCGGTGTCAATTGTCGCCTTTACCTCTTGTTGCTGGACTAAGATGCGACATTTCGGAAGTCTGCGCTTCTTCTTTTGCGGCTGGTGGATCGCAAACACATAATGGACTGGGTACTCTTCGGTGTCATCGTCCATGTCCTTGCTGTCTGCCTCTTCCTGTACCGCATGGGCCGCCTCCTTCTTGACTCTGCTGGACTGGCACACCGCCGCAAAGTGATTCATCCACCCGCAGGCGCTGCACTTTTTCCCTCTGGCCGGGCAGTCTTGCATGCGGTGGGGCTGGCCGCCACAGTACCCGCATTCTTTCTTCTTCGTCTCCGGTTGCCTTTTTCCTCCGGCTGGTCTCCCTTTGGGCCGCACTACGTTCACCGCTTCTGCCACCTGCACCTGCTCCGCCTTCACGGGACGATGTAGGGCTGCTTCCATGTGCGAGGCCCTCGCCTGCAAGAGCTCCTTCGACCGTCCGAGGGTGAGGATGTCCACGAGGGGCTTTCCTTCTTCCTGGAGGACCCTGACTCGGAGCTTGGACGAGTAACACCCCTGTATGATTTGTCCTCGGATCTCCTCTTGCTCGTCGCGGAACCCACACGTGCTGGCTAACTCCTTCAGCCTGCCATGGAACGTATCCAGAGACTCGTCCGCCTCCTGTTTGGCTTGATGAAAAATGAACCGTTCATAGTCTCTATTCGCCATGGGTTCGAAACGGGCGTTGAGCGCGTTTAGCAGCGTGTGGTACGTTTTCGGCGTGGCTTCCACGAGAGTTTTGTAGATGCGGTGGATGTCTTTGCCTCCTAGATGGAGCAGCAGTGCTCTGCGCCTTTCCCTCGCGATGCCAGCCCCTTCGAAGTAGATTTGTAGGCGGTCCGTCCAATCCCTCCAGCACGGGGCAAGGGACGACGGGGCACCGTCAACGGCAAACGGCTCAATGGCGGGAATCGACGCCATCTTGGCACGTGCGCAGCACGCGGTGGAAGCCGGCTCCCTCTCCTCTGCGTCAAAGCCGATAGGTGTGCACCCCCTATGGGCGTTGCGCGTGGACTTCCCTCGTGCTTCTACACCAACCAGTGGGCGCGCATACCTCCAGACATCATCCGCGGGACTCCTCAGGTGCTCAGGGGCTTAGGCGATCCCACCGGGCGTGGGCCTGCTCTGGTGGAGGGTGCGGCCGTCGTCAGGCACCTCTTGGCAGCAGGCGTGGTACCACCCGGGCGAGACATACCCCTCACAGGCTGCGGGATGGGGCTCCAGGGCTCTCACACAGTCACCACCAATGGCAGGATGGGCCTTCAGGGCACTTTCAGCATCCCCCACCTGACCTAACAGCAGGCACAGCCGGGTCACCATGAGGAGGGGACTTCAACCCAGGCTCAGAACACATGGGTGGCCGATGCACACACTGTGGGGCACAAAGGCAGCAAAGCAGGGTTCAGTACACCCCTCGTCGCCAGTGTAGCGTTCCTGACGCTATGGATTGCATGATTGCGCAGCAGCGCTAAATAAGACACAGGAGCCGATACTTTGTAGTTAACACACGCGGCTCCGACTGCCGCGCCGAGGCCACGCCTCTTTATTTATATTAGCTAGCGTCTGACGTCACACGTCAGCGCTAGCGCACCCCGGCAGCGCGGAAGGCTAGAACGTCTCGCGCGCGCCGGCCATTACAGTCAGTTTCCCCTTCTGAAACAGACATTTAAGGGTGTGGCGCTCAGCATCTCAACATGAGCAGTCATCAGCCAATACTGCACGAAGGTGTACAATCACAAAGCCTCTAAATGGGATGGAGGCAAGTGTGAGACTTGTTTGAAGTGAGTGTGTGCAGCTGTTGAGATTCTGCTGCTCCAATGTAAGGAGGAGGGCGTTTGTGCGAGCAAGTGGGAACTGTTTGAGCTCTTGACATCTGCCTGCACCAGAATTGAGTGCCAGCTCTTAGGTAAGAAGAGACATGAAAGAAACAACTACATTTGGAAAAAAGGAACTGCATCGTAGTGGAAATTCCCAAGAAAACATCAAATAGTTTTTTACGTAAAAGGACACCATAGTCGACACTAAAGGGGGCTACTTATTATCCGGTAGTGCACACAGTGCAAGAGCAAAATGCTGTTACTCACAGTCAAAGTCAATGGTTGAAGTGGGCCTACTCTGTGCCCCATGCCATATGTTGTGGTGGGCAGAAGCCAAATGTGAATGAGACCACAGTAGGCTAATAATGGATAAACAGGGATGACAGAAAGCCCCTGAAAGTATGCATATTACATATATTTGTTTACTATGAAAAACAGAGGTTTTCGTTAATGCCTCACCTAAAACGTTCCTGTAGTGACAATTTAAACAATGCAGTTTCTCGTTATCCAGGACAGGTATCCAGTGCACTGTCAGATCCAGATTTAAAGATCCTTGATTGAGAATATGCTCTCTAAGCAGAGACCCATCTAGCCAAGTAACATTCCCCTACTCTACGCCAACCAAACTTAATGTAATGGGGAGCTGCTGCCAACAGCCAACTGGTCAAGGGAGCCACGGGTCAGAATATTTTGGGAACTGCAGATCTATGTGGTGTTGTGCAGCTCCAAACTTCACGGAAGTGTAGGAGCGGAGCCACATACAAGTATCAGCCCGCCGCACTGACGTCAATTTCTTTCTATCTTTCTGTACCTTTCAAAGCAGTTCCAGGGCTAGGCTCCTAATTTTTTCGGTTCTGCTACGACAACTAAAACAAATTCCTGTTTGCTAGGGAACCATGTTCCCATCCAAAAGAACAGGTTTCAAACAATGCTGCATCTGCAAATAACAATGTTGGTCGCATACCTCAGCGAGGTTTGTCTTTGGTGATTGGGTTCAGGACCCAAGGTGATTTGAAACTGGGAGATGGAGCTGTATCTTTGCAAGCACAAGATTCAATAATAATATGAGCTACGAGAGCACTCCCACTCGACCTATGTCTAATTTACTGGTGGCTATAAAAGCTCGCCGGGCTCCCCATTGACACAATAAATTCAACATTTTTTTAATTTAAAAAACATTCAACTTTTTATTTTTATGTTCATTTTATCAGAAGTTAAAACAATTTATACAAATACTTTTCCTTTTTTTCCACTTGTTTCTTGTATTGCTATATTATGGTATACAATTTATAATTTCATCAATTTGGCATAGTACACAATGTTATTCTATGCAATTCATCATTTTATCACTTCAACATGATGTGAGTTGTATATTATATTCACATAGACACCCCGTGCTGTGATCCACTTGACACCACAAATACCTCATATCTCTTCACCAACTACCCAAACATACTACTACATGCATACTTCACACCCATTCTGTATCCAGCTTTAATGGCATACACTTTTCTGCGTGTGAATCACTTGTTGAAGAATCCCTCTTTAGTTATCCATGATTATGTTACCAGCTGGATTTCCTTAATGTCCACGCACGTTTCGGTGGGTTACTAACTTTTTAACCACCTTCTTCAGGACCACTCCTATATAAATTAGTATTAAACGAAGGGTACCGGCGAATCCATAATCTGATTGTTATCACTTCCAGGGTGGAACGGAGCCAACAATGAACCACATGGCCACATTTCTGCATGTGTGTATCAGGTTTTGGCTTCATTCTTTTGCTGCCTTTCTATTGCCAGACCAGACCTGAAAAGTGGAAGTTTCCAGCATTTCGATACATTCTATTCAATAAATATTATTTGAGGTTTGATCATTCTACAGTTCGATCCTTCATTTTGAAATAGGCGAAAATCAAATTTTTTATTTAAAGTGGAAAGCCGTTTTTATTTCTAAAAGTTGAAGCAATACGCTAATCTTCAACTTAAGACTTTTTTTTGCTCCTAATGCATGCTCTATTTTGTCAGTGTACACCAGTGTTTCAGTTGAGCCACCAATCGTCCATAGTAGATGCAGTTTGCTGCAGTTGACCTGCTCCCACAATTCAATCTATGGATTCCAACTTAATTTGTTAACCATCGATTTTTAAATTCCTTGACATTTACAGAACATTTTAACATTTTCAGTTTTACATTTCCCTTTTTATGTATATAGATGTTATCCATATGCTAATATTATTTCATTTTCGAAACATTCAGTGACCCCCTGGGTGGACTCCAGGTTAATAACCGATGCCCTTTTGTACTCTGTATTCTTTCTGCCTCTTTCAGAGCAACTAAAGCCTATACCCCTGTCAGAAATTCAACTCTTTGTACTGCTAAGAAAGAAAAATGCTTTAGTTGGAAATAGTGGTATGAATTACCAGCGATCTTCATACTAGAAGGCCAAATCATAAGAGTGCTTCTCAACACAAAAATCATTTTCTGGTTGCTTATCTGATAATATCCCACCTAAATGGTTTTTCTGATTGTTCATCTAATCGTCTTTTAGTAAATAGTAGAGTCTTTCATTTAAAGATGGCAGTCCTTACAGCATCATAATGTAGCTGCTTGGTTGAAACTAACTAGTTCTTATCATTACTGCAGTTTGTCTTGATTGCAATTTCCCAGGTTATTGCTAGTTTGCACCCTTAGACATCATTCAAGTTATAAGAACATATTGTGTTCGAATGTTATTTATCCAAGAAAAGACTCTATAGAAATATTGCTGCAGCTGTTGAATTGTAAAGCATATTTTCTACCAATTATGCTGTTCACATGTCTAGATGATCCCAATTCAGGAGAACTGCTGAGGCAAGTAAAGCATCCAGTTTTAATGAAAGACCTGGAAATAGAGTCCATCGAAGACAAAGAGGCTCCTCTGACGCCAACTCAACTGACTGCGCCATTGGAAGAGCATCAAACAGAGCAGTATCTTCTAGAGCTCCCTCAGTGCGATTCATTGAGTTCTACCCACGCCCCCGAAATCACAGGAGTGTTAGCAGAGGATGTTGAGTCCAGATCACTCGCATGTTGTTACCTGCTCTTTGTCCATGAATGTGCTGTTCTGATAGAGACTTCTAACCACAGATTCCTCACCTTTTGAATACTCCCCAGGCATTCGACTGGATCCAGAAAATCTTTATCAGTACACGTGCGCTGGCAGGTGGCGCTAGGGGCTCTGCGTCAATGCCGTTTTGGATATGATGTGTGTGGTTCTATATTTAGGCACTACTCAAGCGCACTGATATCAGTTCCTTTTTTCCCCGTTAACAGACGGAGATCCGGAGCAACAATCATTGTTGCAGGGATTCTGCACATACCCAGAGCTATACGCAGGAAAACAGGACCTCGGTGTGTAGGGGCTGAGCCTTCCTACCGCCTCAGTACCCAAAATCCCAGAACCGACTAGCTATAGTGTCTCATTTGTTCTCCTACACAATCACAAAGCTACAAATGATTAGACAACCCAGAACACAACACTCCCGAATCTCTCAGGAATCGCGGTAGCAAGGCCTACCCTTTCGCTCACTCACTCGTACTTGTCCACAATAAGAATTGGCAGAGTTACTGTTATAGTTCAAAATGTTTATTTTAACTATAGTGCTCTATATTGCAGTATACGAGCCACTACGAGCAGCAAAACGCATAAACCTAAAACAGTTAGCATTGTTGCAATTCCATAGATTATAAAGGGGGATGTCATTGTATACAGACAGCGGATAAAGGACTATGAGGCCTAACCACCCTCCCCTTGGCTAGAAGTTTTATTATATAAAAGAAGATCTCTGGGCTTTGTCAGCAGACCCGATACCTTAGTGCCTAGATGGTATTTCTACATCATATGAACAGCATAGCTCTTCTCCCTGGAAAGGTCCCTCTCCAAGTGTCTGTTAGAACAACATGCATCCCCATAATATCAAAGCACGAGTTCCCAGCAATAGCAGCTGTGTAAGCATGCTTTGTCTAGGTGCTAGGGACAGACCAGAACAGAATAACAAGGGGCATTGTTTATCGGCCTTGCACACTGTGTGCAGACTAATCTCCAGGAACAAGCAGAGAACGCAGAAAGCAGACGGTTCTCATGTGAAAGGCACACACAGAGTCTTGCAAAATAAAGTTATGTAGTAACGTGCGCAAAAGCAGCATCATGGCAGCAGAGCTCATGCTAACTTAGCAATGTCGACAATGAGCCTAATGGCCATATGACATCATCTCATTGAGACACTTCCTCAAAGATTTTTCCTTTAAAACCAGTATGGTAGCGTATGAGTTACCTGCCAAATCTACAGGCTTCAAACCCTGTGGGAATGTTCCAAACAAGTGTCTGTGACTGACCCATATGTGGTTTGCCTGTGGTGCCTGGGGTCAGACCACAATTCCAAGACCTTCAGTGACTGCCTTGATGCATTCCAAGATCATTCAAGACTGAGAAGTGAAACATTTCGTGACAAAGCACCTCAAGACCATGTGCTGGGATAAGTTGATGTCACAGGCAGCGACTGGTCCCGCTCCCAAGGTCACTCCTGTGACAGGTCAACTTCATGATTGAGATCCTTGGGCAAAACCAAGAAGAAGCGCAAGAAATCCAAGCAGAACTTGGTCGGCTCCAGCCCCACTTCATTTCTAGAGAAGGCATGAGGGCGTCATTGTGCCTCCTTGTTGCTGTCCCGAATTCACTCTATTTCAGAGTAGTTTCTGATCCTTGCTCTTAGGTAACTGGAATTTCTTGTGACATTGGCAACGCTCCAGCAATCCAAAGACTTCAGAAAGCCATGGTGCTTTTTTTGGCACAATAATGGGTCACTGTGATTAACCTGTGGGCCCTAAGGAGCCAAGAGGGTTCCCAACCAGGATTCCGCGGACGGATCATCCCACTCTCTCAGTTAGGCCCTTTGTATCTGCTCAGGGCTCTGGCTTGCCTTTAGTACCAGTTCCCTCCATGACACCACAGCCTATGCAGGAAGACAACCCCAGACTACGACGGCCAACCCATAGTGCTGACTAACCCCGAGACGGCACTGTTCCTACCTCGGCCGAGGCCTCAACCGCTTTACCTATCTTCTTATTCCAACACAGTGCCTCTACCTGCTGGAAGGCCTCCTGTCCTTCATGAGTCATTTGGCATTGACTCCGATAAATTGGGGCTATGATGCTGGGGATGAGAGTACAATGCTTTACCCAGAGTATAACTTGTATGAGGATATCCCAGATGGCAGTGGTCTGGATACTTCCTCCGGCACTGGACTAGTTCTCCCTCGTCCCCGGGCCTGCCAAGTAAGAAAGTGCCTCCTTTGCTATGGTTCTGCGTAGGGAAGCAGAAGGTTCTTGATCTTCAACTTCACTTTCAGGAAGTTAAAAGCCAATGTTTTGTGGGATGTGCTGCTACATGGACAGTCAAGTTCGGAGCCCATTAAATGAGGCTATCACTGATCCCTTACTAGGTACTTGAGCCAAACTCTGCTCAGGTCCACCTGTGCATCTCCATATCGACATACACCATCACCCAGCTGAAGGCCATCCACCTTTCCTCACACAATACCTTACTCGTGAGAGCACTGTGGTGCAGTCTTCAGCCAGTAGAGTTAACCCAGACTCATTTACCACTACTCCCCATGACACGGAATTGAAAAGGATAGCAGCCTATGGTAAGCATATTTTTCCTCTATAAGTTTGGCCCTTTGCTCAGTGAAAGCCAGCTGCATGTTAGGCTGCTGCTCTTACGCTCTGGGATTTCATGGCCCATATGACGTCCATGGTCCAGCAAGCAGCCTGGGACTTTGATTCACAGACAATGCAAGATGGTTGTGATGCAGCCATGTGCACTATCCGCTGGAAACTGGATACTACTGATTCCTTTGGTAGGGCTATTAGCACCGGTGTGGCCAATCGCAGGCAAGCCTGGATGCGGTTGACCGCCTTTTCAGGGGACATTCAGGCCAGTCTCATGGGCATGACGGCGATATTGCAGCAGGAAGTGCAGGGGCTTTTGGTCAAAGGAGCCTTAAAGAGGGTACTGGTGACACCAGTCAGTTGTGGTTGTTATTTCCACTACTTCCTTCAAGGTCTTCCTCTACCTCGACGACTGGTTCTTGAAGGGGGGTTTGCCCCAGGCAGACATCAACCTCCTCCAGACTACGGCGTATCTCCTGACAACTTAGGTGTGCCTGAGTCACACCTTACTCCTTCGATGAAGCTCTTATGCCCAGCTTCGTTGAGGAGACTCCAGGACATTTGGGCTATAATCTCAATGTTTAACCTCGGTCCTGTATCACAGCGAGGATGACTCTGAGCCTGCTGGGACTGATAACCTCCTTCATCTTGCTGGTCAAGCACACCAAATGGGATATGAGAGATCCGAAGTCCCTGTAGGCCCAGAACCAGGGGGACCTATCTGACTTTGTCTAGATTTTGGAGGAGAAAGCAAAAGATTGTGAGTGATGGCAGTGGGACCTTAATTGTGTTGGCAAGAGACCTCTCTACTTTCCCTACCCAGATCTCACAGTGTTGACTGATGCATCGCTTCTGTGTTGGGGAGGCCAACTCGAAGAGGTGGAGATTAGAGGCATTTGCTCTCCAGCGGAGGACCAGTTCCATATCAACTTTCTGGAGCTGAAAGCCACGCTCTTGCTGTTGAAAGCCTTCCTGCCCTCCATCAAAAGGAAGCCATTGCCTGTGCTTACAGACCAAACCACTGCCATGTGGTACTACAACAAGCAGGGATATGTGGGGTCAAGGGACCTGTGAAAGAAGGCTTTGCATTGCTAGACATGGCTAGTTCACCAAGGGATTTTTCTGGTGACACACCACTTGGCAGTTTCCTTGAAAATCAGAGCAAATTAAATAAGACATCAAGCCTTGCGGATCATGATTGGCCGTTACATCCGGAGCTGCCCCTTTATTCTTTTCTGCTAGTGGGGAAAGATCAGGCTCGATGTTTTCATCACTGTAGATAATGCATGTCAGCACTTTTGCATGTTGGAGTTTCTTGCCGAGAGACAAACTCCATGTAGGGTGGAGCTCGGGACACTGCCGATACCTCTCCTGCCCTGAGTTCTGAAGAAGGTCAGGATAGACTGGACCTGAGTCATCCTAGGGTCTCCTGATTAAGAATAAAAAGAATGGTACTTCAAGTTCCTGGGCTTGAGCATTTGCCCCTCTATCAGGCGGCCTCTTCAAGAGGATCTCCTGTTGTAGGCGCAGAGCAGGGTTCTCTCCCCGAAATTTTGCAATCTACACCTCCATGTTTTGAAATTGAGCAGTGGCAGTTGAGTTCTTTGAACCTTCATGCTGAAGTCGTGAAAGTCATCTTGGTACCCAGGCATCCCTCATCTAAAGCTGTATGCCCCTGGCGTTGGGATATGTTTGTGGTCTTGTGCGCTACTAAACAGATAGACCCAATCCATGACAAACCGTCCAAAGCTCTGTTGTTTGTGCTGTCCATTTCAAAAGTCAAGGCCTTGCTTTGCGCACTGATAAAGGGGACCTGTTGGCTCTTTCAGCCTCCTTACAGGTGCCGGACCAGCCATCATTATTTAAATATCTCATTGTAATGAATTTCCTTAAATGGTCACAACATGTTCCCCCCTTTTGTGTTTTTTGTGCCCAATGGAATTTAAGTTGGGTCCTCACATTCCTCATATGTGCTCCTTTTGAGCTCTAATGCAGTTGTCCAATTAGTCTCCATAACATCAAGACAGCCTTTCATGTCGCTATATCATCGGGGCTACGGATCCACGAGTTGCAAGCTCTTTCTGCTAACCTGTCCTTCAACACATTCATTGCAGAGAAGCTGGCTTTGCGGAGTTGAGCCTCCTTCCTTCTGAAGGGAGTTGACTCCCTTTCATGTTGCTAAGAATATTACTCTTCTGGGTTTCTTTGCTTCACCTCACCCCTATAATGAGGAGGAGAGCCATCACTGGTTAGATCCAAAAAGGGTACTACGCTTCTACGGTGATCACACCAAAGAACTATGTGTGAATTATCAGCAGTTTACCAGGTTCACTGGAGCGAAGAAAGGCAAGGCTCTGCAGAAACTGACCATCTCATGCTAGATCGAACTCGGCATGTTGTCAGAAGGTGCCAGTATTCAATATTTGTCAGGTTGCTATTTGAGTGTCACAGAATATGTTCACAAAACATATTGCCTATGCAATCAGGCCTGCCGGTAAGGGCACTTTGACCGCTCGGTCCTTAATTTTCTTTTTTAGCTTGGTTAGTTGTCGAACTCAACACTTAGGAAGAATTGCTTAGGTATATATTAAAAAGTTGAGGTATCTCTAGTTAAAAGTCTTGATTCGAATAAGAGGTGGCTTACCTCTGGTAATGCTTTTTCTGGTAGAGACGCTATCTAATTTCAGATTCCTCAATGACCCTCCCACCTTACCTGTTCCATGAACTGGTCTCTTTATGTAAAAAGATCCCAATTTAGGAATCTGCCCAATGGTCAAAACCAATCTGATTGCCTCCATGTCTGTGGGCACTGATGCATCAAAAAAACAACTGATGCCAGCACGCTTTGGTGGCATGTATGTATGCATGCACATGTCACATCTGGTGTGAAATGACGACACCGTGGAGATGCTTGCGGCACCTGCCAGCACGCATGTTTATTGCTGATGATTTTCCAGATCCAATCTGGCACACGAGGGAGTATTTAAAAGTTGAGGAATTTGCGGTTATAGAGTGTCTACCAGAAAGAGCGTTACTAGAGGTAAGTAACTTGTTTATATGGCATCATTTCAGAAAACATGTTTACTATATCACTTATCTAAAGTATTGTTCAGATTTCACTATGATAAAAAATGGTAACTTCTATAAAGTGCAGAGTTAAGAAATATCATAGACTTCATTGACTTGCAAGGGAGAATGGGTCTTTGGGATTTGAGAAAAAATGTGTCTTCGCTTAAGAAGGTCATAGAAGACCCAAACCTCTGTTGAATATACAATTGGAGGTCTTTTTTCCTTGTCCAAAGCTTATGTCTTCAGAGCATTATATCATGTTTAATGTGGTTACAATCTTGTAAAACATGTTTTTTTTTAAAATCAGGAGACTATTATACAATTTTGTGATGGGCTTAGTGTTATATCTATATAGTGCAGAATACACATCTAGGAGTGTCAGCATGTTGATAGGAAACGCATGAAACATAATCCTATAAGAACACATTACATTTATGGGCAAACCAAAATAATGTGGTAATTTCAAATCAGGTGTGAGTCTTAAAAGGGTCAGTGGGGCATACATGTGAATAAGAGAGAGATTACAATTGACTCATGTGTAAAAATGGAAATAATAAAATACCTTGAATCGATTAATTCGCAAAATTGATTGCCCATCATAATAGACTGTGGAGAGGGCAGCAGCATTTTGATTTTTTTAATGCATTTTCCATGCTTGTGGTCTGGTGGAGCCCATGGAGAATGTTGCCTCAGGGCTTCTTCATTTTGTCATTTTCTGTCTTTCTCAAGGAGCTCCTTGATTATTTCCGACCATGCGATTGTCTTGGGCAGGTGACCTCTGCAATGTGCAAGTGCTTCTAAATCTTTACTTACAGAGCTCGATATGATGCACAGTGCAATGAAAACAGAAAGACTATTCTGCGTTTGTTAAGAATATTGTGTAGTGCTCCATTCCACTTCACTCAATCAAACATCCCAATCCCTTTAATATAAAACAATATAAAATAGCTAAATTATGGAAATATGTAACACAGTATAGAGACAGCAGTATTTTGCCTTCAATGGTGTCCTTATGGCAGTACTTGCTAGACATAACTAAATTAGTAATTTCAACCTCCTTTTTTCTTCTTTTTTTTTAACTACGGTGCATTAACGTAGATTCTATCAGCCTATTGGACAGTGTGGAGTCCTTCTCCCATCCTAAATAACCTACCTTTGTTTCTCAGTGCCTGTGAAAGCTAGAAGCTGTCACTGTGTGCATCAGTTCTCACTCACCTTGACTGAATTTACACATGTTCCACATATTCTATAATTGATATAAAACACTTTGGGGCAGCAGTACTCTATGAACTAATAGCTTAGAAGAAAGTCTTTCTTTATTAAAGTAGTTCCCAATGTCAAAACGTCAATCAGTTTGACAATGTTTAAACTAAATTTTATAAAGCAAAATCATATTGGTGGGATGAGTGTATCCGTTACCCACACCACTTGTGTCTTAAAAGTATAGTGAAAAAACTATAAAACTGAATAAACGTTCAGTTCTTCAAAGCACCTCAAGGGTAAGTCAGTCTTGAGTTGCTCGAGCCTTGTTCATTGCAAATACCACTAACCCTGAGACTCCCAGTTTTTTTTCCTCTAATTGTGCAAGCCTCGCTGATGCATTCCATGATATAGATATTTAAATAAACTTCCCAAATGAGGTTCCAAAAAATTCTTGTTTATTCTTTGCAATCTCCAGTGAGAGTGTTATGCTATCAGAAACTGTGTATCTATCCTGTGTCATTGGTGTTTTTACTACTTCATGTTCACTTGATCATGTCTGACAATTATATGACCTAAACCTCATTTTTCTCAAGTATTTATAAGTAGCATTGGTGTAAAATGGACTAACATCTATAACCTGTGTTTGAAAGTGGAAGAAAAACTTACATGGTCCATTTTTCTTCCAGTTATGCTCCCACAGCATTTGATGCTGCGGAACCTTCCACCACACAATGATAGTGACTTTGAGAGGGATTTGAAACTCGCACCTGAGGATGACCTGACCCCCACACCCTCTGTGGTTGGAGGGAAGGGGCACCCATGTGACACTGTGACAGTCCATCAGGATACACAGTTGGAGACTGGAGATGGGTGTTATCCGGCTGGAGCTTTCACCCAGGGACATTCAGAGAGCAGCTCTGGGAGCTACATGGCTCCAATAGATGCTACAGATTTCCTTAGCTTCAGAGACATGAACATGACCAGTTTGGGAAGGCAGCAGTGCCAGCAACAAGGGAGAATCAACCAGCATCTGGAGTCTGAACCACTGGACGCACAGGGGCTCTTGGAGGAGCAGTGTTCACATGGACGAGGCAGCATTAATGTTGAGAGCGAAGGTAACATAAAATTACGCTTGGTGTTCTTGATACTGGATTTCTAATCACAGTCTGGGGCCCCTACATTAATGCCTTCTTCAATAAAATCCTGGAGGGCGTTAGCATCCCTCTTCATGGTTAGCTGCAGAAATAATCTCTATCTATAAGAAGGGAGACAGAACCTCCCCGAGTAACTACAGATCCATCAGTCTGACTGATAACCTGGAAAAGGTTTTCTGCTATCAAATCCGATCTACGCTGCAAGACTGGTTGGATGAGAGAATGATTCTTTCTCCCTTCCAAGCAGAGTTTCGCCCAAAGGTGAGCACCATTGACCAGGCCTTTCGCTTGAATCTAATAGGATGGAAATATCTGGACCTTTCTAAAGACCATCTTTACATCACTTTTGTCGATCTAAGGGGGAGCTCACTGAACGCCTACCCACCGCACATGGAGTGCATACGGAGTGTGTTCTCACCCCAACACTATTCTCCCTTTATATTAATGACCTGGTGGACCACTTGTCAATATTCATCTGTCCCTACCCCTGGATAGGGGGTTGGCCAACACCCACAGTTTTATCTGTAGATGATACTGTCCTGCTCTTTTGAATGCCCGTGGGGCTGCAGAACTGAATAGTTTATCAGAGTACTGAGAATCTGGAGGCATGGAAGTTGATGCTTCCAAATCCAAGATCCTGTCTCTAAACCTGCACATATCCCATAGTAGGATTTCTTTTATATGTGCAGAGCCAAGCTCCAGCAGGTTTATCACTTTGACTATCTAGGGGTGAGGTTTCACACATCTACTAACCCAATTATTGAAATCTGAGCTTTCATTGACTCATGGATCGCCCTGTATTACCAAATGTTACAAAACCACTGCACCAAAACCAGTGCCCTTAGTCGTAGACATTTACAGGGCCAAGGCACAGTCAGTAGCCCTGCATGGAGCTGAACTGTGGGGGATAAAGGACATTAAGGGGCTGACCACCAAAGAACACTGTCTTATAAAAACCTTATTTACTTTACCCAACAGTACAACCACACTTCCCCTGTGTTTTGAGATACGACTTAAACAAATCGGGGACACAGCAAAAATAGGACCACTACTTCTCTGAGTGCGATTGTGGTCCTCCTCTGAACTGACTAATAGGTCTGCGCTTGAGGAGATTGTTAGCATGGGGAATTGCATTACTATCTCCTGGTTCAGCAATGTGGGCATGTACTGGTCGGACCCTTTACTATGTAAACCTAACTCCAAGTCAATTGTTAAGGAGAAATATTGGACCTATGTGACTGAGTCATATCACCGTAATGTGAAGTCAATTGGGCTGACTGATTGGTTCCTGGAATTTAAACATGTCCCCTCTTTAGAGCCTTATATGGACGCCTTTGTTTCACAGCTAGCCCATACCTTATTAATGAAATCAAGACATGGCACCTTACAGGTGAATACATTTACGCATAAATGGGACTTAGGCGACTCTAAATTGCAGAGCAGCATGATCTGCACTGATAGCATTGAGGATGTTAAACATTATTTGTTTTTCTATTCACTTTATGTAAAATCTAGAAGGTCCTGGATTAGGTCAATGTGTGCTACTTTGGGCACAATACATTTTAGTGTTGCCTATCGCATTCGAAGAACTGACATCAGTATCCCTAGGGCACTAAGCCTGGGAAGTTATCTTTTAGCAGTTAGACACACAAGAAAACCGCTGGGCCTCCAGCTTCAATTATTTAGCATGCTTCATGGAGATGATACACATTGGGCTACTAGGGCATTAAGCCTGAGTAGCTACCCATTATATAATCCAGCTCGGACTTGAACCCCTGTGCTATTGATGCATGTCTACATTCCAAACTGCTCTTCTCATGAACCATGCTTGCTCGTATGACGGGACGCTCTTCCTCCTTTTAAATCTTTGGCCAACTGGATGCTCTGCTATTATGAACTGGAAGACATCATTTGCCTCTGTGTATCGGTTTGCTCATTGATTTTAAATATAACTTACATCTGCATGTTTTTACATTATTAGTACTGTGCTAAATGAATTCCGATGATTTAATTGCTTTCATAGTTTTTTGCATTTTAATTATGAATGCTGATTTTATTGTGTTTTATTGCGAATATTTTTAATTGTCTGTTTTATGGTCTTATTCCCAGTGATGACTTCTATGCTTTTGGATCAAAGATAGTAATGGTCGATACGTTTTCCTTCCAAACTGGTTTTTGCTCTTAAATGTTGCAGATTCATTTTCCTTGGTAATTGATTTTGGGAGATAAAACAATCTATTTAAGGCGTCCTTATACTGGTATCGTATAATCACACAATCAAAGCTGTTTCTTTGATCAACTTCAGGCTGAGATGACTGCGGCACACTGAAGATGGGGCTGGGAGGTTTTCACAAGCTAACTCATCTGATCAGATAGTGAGCTAGAATAATAACAGTCACATTTTGATTAATTTTGTGCCTAGAGTTTGCTGCTTGATAATTATTCAAAAAGGCTTACTTTGTCTGGCAGCCATTGTGAAGGGCTTACTCTGCAGAGGATGGAGTCATCATGTTAACTCCTAGGGTTATCGATTCCTTTTATTATAGCCTTAGAGCCCACCGTAGTAGGCTCTACCAGCCATTAAAGGCCTGCCTCAGCGTTGGATTTTAACAAGGGAGCGGCCTTTAATGGCCGGTAGACCCCGCTACGGCTATTAGAAAATTCTGCCCCTACAGCACATGTTCCAGTTTGTAAAACAAAGGCCTCACTGACGCCCAAGGGGGTTGAAATCCCCTCGGGCTCTGAAAGGCCTTTGTTCACAGCTGTGGCTGTGAACAAACATTGGAATGTTGATGCTCTGAGCTTCTACCTGTCATTAGAAGCCCAGAGCATGCCATTGTTTTCTATGGAGCGCTCAACATTCTAATGTTCTAAAATGGATTAGAGTTGTAATTAATGATTGATCCCCTCTCATCCAGAGACCTGTTTGGAGCAACTGCACACTGTACAGAGATATAAGCATGATTGAAAATAGTTCTTGTTTTTGTGGTTTAGACTCTACTTTACTGGAAAAAGGAAAGTTCTCCAAATGTTTTACTGACCCAATAGTTTACTTTCTAGGTAAGATTGCAAACTTGTTCTTGCTGTCACAGCATGATATATTAAATATATTTCTTGAACACAGTAATTCCTCCAGGATTCATGGCTGTCACCAAATAAACACGCGGTGGGACAGTTGACTGGATACTTATGCTGTAGACACCCAGGTCTTCTGATGGACTGGTGCAGATAATTCATCAGTTTGCCTGCGTACGCATTTGTCTTTGTAACGTTGATGAGGGACTTGTAGGAGGTTTTTCAGTAATGAGACTGACAAGTACAACATTTATATCCTTGGACAGAAATGAAAGATCAACTTAGTGAAGAACTGTGTGTGTAATATAGACAGAGTGAAAATCTGTATGCTTCAATTCACTGGAATCGGTGATGACAGGGCAGAGAAGTAAAGTGGTTTCAGGTCAGGAAGCAGATCTGGACAGTGTGATTCTGGACACTTTGCTGATATAATTTGTCTTCTGTATTAAGGATAGATCTGTTCTTAGTTGTGGCCCTTTTGATGGTATTGGTGAAGCGACTGTAGGCACTGACACAAACAAGCCTGTCCATGGGGCATTTAGGATGAGTCTCCAGGAGGGCCCCTCTATTGTTATTCCTGGTCCCTTTTGGCCACTGTGTATATGAGTTCTTCAGGGTACGATCTCTGGGACAAATGGGTGCCGAGCGTCTCTCCATGTTCCTTAAACTTTGCTACATCAGTGCAGTTCCTCCTGCTCCTTAAGATTTGTCCCACTTGAAAATTGTTCCTAAAGGCACTTGGATGGAAGCTGTCATAGCACAAGAGGGAATTGCCTGTCCTCTGTACAGTTCTGAGCAAATTCCTCACTCCTTCGGGTACAGATGACGGTCGAGGAAGGGAAGTGATGTTTTACTGGGTTTAAACATGCTCGATACAGCACAGGCCGGAGCAGCTTAAGTTACACACACACATAGACACACATAACAGGTACAGCACAGGCAGCAGTAGTGCAGTCTCCCTCACACCGACAGGTAGCAGCGGGGCCCTTATCCTTTAATGCACCAGATGGTTGCAGCAAATTAAATTAGCCAAACTTTCCTCACAAGTACAGATTGTAGAGCACAGATGCAGCGGTAAACACTCCCCTCTGTACAGTGAATGGGATCATTACTTGCACTGGCAGCCCATGTCTCCCTATACACATAGGATGGGTAAAAGCCAGGCAGCAGCAGTGCAGGGACACACAGAACAGCCATCGCTCCATTCATCCATCCACCCAAGCACAGCACAATAGGAGTGAAGTACATGACCACCGCTCAGGAAAAATAAAACATTCAAATGTAAATGCCTTACTGACTTTCTGAGACACACATGACCCACCAGCTGATGCCCACAGCAAGACCTGCACAGTCAGGAGTAAGGAATATGAAAGTCAGATTCCTTGGTGTGATGTTAAAAAGGGCAAACAAGCATTGCAAGTGATTCAGACAAATGCCCTAGTGTCTCATTAGTTGTTGATGGAAGTGGCGCCCCTTTCATTCTTTGGCCGCATGAAATACCATCAGAAATATCTTCCTATTGGTGAAGCTTTTAAGTTATAATTTAACCACATTCTGTATTGTGTGCACCTCTTTTTTTATGAGAGGAGAAAGTTCGATTTATATTGAAATGCATGGTGCAGTAATGTAATAGGGCTGTAGGCAATCCTATTTAACTTCACAAATAGGGTGTTTTTGGGCTTTGGGTTTCTGTTTTTTTTTTCTGTAAAAACGTTCCATCTTGGCAAATCATTGAAAATTGGCTACTAACAATCTTTTAGGTGATTACAATTTCATGTATCTGATCCCTTTCTTAATCTTTTTTTCTATTTGTCTCTTTTCTTCTCACTTTTTTCATATTGTCTCTTCTTCTCTGCACACCCACAAACCCCCTTCCCTTTTCCTTTGTGGTGTTTTCTACACAGCTGAGATGGTGGGCAATAATACCATCATACCATTGCCAGACAGCCACCAATCAGAAACCGAACTGAAGAATGTGGGAGGCGGAGCTAACTTAGTTGGTAATCACATTCTCATTTTCTGGTCACGAGAGTTGGAAATGATGCGAGGTAGTCTGTGCGAACAAAACGAAGGTCAGAGCTAGAACTACCTTATCCTGCTTTTGGTTTAGTGGAGTGAATGAAACTGAATGTAAACACAGTGGAAGAAGCCTATTATGATTACTGTATCCATATGAACATTAGCAGTGTGACTCACCTAACACACATAGACTCAATGTCACTTCACATTATGCAACTAGCGGGTTTCCATCAGTGGATCCCACAGCATTAAAGTATGACTTGCTCTTGCTTGGAGGTATTGACACAAACAGTGTGTGTATCCTTCAGGAAGAATTTATTTTCCTTCATTTAATATTTGTGTGTAAGTTCTGCAGTAAAAACACGAACCAGAGGGCTTAAATATGAAGGAGAGTGATGGTGTTTAAACCATCTTCTGGAATATTTATTTTGAGTTTACACTTTTGGGATGTTTATTTCCTCAACTATCTTACTCGGCAAGCACCATGACTATTGTCTTCAGTATCACCAAAAGATTTCCCAATATGTAGAGCGATTGAATACTCATTAAGTGCATGCGGAGCTGGGGCTCGATTATGTCTGACGTGATCTCCTTAAGCCCGCTCCGGTGTTGGATTAAGATCTGGAGCAGGGTGGAGCTGAAGCTAAGCCGGTTGATCCTCGAGGACTGTCTGTCGTTGGACCGGGCAACTAGTATACCTTGGATTGCTTATGTTAAGGCATCCTTTTTTATCTCTAGGCAGGGCCGATACCTTTATGAATCGGATTCCATTCTCTGCCCACGATTTGGGCAATGTTAAAAGATTATTCCTTGAATGCTCCTGATCAGATAAAAAAGGTTTAGAACTTCAGAAGCCATTGGTGAGGGGCCACATTCTTAAAAAAACTGTGCAAGGGATGGAGCATACTTGGGCCTGGTTCGCTCACAGCACGGTAGGTTTTTATTGGTCAGGTTTAGGTTTAATCAAGTGCACCATTTTTTGGCTTCCCCTTGTGGGTGGGTACGGCCTGAGGTAAGGGCTCCCTGCGGTTGTGACAGTGTGTCTTTGCAGGACCTGCTCCATTTTATAATGTTTTGCTCCTATTTCAGCTGGCCTAGGAAGCGTTTCTTAATCCCTTTGCTGAAATCACTGCAGTTTAAACAAGTCGGGCCTGCCTTGTACCTTCAGACGCTCCCGACGGAGCATGTGACCTTTACTGTTTTATCTTTTTTACAAGCTGTCTGGGCGTCCAGGAAAACGAGACCGGATTAATTGTTTTATATTGTTAGACCTGGCACCATTGGCGTGAGTCTCCCTTCCATTTGTTTCCACTGTGCCTCCTCTGTTTTTCTGGTGATAAATGCTCTGGGCGCTGCGCCACTGCCATTCAGTGCCGCAGCGCGGATGCTCCCTGTATAAAGATGACATATGAATTGGTGTATCCCTGATCGGCTTATTTGGTCTACCTGTTAGTCCCTAGTAATGTGGCCTGTGTGTGCCCAGGTCTGGTAACCCAAATGCTGCTATTGGGCCTGCAGCGCTGATTTGCGCCACCCACAGAAGCAGCTTGTAAAGTGTGTCTCAGACCTGCCACTGCAGTGTCTGTGTGCAGTCTAGAACTGCCATCTTGGCTGTGAAGTGCACCCACTTCCCAGCCCCTGAACCTTCCCTTGGCATCATGTAAGCCACCCCTATGGTAGGGTGCATTGTATGTGTAAGGTAGGACATGCTCTGATGTGTGTAGCATGTCCTGGTAGTGTATTACACCCAATTTCGTTTTTCACTACTGTATGGCTACCTGTTCTCCATAGGCCAGAATGGGAGGTTTGGCTATTACATTCTATAGTCCTAACTGACCCATAGAACATGGTAATAATAATAATAATCTTTATTCGGTTATATAAAAACAGTTATAACCATAAAAGCTTTTACAAAAAGAAAAACATATCATCCTCAGTATACACACAATGTGAAATTGTTTAGTTTAACATAAATACTTTCAACCCAAATTGGATCTATGATTATAAATGCACTTTAAAAACATAGCTACACTTTTTGTAATCAGTGT
This sequence comes from Triturus cristatus, assembly GCF_964204655.1. Lineage (NCBI taxonomy): Eukaryota > Metazoa > Chordata > Amphibia > Caudata > Salamandridae > Triturus > Triturus cristatus. The sequence continues at coordinate 140,274 of NW_028188113.1, read as the reverse complement.
AGTATTCAGAAATTGTAGGTGCAGCATAGCAGGACGACATCTTCTAAAACCAAGCTTTCTTAACAACGGGGTCAACCATAAATTGCGATGGACAACATAAAATTTACAAAACAAAACAGTGTGCATAGTTGTTTGTGTTGAAGTTTCATCGCAAGGGCACGCCACTAAAGTTCGTTCCCAGGAGTTACATTTTGGGAAGGCTACAAGCCTATGGAAGACATTCAATCTGAAACGTGTCAGCAAGAGGCGCTCAAATTGGGACTCAACATAGGTCAGGTATGGTTCAATGGTGAGAGAAGTCTCAACCATCAGAGAATGTTGGACCGATGTTTTACTTGACTCTTTTGTGATCCGTAATTCTTCCAGATGAGAAAGGGCTCTTATTTTTAGATCTTTCTTCGAAATCTCGGACATTAATTCGGGATTATCATAATATTTAATCAGATCTAGATCATTGAAAAACTTTTTTATGTACAGTAGCCATTCTATTTTTCCTGCGTGCTCCAGCGTCATGCAATCTGCTATAATCTCCTTTGTGAGTAGATTTTTTGATGACATCCAAATACGGCGCCACAATAGAAGAGGTTGGACTTTAGCCAAGTCTTCGATGTGGGCCATACCAAGTTCGGCATGACAAGAAAACGTAGACACACGTTTTGGGGTCATCAGGAGAAATCTCATGAAAACATTCTCTGCGATTTGGAGTACGTTCGTGCTTTTATGGCCCCACAAACCTGCCCCGTAGAGTGCGATAGAATGGCATTTTGCTGTATAAATGCGAAGAAGTTATACGGGTGGTCTTTTCCCTAGTTTCTGTGAAAATTTTATGAGTGCCATTATTGCACGCAAGAGATAATGTTTTCTAGCATTAATGGCCACTTTCCAATTAAGTTTTTCATCAATCAATACTCCAAGGTATGAGTATTGATTAGTGGATTCCAACTTCTCTTTGTTTAGGAATATGGACTTTCCCCTTTTCCTGTCCTTTCCCGCCACCATTACATAAGTTTTTTTGATGTTTATTTTTAGGTCTAGAGTATCCATAAACTGGGCATACCTGTCAAGGGATTTCTGTAGCTCTCGCGGGGTGCGCGCTAAAATTACTGCGTCATCCGCGTAAAGAAGCGCTGGAATAAGGCGGTCTTTTATTCGAGGGAGATCCTGGGCCCCCCTCAACATTGCGACCTCCAGACCGTTGGTATACAGAGAGAAGAGGAAGGGGGCCAGGACACACCCCTGCCTCACGCCGCGTTCCACCCGAAATGACTCAGATACTTCGCCCTGTGTACCAAAACGGACCCTCGACGTAGGATTAGAGTATAATGCCCGAAGGAGGGTTACAAGGGCTGGATCTATTTCCATGTCAGTTAGGACAGACCAGAGCTTTGAGTGGGAGACGCAATCGAAGGCCGCGGAAAGATCGACATATACCATATACAATCTGCCTTCTTTTGCTGTTACGTATTTCCCCATCAATAGGCTTAAGTTCAGTGCCTGTTCTATAGTTCCGAATCCTTCTCGGAAGCCAAACTGAATATTTGATAGTATATTGTGGTCTTCTGCCCAGTCTTGAAGTCGCTGTAAGACCACTCTACCCAGGACTTTACAGAGGGAGTCCAGTAGTGATATTGGCCGATAACAGGAGACCTCATCTCTATTTCCCTTCTTAAAGATCGGGATCATAATTGATTGGGTCCAAGTTTCAAATAGCCCATGCCTCATTGTCGAATCGAACACCCTTTTTAAGATTGGTGCCCATAAGTCAAGTTTAAATTTAAAAAAGTCGACTGGGACGCCATCTGGACCGGGGGCTTTTCCTCCTTTACTTGCTTTCACTGCCTTAATTATTTCGTGTAATTCAAAGCTTAGAGGGATCGGAAATAGGATGTCTTGGGGACTATCCTCCTTCTTCTCATCTAAGTCTGTTATTTGAGTTTTACTGAACACTTTAGCAAAATGGTTTACCCATGTCGGGCCATCAATCGCTACATCGATTGAAGGCTGGTCACTGGAGTCGGACAGGAAGGGAGTCTTCACTATCCTCCAGAACAGCTCTCCATTTTTAGACTGAGAGCTCTCGTGCAGTTGATCCCATAGGGAATCTTTTATTTTCCGCTTCCTTAATCTGCAAGCTAGACGGTAAGAGGTCCTTAGCCGGCGAATTTCGTCTTGGTCTCTTACAGATTTTGACAGTGCTTTTTTCAAAAGTTTATGAGCTACGGTGCATTCGTGACTAAACCACCCTCTTTTATCACCTTTCTTCCCTTTATTAGTACAAGTTAAAAAATTATTTACTTTCTTCAGAATTAGACTAAAATTAATTAACAGTTCTTTTTGGTTGGTGTTGCTATCTAGACATTTCATAATCGCCGGATAAACGGCTTGGACCACCTTCTTGGTTATTGTTTCTGGTTCGATCTTGCCCCAACTTATGGCATAACCATTTTGTTTTGCCAAGCGAATGTTGTTTTGGGCAAGAGCAGACATCAGCGAGTATGGTTTAAATTTCCCTGCATCAAGGGTTAGGTTAAAAACCAACGCTGCATGGTCACTTAATGCATTAATTATTAATCTAAAATTCTGTGCTCTACTGCCCAGCGTAGCTGTGATCAAAATATAATCAATTGTTGTCTCCCACCCTCTCCCCAGATATGTAGCCTGCAATTGTCCTGATATAGTATTGGAATTATTTAGGATCATTAGACCTAGTTCCGACATCATTTCGTTAAGTAATTCTCCTAACTTTGTATGACTGAAATGGGTCTCGTAGTTATCAGTTTCTTCCCCATCCCCACAAGCGCAACAGTTTGGCACATTACAGGGGTGATGATTAAAATCACCGCCCCACACAATGCTAGGGACATCTGTCCCTTGTATTCTACTAATCAATGTAAAAAGTTTGTTACGGATGGCCTCAAGTAGTTCTGGTCTCTCTGATTCTGGAAGGTTGTCGTAGGAATTTACTAGGAAAATAACCCCTTCCCCTCAAACGAAAGTTTTAGAATCTGATGGTTAGTGTGTAATCTCAGGGGAGTGACTTTTAACCCAGATATGGTATTTTTTATGAATATCGTCAAACCCCCCTTCGCCCTGCCATGTAAGCCTGCAATAGCCGGTGAAAAATAAGTTTTGTATCCCAACAGATGTTGTTCGTTGGTAGACCATGTCTCTTGGAGACAGATTACATGGTGATCTTCAACAAACTTCATGAGAGTCCCATCCAATACTTTGTCTCGTACACCCGCAATGTTCCATGACATAAACTGTACATTGATACAAGCGTTTCTTGGGTCTGAGCTTTTACAAATATTAAGTACTTTCTCTGCAGGCGAAATTTCTACCACTCTTAGATCTGTAACCCCCGCCTGTTCGGGTGATAATTGATGTGACCTCGTTAAAAAAGAATCAGAAACCCTATGCTGTAGGGGGATTGGTACAGAAGGGGGGGTCCTAATTTCTTTAGATCTAGTTTCCACGGGTTCAGATACATGGTCCGAAGCTTTGGAAGATGAATGGTGAGATGCGATGAATTTTCCAGTTTGGGTCTCTTTGATGTTAAGTCAATCTACATCTTCCAAACCGCACAAGGCGGCATAACGATTAGTGGTAGGAATATTAAATCTCTGATATATCTGAGAATTATTATACCTTGGAGCCTGGTTTGGAGCTTGAAATGGTTGGTAGTTATTGCTCATAGGTCTACTATTCAGCTGCGGATAGAAAGCATGGTTATGTGCAGCTTGGAGGGAGAAACAATGATCCATTTTACCCCAATTCATAGGAAGATCTTGTTTAACATCTGGAGTGGAGTAGGCGATCAATTCTCTAGGGTAGAAATAGTCAACCAGGTGTGTAGCAATTGCGACCTCCCCTCTAGCCTCGAACCAGTCACCTATACATCTGACCGCTCTGTGATCTCTGAAATTTATGATTATCACATCCCCCTTCTTATCTTTAGGTCTAGTACCTACCCAACATGTACGTCTCACCATAAGAATTTCCCCGTTTATGTGTGCAGGGAGGGGTCTATTTAGGTTCAACCAATGCATGGCTTTATTTTTTAACGCATGGAAGTCCTCCCTTGCACCTGGTGTTAATTCTGGGACCCCTGTCATGATGACTGTGTATGGGGCTGATTCGGGCGGTAGGTCCACCCTTCTGCTTACTGGGATATATTGTGGCTGGGTTGACCAATCACGCTTCTCATGATCTGTTACATCCTTTTTCTTCGTGATGGGTATTTCCGAAGAATGAGTTCTATTTTTACTTTTTTGTTCTTCGGTGTCCAGATGAGTGGCAAATTTCTGTCTATTACCCACCTTATTGACCCCTTCAGTGTCTCTACTATTTGTTATGAGCTGTGTCCTACCTTGATCTGCGGTATTATTAGATGGTATATCCGCAGAGTTTACCCCCGAGATGGTGAGCGAATTTATCAAGTGATCATCCGTAAGGGGTCGCGCTACCATGGGAGGAGGAACATGTTCCTTCACATTATTTTTAATCTGGGTATTGATCGATTCAGATATAAGTAGATTATTCATTCCCACTTGTTTACTTAAATCCTCTAGGTGGAGAGTTATTAATCTGGACCTTTCAAGAAGGGGAAGTAAAAGGGATTTGACCATTGTCTCTAGTTTAGCAAGTAGGTCGCTCAAGATTTCCGGGCTGGATAACAATCCTGGAGTGTTTGTGCATGGAAGAGGAGTGTTTGTTGCTACGGAACCTACGTGATTCTGTTTTTGTGTGAGCGATTTAGCTTTTTTCTTTTTCGTCAAGAGTGGTCTAGTAAGTATGCCTCGTCTCTTTCTTGTTGGTGGTCTATTTACCACTGGGGGGGAGGAGATAGCTAAATTGGGTGAATCCGAGAGCCCCGATAAGGTAAGTGTGATAATATTATCATCGGGCTGGGGGACCTCACCAAGGGAATTAACATGTGACGTATTTTTTGTTATTCCAGGCGTTGAATAAGATCTAGAAATTCCGGTACCCACATTCACCACCTCTGGAGATAGGATTTTGCCAATTGTGCCCAGTGAGGAACGCTTGCCTGTTAAGAGGTCTAAAGATAGTCGTTTTTCCGTATCCGCTATCTCCTTCTCCAAGACAGTAGTCACACGCTTGAAGAATTGATCGATAGTGCCAGATACTGGGCCTTTAGAGGTGTTTACGGTTAGGGTACGCGACTTATCAGCACTTTGTGACATGATGTTATAATGCGGTAGAGCTACAACAACAAATATATCACAGTGAGTCAGTGTCCGCAACAGGCGAAGGTCTCAAACAGTTTAGATCAGTGTGTGATAGATACTCTCACCATTAAATGAAGGTTAGGGGGGTGGCCCGTCCCGTCCACGATCGTCCTCGGACGGCCTCAGACGGCCCACCCTTTGCCCAGGCTTCGCCCCAGTCTGCGCCCCGCTCGCGTCCCGCTCACGCGAGGAGGGGCGGAAGTTAAATAGCGGGAGGAGGAGGGTCCGGGAAGAGGCACCAGGTGCGTCCTATGATGGCGAGGCAAGGCACCCTGGGCCTCGCAGTCCCAGCGCGTAGTCAAGAGCAGCCTTCAAGGGATTGTTCCGCCGGCAATTTCCTTCGGCTCCAACCACTTTAAAATCAGCGTCCTTAAAAGTGTCCACGTTCTGCGCCTACGAGCGGCGCCCGCGAAGCGGGGGCCGCGAGGCGTTTAAGAAGGGAAAGGTTGATGGGAGGAGGGTCCGGGAAGAGGCACCAGGTGCGTCCTATGATGGCGAGGCAAGGCACCCTGGGCCTCGCAGTCCCAGCGCGTAGTCAAGAGCAGCCTTCAAGGGATTGTTCCGCCGGCAATTTCCTTCGGCTCCAACCACTTTAAAATCAGCGTCCTTAAAAGTGTCCACGTTCTGCGCCTACGAGCGGCTCCCGCGAAGCGGGGGCCGCGAGGCGTTTAAGAAGGGAAAGGTTGATGGGAGGAGGGTCCGGGAAGAGGCACCAGGTGCGTCCTATGATGGCGAGGCAAGGCACCCTGGGCCTCGCAGTCCCAGCGCGTAGTCAAGAGCAGCCTTCAAGGGATTGTTCCGCCGGCAATTTCCTTCGGCTCCAACCACTTTAAAATCAGCGTCCTTAAAAGTGTCCACGTTCTGCGCCTACGAGCGGCACCCGCGAAGCGGGGGCCGCGAGGCGTTTAAGAAGGGAAAGGTTGATGGGAGGAGGGTCCGGGAAGAGGCACCAGGTGCGTCCTATGATGGCGAGGCAAGGCACCCTGGGCCTCGCAGTCCCAGCGCGTAGTCAAGAGCAGCCTTCAAGGGATTGTTCCGCCGGCAATTTCCTTCGGCTCCAACCACTTTAAAATCAGCGTCCTTAAAAGTGTCCACGTTCTGCGCCTACGAGCGGCTCCCGCGAAGCGGGGGCCGCGAGGCGTTTAAGAAGGGAAAGGTTGATGGGAGGAGGGTCCGGGAAGAGGCACCAGGTGCGTCCTATGATGGCGAGGCAAGGCACCCTGGGCCTCGCAGTCCCAGCGCGTAGTCAAGAGCAGCCTTCAAGGGATTGTTCCGCCGGCAATTTCCTTCGGCTCCAACCACTTTAAAATCAGCGTCCTTAAAAGTGTCCACGTTCTGCGCCTACGAGAACATGGTAGAAAAAAGAATTTAGTATGCCTGAGCTCAGAATATTAAAATACATCTTTTAGTGGGGTTTATTTTTATATTCTGTGTTTGAAAATACCACTTTTAGAAAGTAGGTACTTTCTTGCCTAAGCCTTCCAGTGTGCTCTGCTGTTATGTGTATTGGCTGTCTGGTTTTGGAGGGACAGGGCAGGCTGAGTCAGACCTGGGTTGAATAGAGAGATCTGCCTTGGAGTGAGGGGAGGGGTAGCTCCTGCACTTGAATAGGGCTGTGCCTGGCAAGGTGAATGCTGGCTCCACCTCCCACTGTGCGTCTGAGGGCAGACCCCCTCTTTCTGAAAGGAAGGATGCAGCCTGGTAAACAAAGTGTTCCAGGGCTGGGCAGAACTGGGTTCAGTGACTTGTAGCTTCTGAGAACAAAGAGTTTTGGGGTATAAATATCTGTGCTGAAACCCCTACAATTTGTATTGCCCATGGATCTCAAGACCAACCTCTGTCCGTGGAACTGCAGAAAGCTGCAGGAGAGGACTGTCCTGGTGTTGTGTGCTGTTCCCTGGATTGGCCTGCAGTAGTTTTCATTGGACTGGAAAAAGGAGGGAAAAGGAGCTGTGAGATAACTTTTTAATCTTGAACCTGCAATCACCCATGGGCTAGAGAGAGAACTAGCCCCCTGACTGAAGTCTCAGGACCAGTAGACTTAATTTTCGTCGCTAAGGCCTGTTAGTGAGCCGCCGCAGCCGAGGAGCGTCAAGAAAATCATCGCATCGCTGCCACTGAGAGCTCGCTGGCCTGATCATCGACCCGCACGTATGCGGGCCTAAAATTATCGCTACAGCCGCGGAGCGTCAGGAAGATCGTCGCCTCGCTGCCGCCGAGGGCACGCTGGCCTGATCATCGACCCGCACGTTTGCGGCCCGAAAATCATTGCTACAGCCGCGGAGCGTCAGGAAAATCGTCGCATCGCTGCCTCTGAGGGCTCGCTGGCCTGATCATCGCCCGCGCGTTTGCGGACCGAAAATCATGGCTACAGCCGCGGAACGTCAGGAAATTCGTCGCATCGCTGCCGCTGAGGGTTCGCTGGCCTGATCATCGCCCTGCCCGGTTGCGGGCCCCAAAATTGTCGCTAACCCCCGTTAGCGAGCGGCTGTGACCAAGAGCGTGAGGAAAAACATCGCTAACCCGCCCGTGCTGCATTTTTTGTGGATTATTTGACAACATCTCAGAACTGTGAGTAAAAAGGGTCGCAGAGACCATTGCCCTGAACTGAGCTTTGCATTCCCCATTGGAACTATTTTTGCAGCATCCAGAGAGAATTATTTTTGTACAGTATTGTGGTTTCCTCGTTATTTGGTCTTGTGATAAGCCTCTACATAAAGATAACTATTTTTTGATAGCTACCTGTGTTGTCTCCCTTGGTAGTGTTCCTCACTGTTTTTGCTGTGTATGATCATCAACGCTTTACACACTGCCTCTGAGAGGGGTTGTCAAAGGGGTGCAGCCCTTCACTCTGACTTAAAAAGAAGGCTCCCTGCTTGGACAGTGGCCATCCACTGCCAACCAGAGACCCCCATTTCTAACATAGATGTTTTGTGTTTTTGTGAGTAATCATAATGTCTGTTTTTTTTACCAATGAATTTGATTTTATCATCTCTGATCTGTATTCTTTTATGGTGATTTTTTATTTACAGAATAAAGATTTATATTGAATACTCATTAAGAGTTTTAAATAACAGGCTATTCTACTATCTTGAAGCAGTGGATAGGAGACCCTGTCAAAAATCGATAGTGTCCTTTAGCTACATATAACAGTGTTTTCATGTGTAGACTACACTTCAACCCTTAACTTCTCACCTACTTTGGACCATTCCTCTTCAATCATGCACTCAAATATACCCTTCTGGTAAGATAATGTTTGGTGCAATTTTATGACATTTTGTATTTGTTTTCTAACCTTGAATCTTGTGGCTGTGCTCCAGGCTTTTGAAAAGTGCTTGTATTGTTTCAATGAGATACATTTAATGGTTTAGTCATTGAATTCATGTATGACTGGTGTTACTTTTGTTGTAAATGCACCTCCAGTGGGGTTCGGAATTCTGACTACTTTTTCTAGATTCGCTTGAGGTGATTGCTTTGATACAACTTTTTTTCAAGAGAGAGGTCAGTGGTTCATGGAGCATGGATGCAAATTTTGTACAATAGTGAGGAGCTTTCTCAGTTCCTTTGTGGTCTGCCGCCCTTTGATTTCTTGCTGTGACCGGGTCAGGATTCATGGGATTTGTCCCCTACCCATGGGTATGCGAACTTGATGTAACTGGAAGCTTCCTTAAATCAGTCCTGCACAGGGTGCTTTGGCCAATTCCCGTAGATTTGTGATAGCATCTTATAGAAATGGTTAAGGACTTCTTGCTGTGCGGTTACTTTATGCCACACCTTTTCATATTGTTATCCGGTCCAACCTGGTAACCTCACTGAAATGATTGCAATGATGCAGTTCATTTCCAAGGCTATCAGGGCTTTTTTTTTACAAGCCAGTGTCTCTTGTATCTGATTGAAGAAATGTCATTTTAACTCACTCTGGCCATTAGGTACCCCACTCTTCTCATATCCTTTTTCATAGCAGCCACTGAGGGTCAGACAGGGCTTCTATCTAGCATGGTGTCCAGGTAGTGTCATCTGGAAATATTATGTGCTTGTAAAATGTTCTGCAGTATGCAATAGAGAGGGAGTTTATGCTGTTATGGATGTTGCTAGAATTCTCTGGTTGCTAATTTAACATCTTTTATCATGAAGGTATTCTTCTTGAAAATGGTGTTTAAGAGGTAGTGATAGTCTGGAGAAATATTTGCTCTGGAAGGCAAGACATTGTTACAGATGATATACCATAGTAAATACTACTATATCTGGTGGTGTGAGTGCAGAATAGTAAAATTCTGATTTTAATAGACAGCATTTGAGAAAACCACGTAACTGATGCACATATATTTTATTTTTCTCTGCATTATGCAGGAAATTATTTTTATAAAGCACTGCCAGCTAACCCCTTGATTCCTCTACAGATGGTGACCGCATAGCACCTGCAGGGAAAACTTGTCCGACCGACAGGACTGAAAGTAAGGCTGGTCCCAGCACCTTGAGTGCACCGACAATCAGTCGCATCAACTCCAGTGAAGACAGACATCAATTCGGAAGCACCGAGGTTGCGCCTTCTGCAGAATCGCCAGCCTCCAGCCTTGTAATTCATGACATGGACATGGTCTTCAAGATGATGGAGCCGCTTACACTGAAGCTTAACGTGCAGAAGGTGAGAGTGACTGATATGCAAAATAGGATTGTTAAATGACTGATTGCCTGTGATCTATGACACCGTTAACCAAATTGCCTTAAAGCCCACGAAAACATACTTATTTTCACAATTTTAAAATTGCTATGCCATCTAGCAGCAGTATGTTTAGAATTCTAGTGGTAGATTTTTATGAACACTCCAATTTATTCTTACGCTAGATTTTTGAGAACACTCAGATTTGTTCTTATGCTGAGCATAGAGCAGCTAAGTTATGTAAAAGTTGGAATGTTCATTGGCTTTTAAAGCATTTTCAAATTCTTTGTCTTCTACAAATGAAGGTACTAGTTGTGCAGACTCTTTCAATTAAGTTTGTGATATATGAAAACTTACAGTAAGAAAAACAATATTGTATTTTGGACAGCCTTGGAAAAGACTTCAGTCATGTCAGTCCTTTAAAATAGCATCATTACAATCCATTATGAAATCTCAATCTCAAGCATCCTGTTCAAAACATTTATGTATCACCTGCACCCCACAAGGGGAGAACATCACATTTACCTACTGGATTGCATTTTCAAGAAAACCTTTCTTGTCCTATACTACACGAATAAGAAATGTATTTGAATGGTAACCCATACGCTTCAGCCGGCACCAATCTTCAGGGGCAAATCTGTGATTCAACCCTCTACTGACACCAGACATCTCCTGCTGTAGACTTCCTTGCAACTTGCCTTGGGAGGTTCATAGTGTTTAGAAATTGCCACCTACGTGCTGCATAATTCAGACTTTCCACAGCAGGGGTGGGTAGAAAATCACGATTTTATTAAAGACATGGATGCCAATAATATTAATATCTTCTCTATTGCCAACTCACAACAGCAACTTGAACAAACACTTTGGGCCCCATTAGTATGGCGGGCGGACAAAGTCCGCCCGCCATACCCTCGGGAAACGGGACCGCCCGCTGAATATGCGGCGAACCCACACTCCCAATTAGCATGCGCTCGCCACACTGGCGGGCGCATGGCGCATCTGCAACATTGCGGCGGGCGGTGCAGAGCGCACCGCCCGCTGCAATGCCACAAAGGCAGGTTGTGCGTTTCAATGCACAACGTGGCAGGCACCGCGCGATGCCTGCCACATTGTTCATTGAAAGGCAAGGGGGTACCATAGGTGCTCCCCATGTGCACCCCCCACCCCCCAGAATCCCTGGGGGCCCTCTATGGGCCCCCAATGGCGAAAACGCCTGCTTGCCGCGGAAAGGCAACACCCCGCCTGCATACTAATATGGATGGCGGTGTCTACCAGACACCGGCACCATATTAACTGCTTTTCTGCCCGGTAGGCAATCGGGCGGATTGCTTACCGGCGGAAAACCGGCGGACGGTCTTCCCATCCGCCGGGGTCCCCCCTCGCCACAGTAATGTGGCAAGGGGGGAATTCATATGCGGGCAGTGGTTTTCTGCGGGCAGATCGCCACCGCCATACAGGCGGTGGCGATCTACCTTATATCTTAATGAGCCCCTTAGAATTAGAATACAAATCTTTTAACATTCTGCTCTATATATAATCCCAAGTCAGGCAGCCATCTTCCTTCTTTTGCTGGTAGTATTAGGAACATTAATCATCTTCATGCTTGAACATCCTGTGGTGGATAAAACCTCTTCCAACACTCCTCTGGCTTTCTTATTTACTTCCTGTGGTCACCTCCCCCCAAAAACACATAAAATATATTAAAGGGTAGGCTTAACACAGGACTGAATAATATCAGCCTCTGTGTCTTTAATAAAATCATGATATTCTACCTACCCCTGCTGCGGAACATCTGAATTTTATATCAAGGCACGGAGGCCAATATTATGCACGTTTCAAGCCTTGCCATAACATTCCTCACAGCACCTTCCATGGATAAAAAAAGAAATGTAAACACTGATTCTGTTGACCAATCCACTGCAGCTAAAATACTTGTCAATCCACCTCCTGTCACTAAAGCCTTGGGTGCCAAAGCCCCTCTTGCAGAATGTGCTACAGAGCTTGCAAGAACAAATCCTGCCATTCTCATAGCTTCCTCAACCCATCGTGCTAATGTTTGGGAGATGCAGCCTTGTAAGGATACCTACAAGAAATTATCAACTGCATCTCCCCGTTACTTCTCAAACTTTATGTTCGTCTCTCATAATAATGCAAGGATCTCACCACTCAAAGTCTTCTATAAAAAAATGTCTTGGATAAAAAAAAAGTCTGCAACATAGTCTTAGTCCTCTTCCTGATATTGAAACATACTCCTCCTGGTAAATATCTCCATGATGTCATCTCCAACACCTTAAAATATGACAATCTTCTAAACGAAATCAGACAAAGAAGCATGACTAACTTGAATGACAGATGTTTTAAATCCAAAAATTTGTTCTCTTTCCAACTATACAATTCTCTCTCAAAACAAGATCTACATTCCACAAAGATGAATACTTCCAATGGTGTCCTCAACCGCACCCTCCTCAACAACCTTTTCACCACATCATGCTGTCCCACTGGCACACTATTCTCGAACTCATGGCCTGCTGAAATCTCTGACCTACTTATATTTACTGAACTGTACGAATTCCCCTTAAGGAAAACCTCTGACAAAAAGTTAACCACCTCCACCACAGATGCTGAAATGGGATACAAATTCCACAGAACACACTAACACATCCATCTCTTTAATGCCAACCTGTATGCCTTAGATGTTCCTGGTGACCAGGATTCCTTGATGAGTTTCAAAGTTTCTGCTAATAAAGCTGAAACCTGCCAAACTCTCCCGAAATCAACCATCCCTTCAACCTCAACAGTCCCTGCAAAACTAACTTGAGTCTCTCTCCCATCGTATTTACTAACAGATCTGCGAACTCCGGCAGAAGAACTGGGCCATCTATCAACAGATCCATGACGTCTAGATACAAAACCTGGGATGGACAAAAAGCAGCTATCAACACTTTTTCCACTAGCTCTTTTCTCACTTTCATTAGGAATCTCTGTATCTCTGCAAATGGTGGGAAAGCATAACTGTGAGCCCTTCCCCAGTGCTGCAGAAATGCATCCTCTGTCTCTGGATCCAGCCTCCAACTGTAGAACTTGTGAATTTCAGCATTCACCCTCTTGGTGAACAAACATTAACGGTCCCCATCTGTTGCTGAGTTTCCCAAACACCCTCTTGTTCAGCATCCAATCACTGAAATGCTTCAACTTCCTGGAGTTCCAATCTGCTATTATTTTGCTCATCCCTGGTATATACTGAGCCATTACCATAATGTCCTTGCTCAGACAAAAATGCCAAAAGTCGCTTGCTAAATCCACTAAAGTATTTGACTGTGGTCCCCCCAACTTCTTGACATACCCATCTGCAGCAATATTGTCCATTTTTAATAATGCACAACATTTTACCTTGTTCCTGACAAATGTCTTGATCACAAAGCACACTGGCAACAACTCCAGATAATTGACGTGCATTGCCTTCTCCTGAACTGTCCACTTTCCCCCTATTGCTAATGAGCCACACCTTGCTCCCCAGCCCTACAGACTAGCATCCGACTCTATACCCACCTTCTGAATGTCACCAAATATGGCCCTTCCATTCCAAGCTCCGAAATTTCCCAGCCACCACTCCAGCTCTCCTTTTGTCTCTACATCTTCCAGTACTCACTGGTCTTCAATCTCTGTAGGGTTCGATAATGCAATGAGCTGGAAAAACTGCCTGTATTGACGCAGACAGCAGCCCTAGCATCCTGGCAATCTGATGAAAAGTTATCCATTCGTACATCAACATTCTCTTGCAAATCATCTTCGCCTTCTCCAGGGGTAACCTCAACATACATTCCAGTGTCTAAATATGAAAGCCCAACAATCCCATCTCCTTTGCTAGTTCCAGACATGATATCTCTTTGCTCACTACAAAATCCAGATCCTTCAACACTGCACTGCTAGCCCCGTTTGCTCCTGTGCTAACTCCTCGCTGTCTAACATAATTAAGATGTCGTCCAAATACACTATCAATAGGAAGCCTCTCATCTGCAGCTAAGTCACTATTGGCCTCATCACCTGTCAAACTAAATGGAAGATTCTTGAAACTCCACAGTATCTCCTTCCAATGGATTCTCAAAAAATCTCTCTGGTCCCTGGCAACTGGTAAGGTCAAGTAAGCATCCTTCAAATCTAGATGTGTTAACCAGTCTCCCTGTCTCAAGAGCTCTCACAGCATATGAATCCCTTCCATCTTGGAGTGATTATACTGTAGCCAGTAGTTCAACTCCTTGAAATGTATGCCCTTGTCCTTCTTTTCGACCAGAAATAAGTTGCACAAAACCAATCATTACATTTCCTGCCTTCTCTACAGCTCCCATTTTCGCAAGCTTCTTTACCTCTTGATCTACCATTCTCTCTTCTGTTTTAGAAAATCTTAGAGGCTTCTGACATCTTTCCTGCACAGGAATTTCTACAGTGTCTATCGAGATACCCCTCCACTGTTTGTAACACCCATTGATCTGCCATTATTTCCTTCCATCTCTCCAAAAAATGGGTGAGTCTGCCACCCAACTGTACCGGGGTACACAAAGGGTCTTTTACTAAACATACCTTGTTGTCTTGCCCTCCTGTCTCTTGTAAATATTCCTCTTCCCCTCTGGGGATAGAATGCTGTCTGATATCATGTTGATTGATATCCACTGGGTCTAAATCCACGCGAGAATTACATCCATGTGATTCCAACAAATTGGCTGGGGATTGGACCCTGCATTCTCCCGGCCCCACCAAAAACCATTCTAATATCCTTCTGCACCTTCTGTATGGAATTAAATACAATGGCATACTGATGCAGCGGTAATTTCACGGTCATTTCTCAATGCAAAACCTCATTTACCTCTAATTTACCACTGTAAAGGTACTAGACCCTTGCCACTGTATATTACCTTCAGGAGATTTTACATAAACATGAAAAATCAAAAATGAATTTAATATTTAAGTCAATAAAGAGAGTTGTGACTATTTTAAAGGGTTTTATTTTCTAGTCAAAAGTTAAGTTTCTCTGACCCTTTATTCATTAGTCAAATATCAATCAGGTTACAGAATTGAAAATAGGAAAATAGAATTAATACAGGACATATTACAGTCTGCATATAAAGCATCACATGTAGAAAAGAAAAAGTGGCGCAAAATATCACTCTTAAAGAGTTTCTAAGAAAAGAGTGAGTCTTGCAAGGCTAATCAATAATCAATAATGGCAAAAATCTCCCATGAAGAGAAATAAATGCATAGGACAACTGCATCTTTTCAAAAGCAGTTAGTCAAAGCATGAAATTTAAAGTTTGGCACCTAAAATCTAAACCTGTTCTGATCCTCTCAGCTCTCTCTCTGCCTCTCTGCGCTGTTCATCTGCCTCTGTCTCAGGAGCTGCAAAAAAGCCCCCACAGACGCAGCCCCTCCTTCTCTCTCTAAGGCTTCAGTTATCTGACTACTGTCCTGCCTGGCGTTCAGGAAAAATTGAGCAAAAAGCCACCCCACCTTCCTCTGTCTCTCCTCGGACGAAATCTCCTCCCAGTCTGCACCCGCGACGTTTCACATACCTAACCCATATGATGTCTGGCCTCATCTGCTGCCTCTCCTCTCTCCTCCTCCTAAAAACAGCAAGCAGCAAAACACGCCTCCAAAGAGGTCATTATTTATACTCTAATTCTTGACTGACTACACAAATAATGTTGCGGTTCTCAGTAAAGTTTGCACTGATTGGTTAGCATAGATGACATGAGGGTCTCACCATCCTGTTCTCATTGCAAATCCGGTTATAACAAAAAACACGTTAATGATAAATACAATCATATATTTCAGCACCATTTAATAGGAAAAATGTTTCAGTCTATTTCCTTTTTTCCTGTCACATCGCACGCAGGATAAGCACATTCCACAAACACTGGTACATTGGCAGGACTACAAGAATTTAAAGTTTACGGTGTCCTTGAACTAGGTCTTCACTCGAGGCACTTGGCAGTATGTAGCTGTTTTCTGTGCATGCTCTCTCATTTAATATAATTTCACAGCCTTGCTGGATTCACAGGCAGCCATTTTATCTTAGGCCCAAAAATAAAACAAACACAAAAATAGTATTCATTTACGAAATAGAACCCTTTCTGTTTATCTCCCCCATGCTAATACGTTGTATCATTTATTTTCCTAGCAAAAGCTATTAGTTTAAAGCAGCTTTTCTATTATTTGTGCACAACATGCAAAAATGCGCAATGTACAACATAGCATAAAACATGCACCAGTGCAAACTTTCAAAGCACACACAGTTAATACATACTCATAGCAACATGCTCTAATGTTTTAGATAGCTTTTCATGCAAAATGCTTTAGCCCCACGTGCAGTGATGGTGCATGGTTAATTTAATACACATTATAAAAAGATGTGTTATGAACTGAATATGTATTTGTCTAAATATGCAACAAAGCCAAAGTCTCTTGAGACAGGAAACAGGGAGTGTAATTTATAAGGGAAAAGAGCTGGGAAGAGAGAACACACATTCTATGATTATCCTCAAAGCTAAAATAGCCACTGAAATCACTAGTTTTCTCTTCACTGCAAAACACGTTAATTCAGCACAAGCATTTCAGACTGAAAGCATTGACCAGGCCTCATTTTATGTCTTTCACTGTGCTTTGCACCAAAAGTGCTACTTTTAATAAGCATTTGACTAGGCCTCATTTCGTGTTTCATGTGCCATGTGTTTTCCGCTTGCACCAAAGTCTGCGTCAATTTAAATGCGGTCTGCCCGAAGCACAAAAATAAAGCAATGCCTGACTCCAGATGAAATCTGGGCTACGTCAATACTTTGCCATCTCCTTCACAAACTTATCTCCAAAAGTAGGGCTTTAGCCTCCTGACCTGTCTTCTTACTTGCTTGCTCCACTAACTTTGGCTCAATATTCATCAAGAGACTTGTCGTATGCTCTGCACCAAAACATCCACACCAGTCTCCTGTAAATATGTCTCCTCATACATGGCACACATCTTTGTTAGGAGCCCACATACACCTAGAAGGCAATCCTGACATCCTTTTAATCCCCTTTCCAGACTTGGATCTCTCCCTGATTTGTTCAAGAAGTGTAACATCTTAGAATCTAGATCCGGCATCAACAATAAAGATTGGCCAGAGATGGCCTTGGACATTCAGAGCGAAGTCATGTTCTGACTTCCTTAGGCATCTCCCGCCTAATCCAGAACTCCAGTTATTCCGCCACATGCTGTGCTGGGAGCTACTGACAGGGTAATGGATGCTGTATGAAATGTGGGCCCAACATATAATCCCTCAAGGGATCCTTCACCTGCTCCACCTGTTTATTTTCCACTTTCTCTTTTTTTTTTACTCCTTTCCTTTCTATTCCTCATCCTCCCTGTCTCCTAAATCAGATGAACACAAAATGACAATGCCCCCGCCCTGCTGGAGGAGTCATCACAGGCCACCCCTCTGTGATCCCTCTTACTGGCCTTCATAACCTTCTCACTCAACTCAAGTTTGAGGTGGAGAGTGGTGGGGTAGAGAGTGGAATGAGTGGGGTGGAGAGTGGTGGGGTGGAGAGTGGAATGAGTGAAGTGGAGTGAAATTGGTTCCTAAAGTTTACCAAATTAAAACAGTTTCCCCCCCGAATTGTACTTTCCTTTTGTCTTTAAGCCCTTCTCTTTTTGCATATACTTCTTTTTCTGAGTCACTTTACAAACACCACTCTCTCCAGCCACCTTATCCGTAGCCTTCAACTGACCAGAGCTGCTTGTCCTCATTCCTGCTCCCAAATTTCTGTTCCAAACTTTCCATACAATCATCTATTTTCTTCCCTAATTGGGTTGCCAAGGTTGAAACTACCTGACACATTCCGGGACCTTATCCTCAATGCTCCTTTCTGATGCACCATTACCTTCCATTCAGACAGAATATATCTCACCAGTCTAAATTTTATCCGTGGAATCCAAAATCTTTCCTTCAACTTAATGTATAGCACTCTTCCAAAATATCTCTGGACTTCAACTACCAGAGTTCTTCTGCTTCTCTCATTACCAAGCTGAATCTGACTAAAAAAACACTTCTAAACTATCCCTAAATATCACTGCCTAGCCTCTCCTTATGAAAGGCCAGACTGCCCCAATCCCAAATGGCAACCTGCGTCCTCTGACACTCGTACGGCAGCTGCCTATAACTACATTCGGCCCAGCCTGCAAACGTGCTCCACTCCATCAGGCACCCCTCATGTAAGCGCCGGTCCATTTCTTATATTTGCCCTCTCATAAATTAGGGGTTAATCAAAGCACAACTACGAAGCTGTTCAAACTCTCTAATCCTGCATGTCCCACCGGCATTCATCCGAGCACGCTTGCACTTGGCCGTGCCATGCGCTATGCTACTCGCGATCCAGGTTGCGTTCGTCCCTATGTAAGGCACCGTCAGCGCCTTAATCAAGCAAAGTTGAGCCCATTCAAAAGACACAATGCCTAAACAGTTGTATCACCTTTCCATTTAGATCAAATTTTAGAGTTACCAGTTTTCTTTCCAAAATCCAGAAACTGCAGCAGAACATGCTTTACATACACTTGATGTTAAACGTGCACTTCTGTACTATTTGGAACACACAAAACCATTCATAAAAACACAGCAACTGTTTGCATCTTTCTCAAATCTATGTAAAGGTAAAGCCATATAAAAATCAGGAACAGCATGATGGATAATCACATGCATACACATTTGCTATGCCAAAGCAAAATGAGCATTAACAACCATGCCAAGGGCTCATTCATCAAGGAATAAAGGGGCCACACTGGCATATATCGGGAATATCACTCTCATTGACACCTGTGAAGCAGCAACATGGATAAACCCACACACTTTACAAAACACTACTGTGTGGATGTATGAGCCAAACAATATGCTCCAGTTGGACAGACAGTCCTTCGAACATTATTTCTAGGAAGCACATCATCTCATGCCTAAGGCCACCAAGACCAAGGTACTGCTTTACAGTCTTAGCCAACACATGCTACGAATGGAGTATGTTACTTACCATGTAAGAATCTTTCGTAGCGTGTGCTGCTGCAGATTCACATGCACCCTCTCACCTCCCCAGCAGGTATTAGATGCAGACAAATATACACACACATACAGCATGTTATACAGGAAAGCTAACTTAGCAAACTGTATGCTCCTTCCCTATATCGCACGGAGGAAAAACATGATCTAAAAAGGAGCCGTGGAACATGCGCAATACCTCAAGGGGGAGGAGAGATGATGTACTTTCTCGTGCAAAAGCAACTTGCACGGTCCGGGCCCTATTCTAGATGGTAGGAGTGTGCATAGTATGTTAATCTGCCACACTACACACTACAAATAGATGCTTACAGGGTAAGTAACATACTCCTTTCTTTACACTTTTGTGAAACGATTGATAGTTTTGAAGAATAACTGCCTACTTTTTCAAATAAAATCAAATTTGGACAAAATGGACTACAAACAGGCTGCTAAATGTGTGCTTTTATTTTGAAAAGTTTGCTTTTCTAATGAAAAATGTTTATTGGATGTATTTTATGAAAGTGCAACAGAATGTGACACATGGGCAGGACTGTTCACTACTTACACTTCTCCACGGAGATTACTAGGAGAACAAGCTATTGCCCTTGTGATTTGTCCTTATTGTTTTTTTGGTTTGCATGACTAATCACATTTATGATAGTAGCCTGCAAAAGAATGAATACAATTACACATTTTTGATGCAAGTTTGATTTCATAAAATGTTTACACAATAAACATAAAAAGGTTAGGTACAAACTGTGTATTTCCAATTGTTACAAATAGAATATAGATAACATGCCTCTTCAAGGTAATTCAGGTCTCTTAATGCCCCTTCTCACAAAAAATAAAACTAATTAAACATTGGATGGCAGCCCCAGAGCAATATACATTGGCATAGCATCTGCTCCTTTCTGTAACGTGCTGCCTTTTTGTTCCTTCACATACTGGCCCAAATGGGAACAAGTGCAGCATTCCTCCATATCCCTGAACAAACCTGCCACTACTATGAAAAGCCGCTCCGGACCACAGGATCTTTAAGGTTGCGACTGTCAGGTCGAGTAGATTCTCAGAACAATCTCTTACTGTTACATAGGCCTGACCCCTTCAAATACCTCCATACATTTTTATCAAGGAATGTTCATTTTTTATTTGTGTTTTGTATCATTAGAGAAGTGATTTAGCTTGGGTAGACATTGCTGAACTAGTCTGAATTGTTCTGGACACCATTTCTTAAAATGGCAGATCTGTTGCAGTGATGATGTAATATTTCAGGAACCATGAGACCTATATCCTCCATTTTTATGTCAAAACATAGGCTTAGGGGATCAAGTAGGCTTATAGAGATAAAAAATGACTCCTCAGAGCAAACATTCCACCATTTTCCAAAATGCTGGCTCTAAAATGATGTGTTTTAGCTGCCATATTGGTAATCTATTTTAATACTGTTTTGGTTTTTCTGTTGATTCAAATTCGTAAACATGAGCAAAGGAAGTAGTAGCAGAGGATCTTTACCTCCTGACAGTGTTGTTAATTACAAAATCTGAGGACTCATTCAACAACAAAAAATTAGTCATATGCCAAATTGATCCAAAAGAAAATCTAACATCCACTACGGCTGGACAGAGGAGAGTTCGAGTTGCTTCAGAAATACTGCAAAGCAAAAGTTCACAAAAGTTTGAAACTGATGGGTGAAGAGGATCAAATATTTTATCATTGTAACAACAAGTGCTGCAAGTCGTATACAATGAAAAAAAGCCTGGATTTTTTTTTGTCAAAAAATAGCAGAAACCAGTGAATCACAACAAGAATTTGAGTTTTCTGAAAAAGCGACCACAACCAAACCCAACACCCATCCACTTAGAAGATTAATGGCTATCCCTCGTCCACCTCCAACAACTGATCACAAAAGCAGAGGTCCTTCAATGTGTTATCTGTGGTTTAGCCAGAACATGGACACTAGGGAGAATGAAAGAACAAAGTACAGAGTATGTGAGTACCAAAGGGCAAATATATTTTTAACTGCAGCGGGTTTCTTCGAAAATGAAGTTTTTAGCCGAATATCTGCTCTAAACAGCAAAGTGAATGTATTTGCAGTGGATTTGTATGCCCACCGGAACTGCGTGCATGCATACATTCGAAAATATGAATGTACGATGAGCTCCCAGCAGCAATGTAACAGCCAGCCTTCAGTTAAGTTTGCACTCTTTGAAAAAGCAAATTACGTTTTAAAGCCACTCCTGAGTGCTGGCTACGGGTTCACACTCAGTGAGATCGGAGAAATAATGGTCAACATTGATAAAACTGTTTTGATCCACAAGAATGAAATTAAGATTGCTCTGGTCAGAATGTACAATGTCAGAAATAGTTTTTGTCAGTCTAACAAAAAAATGAGCTACTTACGTGGTAGACTGGGATGTGATGATGGCTTTCACTGATTTTGCAATCAGTGCAAGCCATCCTCACATC
The DNA here is from genome assembly GCF_964204655.1 of Triturus cristatus. Classification (NCBI taxonomy): domain Eukaryota; kingdom Metazoa; phylum Chordata; class Amphibia; order Caudata; family Salamandridae; genus Triturus; species Triturus cristatus. Next base: position 118,846 of record NW_028188113.1, on the reverse strand, counting down.
CCAGTCTACCACAACGTTTCAAAGTGGCTGAGGACATGTATCTTCTTCGACCTGATGCTGCGGTCCACAAAGCTGATTTCACTGACTTTATCATATCAATTATTCGGTGCAGATGAAGGATGAAGAAAAGCCAGTTCCTCAGTAGGCTGGAATTCATGCTCTGATCTCCCAGAATACTGTCCCACTGAAGAAGGCTGGGATTTTACCAGTAATTCCATCCCCAGTCACAAACTACGCAACAGTATACACAGCTCTAAATAATTTTCAAAATGTGCGTGTTCAGCTTGAAGACCAGCCTATCCTGACAATTGTCTGTGATTAATGTGTTTTCCGTATTGTAGCTGACATTTTTTTGAGCAATCAAGTAGGATTTGATGATCTTTATCCAATGACGGGTGTTTTCCACATGACAAAAGTTGCATTGCGGTGTGCAGTAAGTTATCTCAGTGGATGTGGCATAGACATTGCACTTATGGAGGCTCAAATCTTTGGAAGCAAAACTGTCCAGTAAGTATTGAGCAGAACTCATTATGTTTGTTCGTTACTAGGTATGCTCATCGTATCTGAGGCTATAGAAACATTGCATTGGAATGCTTTCTGGAAAAAGAATGGCAAATTAGGTTTTGCATATCTATCTAAGAAGTGAACAAGGCACAGGGTACACTTCAGTCAAGAGACATAATGCAAAGCTAGGTAATGTTCAATACACTCAGTTCAGAATCAGAAAACCTGAAAAACAAGTTCATAGAGTTTGTCAAAGTTTGTGATGAAAAATCAGAACTTTGCAAGTACTGGGGGAATGTTTTAGACATGATAGCTCTAGTTAAAAACTTGGTACATGCTGATCAGGAAAATGATTAGAAGCTGCATGTCAAGACTATGGAGTCATTGGTTACTGTGTTTCACAAATCCGATTGCATACACTACAATTAGATATGGGTCCTGGTATATGCAAAGAGTGAAGAAGCTAGAGGTGGAAAAACTACACCTCAACAGAAAATTCATCCAAATACATTTTGTGGTGAAAGACAGAGAGTTAAAGTTTAATGCTGTAACTCCAAATATGAACCTGGAACAGACGATCCCGAGATCACAGTAAAGCTCCCACAGAATTATTGGTCAGACTCGTAAAAGTGACTATGTTACTCAATGGCAGCTAGTTTACCACGAAGTCCTTTCTATTTGCAATGTTTCCAGAAAGATGACAAATGCAAAATGAATGGACCATTGTGAAACTGTTCCTCACCACAAACTCGTGGGAAAGAGAGGAGAACGTTTTAACATGTTGACTGCCTTCTTCATTTCATGCAGCAGCAAGGAAACCACTTTGAAATGACCGAGCCTGTGCGACTAGCCAATTTTGTGACCAAACAATATGTGAATAACAATATAAAGTCACGTCTACTAGATGTCCTGGAACATGGATTGAAATCATAATTGAATTGAGCATAATTCAAGGATTGTCAGAGTGATTGATATGGTATGGAAATGGAGAAAAAAGACATTTAATTGCACTTGATATTCTGTACAAGAAATCTGACCCAGAGAAAGCCAGTGTTCTTATCAAGGCACATATTCTTACGGGTGATTATGCTATGAGCAAAATTGGAACAAAGCTTGGAGTTTAACTGCTGAATCTGTGAAGTTCCTGAAAGGATTTTATGAGACAAAAGAAGAATGTGACTTTAAAGACGTAGAAAATATCTTTTATGTGTGTGGAAAGCGAGTTCTGACTGTCACACATTTGATGATCTTTGGTACATTAAGTTCAAGAGATCAGTGCGGCTAAGTGACCTGCACCAATGTCATATTCTGTGCGCAGGCACATTAAAAGAGCGTTCTACTTGATCAGAAGATGTGTAAATATTTTGGATCATGCATATGTAGAGAAAGATCTGTGTGAATTTGGTTGGGAAGAAATTGATAGGGTTCTAAAACCTACAAACTTCTAAAGCCTCTACCCACAGAACTTACACATACATGTTCTTACAATACCTGTCCTATAATAAGATGTCCCTGTTGATATGCTCTTCTCAAATGTTCAACATTCTGCTAATAAACCACAAGCGATTGCTGAAACAAATAAATAAAGTGAATTATGAAAATGTGTCTAAAACGGAAGAGATAAACATAATTTTATTTCATATTCAGATCATAAACATTGTTTGGTGTCTACATAATAGGATTAAAAACCATTATTATTTGTTTCATACTTTTATATGTCTCTTCTTCCCTATTATAGCCGCCATTTTGGAAAATGATAGAAGGGCTGCTCTGAGGAGTTTTTTTTTTGTCTCTATAAGACTACTTGTCCCTCAAAACCAATGTTTTGACACCAAAATGAAGTATATAGGCCTCATGGTTCCTGAAATATTGCATCATCATTGCAACATATCCGCCATATTTAAAAATGTCCTCCAGAAAAATTCAGCCTGGATCAGCAATGTCTGCCAAAGATTAATTATTTCCCCAATGATCCAAAAACACAAATCAAAAATGAAAATCTATGGAAAAATGTTTTTTAACAGGTATATCAGGGGGCTCAGATTATATAAGAACAGAAAATAAAGTTATGCTGCAGATCTAACACAGCAGCTCCTCCTTTGTAAATCTGCATCCAAAAGTAGCATCCTCTCTGAGACTTCCATTCACCCCCCTTTTAAGAGGACAGTAACTTCCATTGTCCCTTATCATTAGAGAAATAGAGAGAACCTTGAAAGTATGGGATGGAGGGAATTAAACTCTGTTAAACTTGTCTAATCTACCATCCTTCCCAACATTTCCCTTTTCAAATTAATATGTTTTCTTCTCAAAGTTCAGTTGTACTAAAGATCCTGTAAATGTGGTACATTATCTTCAGTCGAATCATGTTGTATTCTTTGTCATGACCTTTTCTTTTTGACCATTGTAGGAAATGACAGCCCCACACAGGGGGGTAATTAAGTCTTTTAGAGGAGCCGCTTCGGAGGACGGTCCATTTGTCCATGACACAGGGAAGGAGCTCAACACACAGAGGGCAAACCTTCACAGTCCCAACGGGGAAGGCGATCCTTCCTTCACAAGAGACTTGCAGTCAGAGTCAGTAGCTGAGGACGGTAAGAAGACTTCTGTGTTGACTCTAAATTGAAACCAAATGGAATTATTTCTAAAGCACAGCAAAAATAACAAGCATACATCTTATGTTTTTTTAGGATACTTAAAGCTTGACCACAGACACTTTGATCTTTACTAGAACCTTACATTTTTAACAAAGACCTAAGCCACTTCCATTGTCTGCACAACTTCAAGCCAAAACATGTCCTGAGAATGTCGTCTTAGAAAAGTTCAAAAAAATAGTACTATGTTGGGTTCCAGATTATTTCTTTGCTTCACAACAAATCATTTTAGGAATTGGTAAATGACATTGGTTTAGTATTACAGCCTCTTTCTCACTTTTAGGAAAAAACTGTTACTTCACTGCTTTTCAAAGCCTTCAGATCATGGGTTGTCAATTGATAGGCTACAGAATGCTAAATTATTTGATTGAATTCTTTGAGAAATGAATTCTGTTTGAAAAGTGTGGGTGGTGCTAAGAGATCTAGCACTCAAACACGTCAGTGCAATCATAAGCAGGACTAAGAAAATTACCATAATTGGAAAGCTTAACTTGTTGACAAATAATTTTGGAAACTAGTGGATACTTACTACAGATTCCTGAACTTGTGTCCATTCTAAAGTCCCAGAGTTTACTTGGAAAACTCAAAAAGCAGTTCCCCTGCTCACCGGTAGGTGGTATGAGCAACTTCAGTAGTGATGAACGGAGCTGCACATAAGCACCACGCATGTGTGCTGATGCCAGTTTCTTTTCGTCTGCCCCTTCAGATGCGGATCTGGAGCTCTGCTCTTCTTCTTCACTCCGCATCAATAACATTGGGCTGTGGTAGAGTCCCAAGGGCATTTGGCAGCTGATGAGGCAAAAGAGTACGATAGCCTCTTGTTTTGCATCTGGAACCCAGTTTAACCCCTTGTTGTTAAGAGATGTGTATTTTGACATTAGGGCTACTCCTTGCATTGGTGAAACAGTTTACACTGGATTGTGCGGTGTGAATGAGGAATATACAAGCTTTTGGGCTGGACCATCTCATAATCAATGGCAGTCATTGTCAGAACATGACCTGCCACCAAGTGTACTATGAGCAATGTGCTTCTGATGCTATCCTTCCTGTGGATTTGTTTTGATACTGTAGATACTGTAGATTAAAACCTACCTATAAAGGACATGGACTCACTTGGGCTGGCTCACCATAAACATGGAGAGCTTGTGGCTAACCTTTCAGATTCTGCCTAAAGATGGTGTTGGGTAAAGCAAAATGTGAGTTACTGCATCCAAGACCAAGTATTTAACAATGTTTATTTTTTCTCCTCCAGGTCTTACCGAGGTTGTAGAAGATTCTTCTGCAATGTTGAATTCCACAGTGGGATTTGAAAGAAGAGCACACAGAGGCAGGCTTGGCCTCAGTCTCTCCCCACCACATCATACTCCTTTCATGCCCTCAACCACCTTCAGCTCCACCAAAGATAATGTGGATCAGGACCAGCAGCTGAGGGGAGGCGTTGCTATTAAAGAAACCGAAGTTTAGGGCCCAAAATGGGACTGAAACTGGAACATTGTTTTGGAGAAAGGAGAGGAGAGTGTCATAAAAACTGGATTTTTTGTTTTCTGAAAAACGCATATTAGCTTAAAGTAAACATATATAGTTATATACCTAGTTTTAAAAAAAAGATGTCGTACTACAGCAATTTTATTTCCTTCATGAAAAGTGTTTCCTGCCTGCCCAAGCAGGCTGTTTGCTGTTGGAGATAAGGGATCACTTCTCCACGTATTCTCTCCAAGTGAACAAAATAGACAGAAATGTATTTCCTGAGGACTTGTTCCCACTTCCACTCCGCATGCCAACCAAGGGGACTGGAGAAAAGAGGGGCGTATGCTTCTGGAAGACCTGCTTCTCCTCCCATTCACCCTCATGAGAGAGATTGCAGTATAATCTGTACAAAATGCACTATTTTATTTTCCAGGCAAGGATAAATATGTACTTGTGTGCATTTTTCTGTAAAAAATTCCCCAGCTTTTAATAAAAACAATAAAAAATGTCATCACCACTAGCGCCCACAATAGCACTCAGAGTTCTTTCTGTGAGCTTGAGGTGTCCACAGTGTAAGTTTGCTGAAGTGACTGGAAACCAAAGTGGGAGCTTCACAAAGAATGTGTCAAGCGGCATTAAACATACCACAAGAAAAAAACACTTTTTATACCCACACCTGTTTGATTCAACTCTTAATTCACAATCGAGACGAGTGATACTTCATTTTCATTGAATAGTCAATAGGCTTTGTGTAGAATAGCAATGTAATGCTTAAAAATAGCTAAAGAGTACTAATAGAACGTAGTTCAACAAGTGCTATAATCTACAATACTTAGACATGTAAATCTACATTCTCCCATATGATCAATGATCAAGCACAGATGGCCAATACTTCCTGCGTATAATCCCACTTAATCACTCACCTGTCTTCACTTTCACTCACTCACATTCACACTCTGTCACACTCCCGCTGACTCACTTTAACACATTCACTCGCTCTCACTCGCATACAAAACAAGAAAGATATATTTTTATCCTTTTTTATAAACCCTTTAAATTGGTTCTGAAAAGAATCGTTCTTTGTGTACATACTTGTTTAGTTATTTGTGTTTTACATTTAAAGGAAAACCATAACAAAACGAACATAGAGCCATGAGAAAAGTGGAAAAACTGAATTAAACATGGGGATGTCGACCCTGCAACCAGGATCTTCTCATCACCTTTGTGGACGAGAAATCTTTGCACGAAGACCCCTGTTGAATTCACAGCATCCTTAAAGCATCTTCAGCATCCTTCATCCCTTGCATCAGGACCAGTGGGACCTGAACTTACTCCTCACATTTCTTATGTGTTCATCATTTGAGCCTCTGCACAGCTGCCCCTTATGGTTGCACACTTGCAAGAGGATTTTCTTAGTGGCAGTTACTTCAGCCAGAAGAGTTGGTGAACTCCAAACCTGAAGTGTGAAACCTCCATTCACCTCCTTTTCCCTTGACAAGTTGGTGATGAGAATCACAGCTGCTTTCCTACAAGAGGTGGTTACTCCAGTCCACTTAGGTCAGTCTATGACTCTCTCCATGTTTTATCCTCCTTCCCACTCTACTAAATAGGGGGGAAAACGTAATCGCCTCAACCCCAAGAGAACTGTAAGCTTCTACATAGACAGAGCTCGAGAGTTCGGACTGGACATCAACTCTTCATAGATTACATTGCAAAAATAAAATGCAAGCAATCCACAAGCCAACTATCTCCAGATGGATTATCCTTTGCATCAAGATCTGCTATGCCATGGCACACAAGAAACCTCCCGAAGGTATTCATGGCCGTTCTACTAGAGCAAAGTCATCTGGTTCCGCTCTTTCTAACAGTGTACTAGTAATCATTACCTGTAAAGAGTGACCTGGTCTTTCCTTCACACTTTTGCTAAACATTATTGCTTAGATTCTGAAGTGAGAAGGGATGGACACTTCAAGTCTGTTCTGCAGGATTGTTTTTGTATAAACAGACATGCACCCACTTCCGGTAGCAGGATGGCTTTAGGTATCTATGAAAAAGGTGAGAAATCTACAAGTAGGTGTATTTATCAGAAGAACAAGCGACTTACCTTTGATAATGCCTTTTCTGGTGGATACAGTATCTATCTGCAGATTCCTCACCAACCTACTCCCCACCATCTATATATATATATATATTTCCTCTCAGCCTTCACGCAAAAAAACGCCCTCCAATTCACCACACGTCCCGAGGACGACCAGAAGAGCGGCACAGACAGATCCTTCGCAACAAGGTCATTTATTTGTTTTTTAGAGTTAAATGAGCCTCCATTAGTCATGGGGCCATGAACAGCAAAGTGCAGAGGTGCATACAAACAAGGATGACCTACGCGTTTCGGCTTGCGCCTTCTACTGAGTGAGTGTGTGTGTGTCTGTGTGTCTGTGTGCGTGTGTGTGTGTGTGTGTGTGTGTGTGTGTGTGTGTGTGTGTCTTACTATCCTTGTGGGGACTTGGGTGTGATAACACACTCACGCTGCGGGAACTTGATTGCACTGTGTGGACCTGAACCCAGGTTCTCACAAGGCAATGTCTTCTAAATGATAAAAGCATGACTCCAGGAACATCTGTGTCGATTTTTGAAACTTTTTAAATAATTGCCTTGTGGGGACCTGTGTCTCATGAAGTGTGTTTATATTTTTGCTCAGCTCTGCCCCTGTAGATAGGAGGCGGTACTGCAGTCTTAAAAACACTTTCCTCACCAGAAACAGAAACTAGCAGCAGAAAGGACAGACATACCAAAGTAAAAGTTGCATAAACCTGGGTTTTTCCAAATATTTTCCATTCAAATTACCCTTTTCTCTATTGATTTTAAACTTTTTGGTTCTATAAATTATTAGTGGCCTTCTATAGACTGCTAAAAGCAATTTGGGTCACTAATGCCATTTGATACCTATCTGCAAATAAACAATGATGCTGCAATAATATGCAATACAATTTAAAATGAATAGATCGTTTTTGGCAAGTAACCTTAAGGCACCAATGCCTATTGTTGCATTTTAATGCTTGTATCAGAAATTCAGGATCTGTATATTACTTTGCCTTTGTTTAAATATTAATTTGCACCATGAATATGTTCTTTTAGATGATGGCTAGATGAATGGGTTACTAGCATTGTATTGCAATAAGGGTAACATTCTCACAAGCAGTGAACTGAAGCAATGGGGATGTTTATTTTTAAGAGAAAAGGCATGTTATAATTACAGTGAACTTCTTAAAAGATATATGCAAATATTGCCATAATATGTTAGTGCATTTAAAACATTTGAACTGCTTAATTTAAAATTGGTTCCTGAAGCTTACCAAATTAAAACAGTTTTTTGACATTCCCAAGGGTGGATGAAGAACAATCATAACAAGCACTGGCAAAGCAAATAGGTCTCGCCTATGCAAGAGCTATTGGGTTTGCCAATGTGTTTTAGACATCTTGTACACCAGCGTGACTGCTGTTTAGCATGGCTAAATGTTAGTGGTGTGGAGTGTCATAGAGTGGAGTGGAATACAGTGAAGTAAAGGGTGGTTGAGTGGAGTGGAGTGTTGTAGAGTGGAGTGGAGTGCAGTGGAGTGCAGTGGAGTGTTGTGGAGTGGAGTGTTGTGGAGTGCAGTGTTGTGGAGTGGAGTAGAGCAGAGTGTTGTAGAGTGGATTAGAGCAGAGTGTTGTAGATTGGATTAGAGCAGGGTGGATTAGAGCAGAGTGGAGCAGAGAGGATTAGAGCAGAGTGTTGTAGAGTGGATTACAGCCAAGTGGAGTAGAGTGGATTAGAGCAGAGTGGCGGAGAGTGGATTAGAGCAGAGGGGTGAAGAGGGGGATTAGAGCAGAGGGCTGGAGAGGGGATTAGAGCAGAGGGGTGGCGAGGGGATTAGAGCAGAGGGTTGGAGAGTGGATTACAGCTGAGGGGTGGACAGTGGACTAGAGCAGAGGGGTGGAGAGTGGATTAGAGCAGAGGGGTGGAGAGTGGATTAGAGCTGAGGGGTGGAGAGTGGACTAGAGCAGAGGGGTGGAGAGTGAATTAGAGCAGAGGGGTGGAGAGTGGTGGGGTGGGGAGTCGATTAGAGCAGAGGGGTGGAGAGTGGTGGGGTGGAGAGTGGATTAGAGCAGAGGGGTGGAGAGTGGATTAGAGCAGAGGGGTGGGGAGTGGAATCAGTGGGGTGGAGAGTGGTGGGGTGGAGAGTGGAATGAGTGAAGTGGAGTGAAATTGGTTCCTAAAGTTTACCAAATTAAAACAGTCTGTTGACATTCCCAAGGGTGGATGAAGAACAATCATAACAAGCACTGGCAAAGCCAATAGGTCTCGCCTATGCAAGAGCTATTGTGTTTGCCAATGTGTTTTAAACATCTTGTACACCAGCTAACTGCTGTATAGCATGGCTAAACATTAGTGACGTGGAGTGTCATAGAGTGGAGTGGAATACAGTGAAGTAAAGGGTGGTTGAGTGGAGTGGAGTGTTGTAGAGTGGAGTGGAGTGCAGTGGAGTGCAGTGGAGTGTTGTGGAGTGGAGTGTTGTGGAGTGCAGTGTTGTGGAGTGGAGTAGAGCAGAGTGTTGTAGAGTGGATTAGAGCAGAGTGTTGTAGATTGGATTAGAGCAGGGTGGATTAGAGCAGAGTGGAGCAGAGAGGATTAGAGCAGAGTGTTGTAGAGTGGATTAGAGCAGAGTGTTGTAGAGTGGATTGGAGCAGAGTGTATTAGAGCAGAGTAGATTAGAGCAGAGTGGAGCAGAGTGGATTAGAGCAGAGTGTTGTAGAGTGGATTAGAGCAGAGTGGAGTAGAGTGGATTGGAGCAGAGGGGTGGAGAGAGGATTAGAGCAGAGGGGTGGAGAGGGGATTAGAGCAGAGGGGTGGAGAGTGGATTAGAGCAGAGTGGATTAAAGCAGAGTGGATTAGAGCAGAGTGGAGCAGAGAGGATTAGAGCAGAGTGTTGTAGAGTGGATTAGAGCCAAGTGGAGTAGAGTGGATTAGAGCAGAGTGGCGGAGAGTGGATTAGAGCAGAGGGGTGAAGAGGGGGATTAGAGCAGAGGGCTGGAGAGGGGATTAGAGCAGAGGGGTGGCGAGGGGATTAGAGCAGAGGGTTGGAGAGTGGATTACAGCTGAGGGGTGGACAGTGGACTAGAGCAGAGGGGTGGAGAGTGGATTAGAGCAGAGGGGTGGAGAGTGGATTAGAGCTGAGGGGTGGAGAGTGGACTAGAGCAGAGGGGTGGAGAGTGAATTAGAGCAGAGGGGTGGAGAGTGGTGGGGTGGGGAGTCGATTAGAGCAGAGGGGTGGAGAGTGGTGGGGTGGAGAGTGGATTAGAGCAGAGGGGTGGAGAGTGGATTAGAGCAGAGGGGTGGGGAGTGGAATCAGTGGGGTGGAGAGTGGTGGGGTGGAGAGTGGAATGAGTGAAGTGGAGTGAAATTGGTTCCTAAAGTTTACCAAATTAAAACAGTCTGTTGACATTCCCAAGGGTGGATGAAGAACAATCATAACAAGCACTGGCAAAGCCAATAGGTCTCGCCTATGCAAGAGCTATTGTGTTTGCCAATGTGTTTTAAACATCTTGTACACCAGCTAACTGCTGTATAGCATGGCTAAACATTAGTGACGTGGAGTGTCATAGAGTGGAGTGGAATACAGTGAAGTAAAGGGTGGTTGAGTGGAGTGGAGTGTTGTAGAGTGGAGTGGAGTGCAGTGGAGTGCAGTGGAGTGTTGTGGAGTGGAGTGTTGTGGAGTGGAGTGTTGTGGAGTGGAGTAGAGCAAAGTGTTGTAGAGTGGATTAGAGCAGAGTGTAGCAGAGGGGATTAGAGCAGAGTGTTGTAGAGTGGATTAGAGTAGAGTGGATTAGAGCAGAGTGGAGCGGAGTGGATTAGAGCAGAGTGTTGTAGAGTGGATTGGAGCAGAGTGGATTAGAGCAAAGTGGAGCAGAGTAGATTAGAGCAGAGTGGAGCAGAGTGGATTAGAGCAGAGCGTTGTAGAGTGGATTAGAGCAGAGTGGAGTAGAGTGGATTAGAGCAGAGGGGTGGAGAGTGGATTAGAGCAGAGGGGTGGAGAGAGGATTAGAGCAGAGGGGTGGAGAGGGGATTAGAGCAGAGGGGTGGAGAGTGGATTAGAGCAGAGTGTTGTAGAGTGGATTAGAGAAGAGTGGTGGAGAGGGGATTAGAGCAGAGTGTTGTAGAGTGGATTAGAGCAGAGTGGAGCAGAGAGGATTAGAGCAGAGTGTTGTAGAGTGGATTAGAGCAGAGTGGTGGAGAGTGGATTAGAGCAGAGGGGTGGAGAGGGGATTAGAGCAGAGGGCTGGAGAGGGGATTAGAGCAGAGGGGTGGAGAGGGGATTAGAGCAGAGAGGTGGAGAGTGGATTACAGCTGAGGGGTGGAGACTGGACTAGAGCAGAGGGGTGGAGAGTGGATTAGAGCAGAGGGGTGGAGAGTGGTGGGGTGCAAAGTGGATTAGAGCAGAGGGGTGGAGAGTGGTGGGGTGGAGAGTGGATTAGAGCAGAGGGGTGGAGAGTGAATTAGAGCAGAGGGGTGGAGAGTGGTGGGGTGGGGAGTCGATTAGAGCAGAGGGGTGGAGAGTGGTGGGGTGGAGAGTGGATTAGAGCAGAGGGGTGGAGAGTGGATTAGAGCAGAGGGGTGGGGAGTGGAATCAGTGGGGTGGAGAGTGGTGGGGTGGAGAGTGGAATGAGTGAAGTGGAGTGAAATTGGTTCCTAAAGTTTACCAAATTAAAACAGTCTGTTGACATTCCCAAGGGTGGATGAAGAACAATCATAACAAGCACTGGCAAAGCCAATAGGTCTCGCCTATGCAAGAGCTATTGTGTTTGCCAATGTGTTTTAAACATCTTGTACACCAGCTAACTGCTGTATAGCATGGCTAAACATTAGTGACGTGGAGTGTCATAGAGTGGAGTAAAGGGTGGTGGAGTGGAGTGGAGTGTTGTAGAATGGAGTGCAGTGGAGTGTTGTGGAGTGGAGTGTTGTGGAGTGGAGTTTTGTTGAGTGGAGTATAGCAGAGTGTTGTAGAGTGGATTAGAGCAGTGTGTTGTAGAGTGGATTAGAGCAGGGTGGATTAGAGCAGAGTGGAGCAGAGCGGATTAGAGCAGAGTGTTGTAGAGTGGATTAGAGCAGAGTGGATCAGAGCAGCGGGATTAGAGCAGAGTGGAGCGGAGTGGATTAGAGCAGAGTCTTGTAGAGTGGATTGGAGCAGAGTGGATTAGAGCAGAGTGGAGCAAAGTGGATTAGAGCAGAGTGTTGTAGAGTGGATTAGAGCAGAGTGGAGTAGAGTGGATTAAAGCAGAGGGGTGGAGAGTGGATTAGAGCAGAGGGGTGGAGAGAGGATTAGATCAGAGGGGTGGAGAGGGGATTAGAGCAGAGGGGTGGAGAGGGGATTAGAGCAGAGTGTTGTAGAGTGGATTAGAGAAGAGGGGTGGAGAGTGGATTAGAACAGAGGGGTGGAGAGGGGATCAGAGCATAGTGTTGTAGAGTGGATTAGAGAAGAGGGGTGGAGAGTGGATTAGAACAGAGGGGTGGAGAGGGGATTAGAGCATAGTGTTGTAGAATGGATTAGAGCAGAGTGGATTAGAGCAGAGTGGAGTGGAGTGGATTAGAGCAGAGTGTTGTAGAGTGGATTGGAGCAGAGTGGATTAGAGCAGAGTGGAGCAGAGTGGATTAGAGCAGAGTGGAGCAGAGTGGATTAGAGCAGAGTGTTGTAGAGTGGATTAGAGCAGAGGGGTGGAGATTGGATTAGAGCAGAGGGGTGGAGAGAGGATTAGAGCAGAGGGGTAGAGAGGGATTAGAGCAGAGGGGTGGAGAGTGGTTTAGAGCATAGTGTTGTAGAGTGGATTAGAGAAGAGGGGTGGAGAGTGGATTAGAGCAGAGGGTTGGAGAGGGGATTAGAGCATAGTGTTGTAGAGTGGATTAGAACAGAGTGGATTAGAGCAGAGTGGAATAGAGCAGAGTGGAGTGGATTAGAGCAGAGTGTTGTAGAGTGGATTGGAGCACAGTGGATTAAAGCAGAGTGGAGCAGACTGTATTAGAGCAGAGTGGAGCAGAGTGGATTAGAGCAGAGTGGAGCAGAGTTGATTAGAGCACATTGTTGTAGAGCGGATTAGAGTAGAGTGGATTAGAGCAGAGTGGTGGAGAGTGGATTAGAGCAGAGGGGTGGAGAGGGGATTAGAGCAGAGGGCTGGAGAGGGGATTAGAGCAGAGGGGTGGAGAGGGGATGAGAGCAGAGAGGTGGAGAGTGGATTACAGCTGAGGGTTGGAGAGTGGACTAGAGCAGAGGGGTGGAGAGTGGATTAGAGCAGAGGGGTGGAGAGTGGTGGGGTGCAAAGTGTATTAGAGCAGAGGGGTGGAGAGTGGTGGGGTGGAGAGTGGATTAGAGCAGAGGGGTGGAGAGTGGATTAGAGCAGAGGGGTGGAGAGTGGAATGAGTGGGGTGGAGAGTGGTGGGGTGGAGAGTGGAATGAGTGGGGTGGAGAGTGGTGGGGTAGAGAGTGGAATGTGTGGGGTGGAGAGTGGTGGGGTGGAGAGTGGAATGAGTGAAGTGGAGTGAAATTGGTTCCTAAAGCTTACCAAATTAAAACAGTTTGTCGACATTCCCAAGGGTGGATGAAGAACAATCATAACCAGCACTGGCAAAGCCAATAGGTCTCGCCTATGCAAGAGCTATTGTGTTTACCAATGTGTTTTAGACATCTTGTACACCAGCGTGACTGCTGTTTAGCATGGCTAAACGTTAGTGGCGTGGAGTTTCATAGAGTGGAGTGAAATACAGTGAAGTAAAGGGTGGTGGAGTGGAGTGGAGTGTTGTAGAGTGGAGTGCAGTGGAGTGGAGTGCAGTGGAGTGTTGTGGAGTGGAGTGTTGTGGAGTGGAGTTTTGTGGACTGGAGTAGAGCAGAGTGTTGTAGAGTGGATTAGAGCAGTGTGTTGTAGAGTGGATTAGAGCAGGGTGGATTAGAGCAGAGTGGAGCAGAGCGGATTAGAGCAGTGTTGTAGAGTGGATTAGAGCAGCGTGGATTAGAGCAGAGTTGAGAAGAGTGGATTAGAGCAGAGTGGGTTAGAGCAGAGTGTTGTAGAGTGGATTAGAGCAGAGTGGAGTAGAGTGGATTAAAGCAGAGGGGTGGAGAGTGGATTAGAGCAGAGGGGTGGAGAGAGGATTAGAGCAGAGGGGTGGAGAGGGGTTTAGAGCAGATAGGTGGAGAGTGGATTAGAGCAGAGTGTTGTAGAGTGGATTAGAGAAGAGGGGTGGAGAGTGGATTAGAACAGAGGGGTGGAGAGGGGATTAGAGCATAGTGTTGTAGAGTGGATTAGAGAAGAGGGGTGGAGAGTGGATTAGAACAGAGGGGTGGAGAGGGGATTAGAGCATAGTGTTGTAGAGTGGATTAGAGCAGAGTGGATTAGAGCAGAGTGGAGTGGAGTGGATTAGAGCAGAGTGTTGTAGAGTGGATTGGAGCAGAGTGGATTAGAGCAGAGTGGAGCAGACTGGATTAGAGCAGAGTGGAGCAAAGTGGATTAGAGCAGAGTGTTGTAGAGTGGATTAGAGCAGAGGGGTGGAGATTGGATTAGAGCAGAGGGGTGTAGAGAGGATTAGAGCAGAGGGGTGGAGAGGGGATTAGAGCAGAGGGGTGGAGAGTGGATTAGAGCATAGTGTTGTAGAGTGGATTAGAGAAGAGGGGTGGAGAGTGGATTTGAGTAGAGGGTTGGAGAGGGGATTAGAGCATAGTGTTGTAGAGTGGATTAGAGCAGAGTGGATTAGAGCAGAGTGGAATAGAGCAGAGTGGAGTGGATTAGAGCAGAGTGTTGTAGAGTGGATTGGAGCACAGTGGATTAAAGCAGAGTGGAGCAGACTGTATTAGAGCAGAGTGGAGCAGAGTGGATTAGAGCAGAGTGGAGCAGAGTTGATTAGAGCACATTGTTGTAGAGCGGATTAGAGTAGAGTGGATTAGAGCAGAGTGGTGGAGAGTGGATTAGAGCAGAGGGGTGGAGAGGGGATTAGAGCAGAGGGCTGGAGAGGGGATTAGAGCAGAGGGGTGGAGAGGGGATGAGAGCAGAGAGGTGGAGAGTGGATTACAGCTGAGGGGTGGAGAGTGGACTAGAGCAGAGGGGTGGAGAGTGTATTAGAGCAGAGGGGTGGAGAGTGGTGGGGTGGAGAGTGGATTAGAGCAGAGGGGTGGAGAGTGGATTAGAGCAGAGGGGTGGAGAGTGGAATGAGTGGGGTGGAGAGTGGTGGGGTGGAGAGTGGAATGAGTGGGGTGGAGAGTGGTGGGGTAGAGAGTGGAATGTGTGGGGTGGAGAGTGGTGGGGTGGAGAGTGGAATGAGTGAAGTGGAGTGAAATTGGTTCCTAAAGCTTACCAAATTAAAACAGTTTGTCGACATTCCCAAGGGTGGATGAAAAACAATCATAACCAGCACTGGCAAAGCCAATAGGTCTCGCCTATGCAAGAGCTATTGTGTTTACCAATGTGTTTTAGACATCTTGTACACCAGCGTGACTGCTGTTTAGCATGGCTAAACGTTAGTGGCGTGGAGTTTCATAGAGTGGAGTGAAATACAGTGAAGTAAAGGGTGGTGGAGTGGAGTGGAGTGTTGTAGAGTGGAGTGCAGTGGAGTGGAGTGCAGTGGAGTGTTGTGGAGTGGAGTGTTGTGGAGTGGAGTTTTGTGGACTGGAGTAGAGCAGAGTGTTGTAGAGTGGATTAGAGCAGTGTGTTGTAGAGTGGATTAGAGCAGGGTGGATTAGAGCAGAGTGGAGCAGAGCGGATTAGAGCAGAGTGTTGTAGAGTGGATTAGAGCAGCGTGGATTAGAGCAGAGTTGAGAAGAGTGGATTAGAGCAGAGTGGGTTAGAGCAGAGTGTTGTAGAGTGGATTAGAGCAGAGTGGAGTAGAGTGGATTAAAGCAGAGGGGTGGAGAGTGGATTAGAGCAGAGGGGTGGAGAGAGGATTAGCGCAGAGGGGTGGAGAGGGTTTAGAGCAGAGGGGTGGAGAGTGGATTAGAGCAGAGTGTTGTAGAGTGGATTAGAGAAGAGGGGTGGAGAGTGGATTAGAACAGAGGGGTGGAGAGGGGATTAGAGCATAGTGTTGTAGAGTGGATTAGAGAAGAGGGGTGGAGAGTGGATTAGAACAGAGGGGTGGAGAGGGGATTAGAGCATAGTGTTGTAGAGTGGATTAGAGCAGAGTGGATTAGAGCAGAGTGGAGCGGAGTGGATTAGAGCAGAGTGTTGTAGAGTGGATTGGAGCAGAGTGGATTAGAGCAGAGTGGAGCAGACTGGATTAGAGCAGAGTGGAGCAAAGTGGATTAGAGCAGAGTGTTGTAGAGTGGATTAGAGCAGAGGGGTGGAGATTGGATTAGAGCAGAGGGGTGTAGAGAGGATTAGAGCAGAGGGGTGGAGAGGGGATTAGAGCAGAGGGGTGGAGAGTGGATTAGAGCATAGTGTTGTAGAGTGGATTAGAGAAGAGGGGTGGAGAGTGGATTTGAGCAGAGGGTTGGAGAGGGGATTAGAGCATAGTGTTGTAGAGTGGATTAGAGCAGAGTGGATTAGAGCAGAGTGGAATAGAGCAGAGTGGAGTGGATTAGAGCAGAGTGTTGTAGAGTGGATTGGAGCACAGTGGATTAAAGCAGAGTGGAGCAGACTGTATTAGAGCAGAGTGGAGCAGAGTGGATTAGAGCAGAGTGGAGCAGAGTTGATTAGAGCACATTGTTGTAGAGCGGATTAGAGTAGAGTGGATTAGAGCAAAGGGGTTGAGAGTGGATTAGAGCAGAGGGGTGGAGAGAGGATTAGAGCAGAGGGGTGGAGAGGAGATAAGAGCAGAGGGGTGGATAGGGGATGAGATCAGAGGGGTGGAGAGTGGATTAGAGCAGAGAGTTGCAGAGTGGTTTAGAGAAGAGGGGTGGAGAGTGGATTAGAGCGGAGGGGTGTAGAGGGGATTAGAGCAGAGGGGTGGAGAGGGGATTAGAGCAGAGGGGATTAGAGCAGAGGGGTGGAGAGGAGATTAGAGTAGAGTGTTGTAGATTGGATTAGAGCAGAGTGGATTAGAGCAGAGTGGATTACAGCAGAGTGGAGCGGAGTGGATTAGAGTAGAGTGTTGAAGAGTGGATTGGATTGGAGCAGAGTGGATTAGAGCAGAGTGGAGCAGAGTGGATTAGAGCAGAGTGGATTAGAGCAGAGGGGTGGAGAGGGGATTAGAGCAGAGGGCTGGAGAGGGGATTAGAGCAGAGGGGTGGAGAGGGGATTAGAGCAGAGGGGTGGAGAGTGGATTAGAGCAGAGTGGTGGAGAGGGGATACGAGCAGAGGGGTGGATAGGGGATGAGATCAGAGGGGTGGAGAGTGGATTAGAGCAGAGGGGTGTAGAGTGGATTAGAGCAGAGTGGATTAAAGCAGAGTGGATTAGAGCAGAGTGGAGCAGAGAGGATTAGAGCAGAGTGTTGTAGATTGGATTAGAGCCAAGTGGAGTAGAGTGGATTAGAGCAGAGTGGTGGAGAGTGGATTAGAGCAGAAGGGTGGAGAGGGGATTAGAGCAGAGGGCTGGAGAGGGGATTAGAGCAGAGGGGTGGAGAGGGGATTAGAGCAGAGGGGTGGAGAGTGGATTACAGCTGAGGGGTGGAGAGTGGACTAGAGCAGAGGGGTGGAGAGTGGATTAGAGCAGAGGGGTGGAGAGTGGATTAGAGCTGAGGGGTGGAGAGTGGACTAGAGCAGAGGGGTGGAGAGTGGAATCAGTGGGGTGGAGAGTGGTGGGGTTAAGAGTGGAATGAGTGGGGTGGAGAGTGGTGGGGTAGAGAGTGGAATGAGTGGGGTGGAGAGTGGTGGGGTGGAGAGTGGAATGAGTGAAGTGGAGTGAAATTGGTTCCTAAAGTTTACTAAATTAAAACAGTCTGTTGACATTCCCAAGGGTGGTTGAAGAACAATCATAACAAGCTCTGGCAAAGCCAATAGGTCTCGCCTATGCAAGAGCTATTGTGTTTGCCAATGTGTTTTAGACATCTTGTACACCAGCTAACTGCTGTTTAGCATGGCTAGACGTTAGTGACGTGGAGTGTCATAGAGTGGAGTGGAATACAGTGAAGTAAAGGGTGGTTGAGTGGAGTGGAGTGTTGTAAAGTGAAGTGGAGTGCAGTGGAGTGCAGTGGAGTGTTGTGGAGTGGAGTGTTGTGGAGTGGAGTAGAGCAGAGTGTTGTATGGTGGATTAGAGCAGAGTGTAGCAGAGAGGATTAGAGCAGAGTGTTGTAGAGTGGATTAGAGCAGAGTGGATTAGAGCAGAGTGTAGCGGAGTGGATTAGAGCAGAGTTTTGAAGAGTGGATTGGAGCAGAGTGGATTAGAGCAGAGTGGATCAGAGTGGATTAGAGCAGAGTGGAGCAGAGTGGATTAGAGCAGAGTGTTGTAGAGTGGATTGGAGCAGAATGGAGTAGAGTGGATTAGAGCAGAGGGGTGGAGAGTGGAATAAAGCAGAGGGGTGGAGAGAGGATTAGAGCAGAGGGGTGGAGAGGGGATTAGAGCAGAGGGGTGGAGAGTGGATTAGAGCAGAGGGGTGGAGAGTGGATTAGAGCAGAGTGTTGTAGAGTGGATTAGAGAAGAGGGGTGGAGAGGGGATTAGAGCAGAGTGTTGTAGAGTGGATTAGAGCAGAGTGGATTAGAGCAGAGTGGAGCAGAGAGGATTAGAGCAGAGTGTTGTAGAGTGGATTAGAGCCGAGTGGAGTAGAGTGGATTAGAGCAGAGTGGTGGAGAGTGGATTAGAGCAGAGGGGTGGAGAGGGGATTAGAGCAGAGGGCTGGAGAGGGGATTAGAGCAGAGGGGTGGAGAGGGGATGAGAGCAGAGAGGTGGAGAGTGGATTACAGCTGAGGGGTGGAGAGTGGTGGGGTGAAAAGTGGATTAGAGCAGAGGGGTGGAGAGTGGTGGGATGGAGAGTGGATTAGAGCAGAGGGGTGGAGAGTGGATTAGAGCAGAGGGGTGGAGAGTGGATTAGAGCAGAGGGGTGGAGAGTGGAATGAGTGGGGTGGAGAGTGGTGGGGTGGAGAGTGGAATGAGTGGGGTGGAGAGTGGTGGTGTAGAGAGTGGAATGTGTGGGGTGGAGACGGGGTGGAGAGTGGAATGAGTTAAGTGGAGTGAAATTGGTTCCTAAAGCTTACCAAATTAAAACAGTTTGTCGACATTCCCAAGGGTGGATGATGAACAATCATACCCAGCACTGGCAAAGCCAATAGGTCTCGCCTATGCAAGAGCTATTGTGTTTACCAATGTGTTTTAGACATCTTGTACACCAGCGTGACTGCTGTTTAGCATGGCTAAACGTTAGTGGCGTGGAGTTTCATAGAGTGGAGTGGAATACAGTGAAGTAAAGGGTGGTGGAGTGGAGTGTTGTAGAGTGGAGTGCAGTGGAGTGGAGTGCAGTGGAGTGTTGTGGAGTGGAGTTTTGTGGACTGGAGTAGAGCAGAGTGTTGTAGAGTGGATTAGAGCAGGGTGGATTAGAGCAGAGTGGAGCAGAGCGGATTAGAGCAGAGTGTTGTAGAGTGGATTAGAGCAGAGTGGATTAGAGCAGAGTGGAGAAGAGTGGATTAGAGCAGAGTGGGTTAGAGCAGAGTGTTGTAGAGTGGATTAGAGCAGAGTGGAGTAGAGTGGATTAAAGCAGAGGGGTGGAGAGTGGATTAGAGCAGAAGGGTGGAGAGAGGATTAGAGCAGAGGGCTGGAGAGGGGATTAGAGCAGAGGGGTGGAGAGGGGATGAGAGCAGAGAGGTGGAGAGTGGATTACAGCTGAGGGGTGGAGAGTGGTGGGGTGAAAAGTGGATTAGAGCAGAGGGGTGGAGAGTGGTGGGATGGAGAGTGGATTAGAGCAGAGGGGTGGAGAGTGGATTAGAGCAGAGGGGTGGAGAGTGGATTAGAGCAGAGGGGTGGAGAGTGGAATGAGTGGGGTGGAGAGTGGTGGGGTGGAGAGTGGAATGAGTGGGGTGGAGAGTGGTGGTGTAGAGAGTGGAATGTGTGGGGTGGAGACGGGGTGGAGAGTGGAATGAGTTAAGTGGAGTGAAATTGGTTCCTAAAGCTTACCAAATTAAAACAGTTTGTCGACATTCCCAAGGGTGGATGATGAACAATCATACCCAGCACTGGCAAAGCCAATAGGTCTCGCCTATGCAAGAGCTATTGTGTTTACCAATGTGTTTTAGACATCTTGTACACCAGCGTGACTGCTGTTTAGCATGGCTAAACGTTAGTGGCGTGGAGTTTCATAGAGTGGAGTGGAATACAGTGAAGTAAAGGGTGGTGGAGTGGAGTGTTGTAGAGTGGAGTGCAGTGGAGTGGAGTGCAGTGGAGTGTTGTGGAGTGGAGTTTTGTGGACTGGAGTAGAGCAGAGTGTTGTAGAGTGGATTAGAGCAGGGTGGATTAGAGCAGAGTGGAGCAGAGCGGATTAGAGCAGAGTGTTGTAGAGTGGATTAGAGCAGAGTGGATTAGAGCAGAGTGGAGAAGAGTGGATTAGAGCAGAGTGGGTTAGAGCAGAGTGTTGTAGAGTGGATTAGAGCAGAGTGGAGTAGAGTGGATTAAAGCAGAGGGGTGGAGAGTGGATTAGAGCAGAAGGGTGGAGAGAGGATTAGAGCAGAGGGGTGGAGAGGGGATTAGAGCAGAGGGGTGGAGAGTGGATTAGAGCAGAGTGTTGTAGAGTGGATTAGAGAAGAGGGGTGGAGAGTGGATTAGAACAGAGGGGTGGAGAGGGGATTAGAGCATAGTGTTGTAGAGTGGATTAGAGAAGAGGGGTGGAGAGTGGATTAGAACAGAGGGGTGGAGAGGGGATTAGAGCATTGTGTTGTAGAGTGGATTAGAGCAGAGTGGATTAGAGCAGAGTGGAGCAGAGTGGATTAGAGCAGAGTGTTGTAGAGTGGATTGGAGCAGAGTGGATTAGAGCAGAGTGGAGCAGACTGGATTAGAGCAGAGTGGAGCAAAGTGGATTAGAGCAGAGTGTTGTAGAGTGGATTAGAGCAGAGGGTGGAGATTGGATTAGAGCAGAGGTGTGTAGAGAGGATTAGAGCAGAGGGGTGGAGAGGGGATTAGAGCAGAGGGGTGGAGAGTGGATTAGAGCATAGTGTTGTAGAGTGGATTAGAGAAGAGGGGTGGAGAGTGGATTAGAGCAGAGGGTTGGAGAGGGGATTAGAGCATAGTGTTGTAGAGTGGATTAGAGCAGTGTGGATTAGAGCAGAGTGGAATAGAGCAGAGTGGAGTGGATTAGAGCAGAGTGTTGTAGAGTGGATTGGAGCACAGTGGATTAAAGCAGAGTGGAGCAGACTGTATTAGAGCAGAGTGGAGCAGAGTGGATTAGAGCAGAGTGGAGCTGAGTTGATTAGAGCACATTGTTGTAGAGCGGATTAGAGTAGAGTGGATTAGAGCAGAGGGGTTGAGAGTGGATTAGAGCAGAGGGGTGGAGAGAGGATTAGAGCAGAGGGGTGGAGAGGAGATAAGAGCAGAGGGGTGGATAGGGGATGAGATCAGAGGGGTGGAGAGTGGATTAGAGCAGGGAGTTGCAGAGTGGTTTAGAGAAGAGGGGTGGAGAGTGGATTAGAGCAGAGGGGCTTAGAGGGATTAGAGCAGAGGGGTGGAGAGGGGATTAGAGCAGAGGGGATTAGAGCAGAGGGGTGGAGAGGGGATTAGAGTAGAGTGTTGTAGATTGGATTAGAGCAGAGTGGATTAGAGCAGCGTGGATTACAGCAGAGTGGATTAGAGCAGAGTGTTGAAGAGTGGATTGGATTGGAGCAGAGTGGATTAGAGCAGAGTGGAGCAGAGTGGATTAGAGCAGAGTGGATTAGAGCAGAGTGTTGTAGAGTGGATTAGAGCAGAGGGGTAGAGAGGGGATGAGAGCAGAGGGCTGGAGAGGGGATTAGAGCAGAGGGGTGGAGAGTGGATTAGAGCAGAGGGGTGGAGAGGGGATACGAGCAGAGGGGTGGATAGGGGATGAGATCAGAGGAGTGGAGAGTGGATTAGAGCAGAGAGTTGTAGAGTGGTTTAGAGAAGAGGGGTGGAGAGTGGATTAGAGCAGAGGGGTGTAGAGGGGATTAGAGCAGAGGGGTGGAGAGGGGATTAGAGCAGATGGGTGGAGAGGGGATTAGAGCAGAGGGGTGGAGAGGGGATTAGAGTAGAGTGTTGTAGATTGGATTAGAGCAGAGTGGATTACAGCAGAGTGGATTACAGCAGAGTGGAGCGAAGTGGATTAGAGCAGAGTGTTGAAGAGTGGATTGGATTGGAGCAGAGTGGATTAGAGCAGAGTGGAGCAGAGTGGATTAGAGCAGAGTGGATTAGAGCAGAGTGTTGTAGAGTGGAGTAGAGCAGAGGGGTGGAGAGTGGATTAGAGCAGAAGGGTGGAGAGAGGATTAGAGCAGAGGGGTGGAGAGGGGATTAGAGCAGAGGGGTGGAGAGTGGATTAGAGCAGAGTGTTGTAGAGTGGATTAGAGAAGAGGGGTGGAGAGTGTATTAGAACAGAGGGGTGGAGAGGGGATTAGAGCATAGTGTTGTGGAGTGGATTAGAGAAGAGGGATGGAGAGTGGATTAGAACAGAGGGGTGGAGAGGGGATTAGAGCATTGTGTTGTAGAGTGGATTAGAGCAGAGTGGATTAGAGCAGAGTGGAGCGGAGTGGATTAGAGCAGAGTGTGGTAGAGTGGATTGGAGCAGAGTGGATTAGAGCAGAGTGGAGCAGACTGGATTAGAGCAGAGTGGAGCAAAGTGGATTAGAGCAGAGTGTTGTAGAGTGGATTAGAGCAGAGGGTGGAGATTGGATTAGAGCAGAGGTGTGTAGAGAGGATTAGAGCAGAGGGGTGGAGAGGGGATTAGAGCAGAGGGGTGGAGAGTGGATTAGAGCATAGTGTTGTAGAGTGGATTAGAGAAGAGGGGTGGAGAGTGGATTAGAGCAGAGGGTTGGAGAGGGGATTAGAGCATAGTGTTGTAGAGTGGATTAGAGCAGTGTGGATTAGAGCAGAGTGGAATAGAGCAGAGTAGAGTGGATTAGAGCATTGTGTTGTAGAGTGGATTGGAGCACAGTGGATTAAAGCAGAGTGGAGCAGACTGTATTAGAGCAGAGTGGAGCAGAGTGGATTAGAGCAGAGTGGAGCTGAGTTGATTAGAGCACATTGTTGTAGAGCGGATTAGAGTAGAGTGGATTAGAGCAAAGGGGTTGAGAGTGGATTAGAGCAGAGGGGTGGAGAGAGGATGAGAGCAGAGGGGTGGAGAGGAGATAAGAGCAGAGGGGTGGATAGGGGATGAGATCAGAGGGGTGGAGAGTGGATTAGAGCAGGGAGTTGCAGAGTGGTTTAGAGAAGAGGGGTGGAGAGTGGATTAGAGCAGAGGGGTGTAGAGGGGATTAGAGCAGAGGGGTGGAGAGGGGATTAGAGCAGAGGGGATTAGAGCAGAGGGGTGGATAGGGGATTAGAGTAGAGTGTTGTAGATTGGATTAGAGCAGAGTGGATTAGAGCAGAGTGGATTACAGCAGAGTGGATTAGAGCAGAGTGTTGAAGAGTGGATTGGATTGGAGCAGAGTGGATTAGAGCAGAGTGGAGCAGAGTGGATTAGAGCAGAGTGGATTAGAGCAGAGTGTTGTAGAGTGGATTAGAGCAGTGGGGTGGAGAGGGGATTAGAGCAGAGGGCTGGAGAGGGGATTAGAACAGAGGGGTGGAGAGTGGATTAGAGCAGAGGGGTGGAGAGGGGATACGAGCAGAGGGGTGGATAGGGGATGAGATCAGAGGGGTGGAGAGTGGATTAGAGCAGAGAGTTGTAGAGTGGTTTAGAGAAGAGGGGTGGAGAGTGGATTAGAGCAGAGGGGTGTAGAGGGGATTAGAGCAGAGGGGTGGAGAGGGGATTAGAGCAGATGGGTGGAGAGGGGATTAGAGCAGAGGGGTGGAGAGGGGATTAGAGTAGAGTGTTGTAGATTGGATTAGAGCAGAGTGGATTACAGCAGAGTGGATTACAGCAGAGTGGAGCGAAGTGGATTAGAGCAGAGTGTTGAAGAGTGGATTGGATTGGAGCAGAGTGGATTAGAGCAGAGTGGATTAGAGCAGAGTGGATTAAAGCAGAGTGTTGTAGAGTGGAGTAGAGCAGAGGGGTGGAGAGGGGATTAGAGCAGAGGTCTGGAGAGGGGATTAGAGCAGAGGGGTTGAGAGGGGATTAGAGCAGAGGGGTGGAGAGTGGATTAGAGCAGAGTGGATTAGAGCAGAGTGGAGCGGAGTGGATTAGAGCAGAGTGTTGTAGAGTGGATTGGAGCAGAGTGGATTAGAGCAGAGTGGATTAGAGCAGCGTGTTGTAGAGTGGATTGGAGCAGAGGGGTGGAGAGAGGATTAGAGCAGAGGGGTGGAGAGGGGATTAGAGCAGAGGGGTGGACAGTGGATTAGAGCAGAGTGTTGTAGAGTGGATTAGAGAAGAGGGGTGGAGAGGGGATTAGAGCAGAGTGTTGTAGAGTGGATTAGAGCAGAGTGGATTAAAGCTGAGTGAATTAGAGCAGAGTGGAGCAGAGAGGATTAGAGCAGAGTGTTGTAGAGTGGATTAGAGCCAAGTGGAGTAGAGTGGATTAGAGCAGAGTGGATTAGAGCAGAGGGGTGGAGAGGGGATTAGAGCAGAGGGCTGGAGAGGGGATTAGAGCAGAGGGGTGGAGAGGGGATTAGAGCAGAGGGGTGGAGAGTGGATTACAGCTGAGGGGTGGAGAGTGGACTAGAGCAGAGGGGTGGAGAGTGGATTAGAGCAGAGGGGTGGAGAGTGGATTAGAGCTGAGGGGTTGAGAAAGGACTAGAGCAGAGGGGTGGAGAGTGAATTAGAGCAGAGGGGTGGAGAGTGGTGGGGTGGGGAGTCGATTAGAGCAGAGGGGTGGAGAGTGGTGGGGTGGAGAGTGGATTAGAGCAGAGGGGTGGAGAGTGGATTAGTGCAGAGGGGTGGAGAGTGGAATCAGTGGGGTGGAGAGTGATGGGGCTAAGAGTGTAATGAGTGGGGAGGAGAGTGGTGGGGTAGAGAGTGGAATGAGTGGGAAGGAGAGTGGTGGGGTGGAGAGTGGAATGAGTGAAGTGGAGTGAAATTGGTTCCTAAAGCTTACCAAATTAAAACAGTTTGTCGACATTCCCAAGGGTGGATGATGAACAATCATACCCAGCACTGGCAAAGCCAATAGGTCTCGCCTATGCAAGAGCTATTGTGTTTGCCAATGTGTTTTAGACATCTTGTACACCAGCTAACTGCTGTTTAGTATGGCTAAACGTTAGTGACGTGGAGTGTCATAGAGTGGAGTGGAATACAGTGAAGTAAAGGGTGGTTATGTTGAGTGTTGTAAAGTGGAGTGGAGTGCAGTGGAATGCAGTGGAGTGTTGTGGAGTGGAGTGTTGTGGAGTGGAGTAGAGCAGAGTGTTGCAGAGTGGATTAGAGCAGAGTGTAGCAGAGAGGATTAGAGCAGAGTGTTGTAGAGTGGATTAGAGCAGAGTGGATTAGAGCAGAGTGTAGCGGAGTGGATTAGAGCAGAGTGTTGTAGAGTGGATTGGAGCAGAGTGGATTAGAGCAGAGTGGAGCAGAGTGGATTAGAGCAGAGTGGATTAGAGCAGAGTGTTGTAGAGTGGATTGGAGCAGAATGGAGTAGAGTGGATTAGAGCAGAGGGGTGGAGAGTGGATTAGAGCAGAGGGGTGGAGAGAGGATTAGAGCAGAGGGGTGGAGAGGGGATTAGAGCAGAGGGGTGGAGAGTGGATTAGAGCAGAGTATTGTAGAGTGGATTAGAGAAGAGGGGTGGAGAGGGGATTATAGCAGAGTGTTGTAGAGTGGATTAGAGCAGAGTGGATTAGAGCAGAGTGGATTAGAGCAGAGTGGAGCAGAGAGGATTAGAGCAGAGTGTTGTAGAGTGGATTAGAGCCGAGTGGAGTAGAGTGGAATAGAGCAGAGTGGTGGAGAGTGGATTAGAGCAGAGGGGTGGAGAGGGGATTAGAGCAGAGGGCTGGAGAGGGGATTAGAGCAGAGGGGTGGAGAGGGGATCAGAGCAGAGAGGTGGAGAGTGGATTACAGCTGAGGGGTGGAGAGTGGACTAGAGCAGAGGGGTGGAGAGTGCATTAGAGCAGAGGGGTGGAGAGTGGTGGGGTGCAAAGTGGATTAGAGCAGAGGGGTGGAGAGTGGTGGGGTGGAGAGTGGATTAGAGCAGAGGGGTGGAGAGTGGATTAGAGCAGAGGGGTGGAGAGTGGAATGAGTGGGGTGGAGAGTGGAATGAGTGGGGTGGAGAGTGGTGGGGTAGAGAGTGGAATGTGTGGGATGGAGAGTGGTGGGGTGGAGAGTGGAATGAGTGAAGTGGAGTGAAATTGGTTCCTAAAGCTTTCCAAATTAAAACAGTTTGTCGACATTCCCAAGGGTGGATGAAGAACAATCATAACAAGCACTGGCAAAGCCAATAGGTCTCGCCTATGCAAGAGCTATTGTGTTTACCAATGTGTTTTAGACATCTTGTACACCAGCGTGACTGCTGTTTAGCATGGCTAAACGTTAGTGGCGTGGAGTTTCATAGAGTGGAGGGGAATACAGTGAAGTAAAGGGTAGTGGAGTGGAGTGTTGTAGAGTGGAGTGCAGTGGAGTGGAGTGCAGTGGAGTGTTGTGGAGTGGAGTGTTGTGGAGTTGAGTTTTGTGGACTGGAGTGGAGCAGAGTGTTGTAGAGTGGATTAGAGCAGTGTGTTGTAGAGTGGATTAGAGCAGGGTGGATTAGAGCAGAGTGGAGCAGAGCGGATTAGAGCAGAGTGTTGTAGAGTGGATTAGAGCAGAGTGGATTAGAGCAGAGTGGAGAAGAGTGGATTAGAGCAGAGTGGGTTAGAGCAGAGGGGTGGAGAGTGGATTAGAGCAGAGTGTTGTAGAGTGGATTAGAGAAGAGGGGTGGAGAGTGGATTAGAACAGAGGGGTGGAGAGGGGATTAGAGCATAGTGTTGGAGAGAGGATTAGAGAAGAGGGGTGGAGAGTGGATTAGAACAGAGGGGTGGAGAGGGGATTAGAGCATCGTGTTGTAGAGTGGATTAGAGCAGAGTGGATTAGAGCAGAGTGGAGCGGAGTGGATTAGAGCAGAGTGTTGTAGAGTGGATTGGAGCAGAGTGGATTAGAGCAGAGTGGAGCAGAGTGGATTAGAGCAGAGTGGAACAAAGTGGATTAGAGCAGAGTGTTGTAGAGTGGATTAGAGCAGAGGGGTGGAGATTGGATTAGAGCAGAGGGGTGTAGAGAGGATTAGAGCAGAGGGGTGGAGAGGGGATTAGAGCAGAGGGGTGGAGAGTGGATTAGAGCATAGTGTTGTAGAGTGGATTAGAGAAGAGGGGTGGAGAGTGGATTAGAGCAGAGGGTTGGAGAGGGGATTAGAGCATAGTGTTGTAGAGTGGATTAGAGCAGAGTGGATTAGAGCAGAGTGGAATAGAGCAGAGTGGAGTGGATTAGAGCAGAGTGTTGTAGAGTGGATTGGAGCACAGTGGATTAAAGCAGAGTGGAGCAGACTGTATTAGAGCAGAGTGGAGCAGAGTGGATTAGAGCAGAGTGGAGCAGAGTGGATTAGAGCACATTGTTGTAGAGCGGATTAGAGTAGAGTGGATTAGAGCAGAGGGGTTGAGAGTGGATTAGAGCAGAGGGGTGGAGAGAGGATTAGAGCAGAGGGGTGGAGAGGGGATAAGAGCAGAGGGGTGGATAGGGGATGAGATCAGAGGGGTGGAGAGTGGATTAGAGCAGAGTGTTGTAGAGTGGATTAGAGCAGAGGGGTGGAGAGGGGATTAGAGCAGAGGGCTGGAGAGGGGATTAGAGCAGAGGGGTGGAGAGGGGATTAGAGCAGAGGGGTGGAGAGTGGATTAGAGCAGAGTGTTGTAGAGTGGATTAGAGAAGAGAGGTGGAGAGTGGATTAGAGCAGAGTGTTGTAGAGTGGATTAGAGCAGAGGGATGGAGTGGATTAGATCAGAGGGGTGGAGAGTGGATTAGAGAAGAGGGGTGGAGAGAGGATTAGAGCAGAGGGGTGGAGAGGGGATTAGAGCAGAGGGAAGGAGAGGGGATTTGAGCAGAGGGGTGGAGAGTGGATTAGAGCAGAGTGTTGTAGAGTGGATTAGAGAAGAGGGGTGTAGAGTGGATTAGAGCAGAGGGGTGGAGAGGGGATTAGATCAGAGGGGTGGAGAGTGGATTAGAGTAGAGTGTTGTAGACTGGATTAGAGCAGAGTGGATTAGAGCAGAGTGTTGTAGAGTGGATTGGATTGGAGCAGAGTGGATTAGAGCAGAGTGGATTTGAGCAGAGTGGAGCAGAATGGATTAGAACAGGGTGTTGTAGAATGGATTAGAGCAGAGTGTTGTACAGTGGATTAGAGCAGAGTGGTGGAGAGTGGATCAGAGCAGAGGGGTGGAGAGTGGATTAGAGCAGAGGGGTGGAGAGGGGATTAGAGCAGAGGGGTGGAGAGGGGATTAGAGCAGAGGGGTGGAGAGTGGATTAGAGCAGAGTGTTGTAGGGTGGATTAGAGAAGAGGGGAGTAGAGTGGATTAGAGCAGAGAGGTGGAGAGTGGATTACAGCTGAGGGGTGGTGAGTGGACTAGAGCAAAGGGGCGGAGAGTGGATCAGAGCAGAGGGGTGGAGAGTGGTGGGGTGGAGAGTGGATTAGAGCAGAGGGGTGGAGAGTGGATTAGAGCAGAGGGGTGGAGAGTGGAATGAGTGGGGTGGAGAGTGGTGGGGTGGAGAATGGAATGAGTGGGGTGGAGTGGTGGGCTACAGAGTGGAATGAGTGGGGTGGAGAGTGGTGGGGTGGAGAGTGGAATGAGTGAAGTGGAGAGTGGTGTGGTGGAGAGTGGAATGAGTGAAGTGGAGAGTGGTGGAATGGCATAGAGTAAAGTTGCATGAAGTGGCATAGAGGGAGATACGTAGATTGGAGAAGCGTGCAGTACAGTGTTGTACAGTGGGGGGTGAGTGTCATTCAGTGGAGGGGTATAGAGTGGAGTGCTGTAGAGTGGAGGGGCATAGGACCAGATGTATTAAAGCATTTTGCATTCGCCAATGTGTGAATCGCAAAATTTGTCAGTTTGCAAATCCCTAATGCATATGCAAGAAGCCTTTCCTAAATGCAAACTGTGAATTTAGGAAATGCTAATTACCATCAACTTCAAGTTGATGGTAACCATAGGAATTTTAAAAAAATGCTTTATTCAAAGTGCCATGCTGCGCACACATGCCCTTAGAGCATGTGTGCGCTTTACATGTGCACAATTAGAATTTTGAATGTGCTTCAGGGGGGGGTTCATGCTCCTGGGCACCATTGGCTTTGTTTTCATTCACTAATTTGCGATTACCAATTAAGTAATCGCAAATTAGCAAATCCAAAGCCATCCGCAACTATGGACCTTTTGGCCCATAGGAACGAATGGAGTCATATTACCTAATAGCGATTCAGTATTTACCTGATCACTATTAGGTAATATTAAGGAATCGCTAAATATTTTGCGATTCCTACCTACATAGCATTTTGCATTTACCAAATCGCGATTCGGTACAAATCTGG
Organism: Triturus cristatus; assembly: GCF_964204655.1. Taxonomy (NCBI): domain Eukaryota; kingdom Metazoa; phylum Chordata; class Amphibia; order Caudata; family Salamandridae; genus Triturus; species Triturus cristatus. Next base: position 89,732 of record NW_028188113.1, on the reverse strand, counting down.
CGTAGAGTGAAGTAAAGCGGTGTGGTAAAAAGTGAAGTGAAGTGGAGTGTCTTAGAGTGTCGTGTCTTAGAGTGTCGTGTCGTGGAGTGTCGTGGAATGGAATGGAATGGAGTGTCGTGGAATGGAATGGAGTGTCGTGTCGTGGAATGTCATGTCATGAAGGTAATAGAATGCCATGTCATGAATGTCATGGATGTCATGGAATGGAATGTCATGGAATGGAATGTCATGTCATGAATTTCATGGATGTCATGGAATGGAATGTCATGTCATGAATGTCATGGAATAGAATATCATGGAATGTCATGTCATGAATGTGAGAAGTTGGCCTGGCATAAGCTGGTCACTAGTTATAGTGGCCACCTTGCACCAGTCCAATTCGACTCTTATGGTAGATGGGTTTAAGACAACCTTTTAAAGAAAGCTATCCTAGTGGTAGCTGTGGAGAGCAGCCTTCAGGTTAAGTCTCTGAGGAATGTAAAGCAGCTTCTTTTACCTTATAATCTCTTGAATTACCAAATGAAAGGACACCACACAGGTATATATATCAAATATATATGTATTTATTTCTAGACACACTCTACTAATCTCTTTATGAGATTAGAAGCCAGGAACACATTCAAATATCAATGTTTCACAATAAGTTAAGCACAAATATGACTGGGGCCCTAGGGGCGTACAAGACCATATACTAAAAAAATGGGTTAAGAAAGTCGACTTGCAAAATGACAAGAACTAGGGCCTGTAGAATCGCTGTGGCTTCACTGCTGCAGTGAAAGCAGGTAAGTAACAGACCCACGGGAGACGCATGCAGTGTGTATTGATGTCAATGGAGCAAGTCGCGGTTTGATTTTTAAAGTTTTAGGGTACTTCAAGGAAGTCTACTAGCAAGCCACATACAAGGTAAGTAATTCGAGGGCCAACACACACTAGGGCACTGGAGTGGACGAGTTACCTCACCCAGGGAAGCCGGGTGCATAGGTGTCTTTTGGTGTCGGGTCGCGTCGCTGTTTTCCATGGAGACCAAAGAAGATTTACTGCTTGCGTCGACTGAAGAAGTGTCCGGTGGAATCCAAGGGTGGATTCTAGATGCAGATGACCTAAAAATTGAAGGGACAGTGTTCACAGTCACTTGCCAGTGACCAGGGGCCAGGAAGCTGGTTGCCCACGGAAGTTGGGTGATTTCAGGTGATCAAGGGTGTTTTGACTCTTCGTTCACGAGGTCCAGGAAGGATCGACGATGACCAGCAGCTGGATTCGGAGTGTCCCACAAGGTCTGCAGCTTACTGAGGTGTCGGCAACCGGATTGGAGCCAACAAGCCTTGGCAACAGCAAGTCTTGTGGAAATCAAAGGAAGTCAGCATTGCAAACCAGCAAGGTCTGAAGGACTAGGACTCACCCAGCAAGAGTGAGTGAGGGCAGGCCTGGAGCTATCAGGGGAGTCCTTTGAGTTGATAAGAAAGACTTTGGGGGATCCACAAGCCAACGGGCAAGGGATCGCGAAGACGTCTCTTGAGGAAATGCTTCACAGGAGCCCACGGTCACTCGAGATGGGGTAGGCCTCTGATTTTCAGTGCAATACCTGCTGGAAGCTTGGGCCACAAGTGGTCCAATGCACAAGTTCATAGAATGTCGTGGAGGGGTTTCACTTGACAATATTGCACGGTTCCCGGGTATTGCTGTTTCTTGTCACTCGTCGGGTTCACTCACCTCAGCTCTGCTGGGGACTCACAATGGCCGTCGAGAAGTCAGTAAATCTACTTTCAGGGCTGCAGGGACTTCGAACTCCGGCGGTAGCGGGAAAAGTTGCGACCGTTGATTAGAGTTTCTGGTGCCTATCAAGCAGGGGAGTCACTCCTTGACTCCAAGGGAGATTCTTCTGTCTTCCAAAGGTAGTGGAACGTTGAAGGGCCAAGATTCTTCTTTGTAGAGCGTCGTCCAGGGTTATCTACTTTGAAATGGCAAGGTTTGCTATCTTATACTGAAGATAGGGGTGGGACAAGCTCTATCACCACTCCTCTGGGAGGGTCAGGGTAGGGGGTGGTTACACCCACTTCCCTTTGTCCAGTTTTGTGCCAGAGCAGGGACAGGTAGCCCCTGAACCGGATTGAGCAGGCATATGCACAGAGGAGCCTACTGCTCCCCCAGTGCAGGACTTCAAAGCACTCTAGAAGTGCACCCACCCAGCTCCAATACACTAAATCCTGTCTGGAAGGTGGTGACACCTCCCTGTGACAGGATGCCTATTGTTAGGCTCCCTCCACTGCGAGTTTCAGTCAGCAGCAGGAGGGCAGCCCAGTGTCTGTGCTGGTGGCATCCATTTTGTGATGCCAAGGCTCTTTCAGATTTCTACCGTGGTACCACAGTAGGCACATGCCGTTCCCTCTAGATGGGTGGGATCATATTCCCACATCATGGACTGATGTGGAGGTATGATTCCAAGTTGTTTGACACCAAACACGACATATTTTGATGCAGTCATTCCAAAGTTAGCATTTTAATGCACTTAAGAGTATATGGTTTAACTGCATCCACAAACAGCCACAGAGAATAGACTCTGCACATTGCAAACCAAGCACCCTGCCCTCAGGATTGATAGGGCCTGCCATAGGGGTGGCTGATAGGTTTATATGTGTGTGTATGGTGAGATATAGAAACCTATACCCCAGTGAGGAGTGCTAACACTACCTCACCCAGGCTGCAGTAGCAGGCCTGTCGTGTCAGATTGAGTCTGCTTCCCAGGGGAGACATAATACATGCTGCAGCCCCAGGTAGGCCTGTGAAGTACCTATGCCCTAGGTACCTAAGGTACCACATACTAGGGGCTCACAAGGTACCACAGTATCCAATCACTAGTGCATCTAATATGCACACCAAGTCGTTTAGAGAGAACAGAGAGACTGGGGCCCTGATTAGCAGGGACCCAGCCAGATTATAGCCAGAAACCAGTGTATAAATCAGAAAAAAGTGGGGGCAACATCAGTGTAGGTCCTACTCTCCTACAATGAATGCCAGGAATGTCATGTCATTAATGTCAAGAATGTCATGAATGTCATGTCATTAATGTCAAGAATGTCATGAATGTCATATATGTCATGTCATGGAATGGAATTTCATGTCATGAATGTCAAGAATGTCGTAAGGAATGTCAGGAATGTGATCAGGAATGTCATGTCATGGAATGGAATGTCATGAATGTCATGGAATGGAATGACAAGAATGTCATGTCATGAATATCAGGAGTGTCATGTCATGGAATGTCAGGAATGGCATGTAATGTGGAATGTCATGAATGTCATAAATGTCATAAATGTCAAGTCATGAATTTCAGGAATGGAGTGTCAAGAATATCATGGAATGTCAGGAATGTCATGTCTGGAATGTCAGGAATGTCATGTCATGAATGTCAAGAATGCCAGGAATGTCATGTCATGTAATGTCAGGAATGGAATGTCATGAATGTCATGGAATTTTAGGAATGTGAGGAATGTCGTTGTGAGAAGTTGGCCTGGCATATGCTGTTCCTAGTTATATGTACACCTTGCACCAGTCCAATTCGACTCTTATTGATGATAGGTTTAAGACAACCTTTAAAGAAAGCTATCCTAGTGGTAGCTGTGGAGAGCAGCCTTCAGGCTAAGTCTTGAAGGAGTGTTAAGCTTATTGTTTTACCATAATAACCTCTTGAATAACCAAACGAAAGAGTAGCCCACACAGGTATATATATAAAATATATGTATTTATTCTAGACAGAATCCCACAGTCTCTTTATGAAGCTGTGGCAAAGTTACAGTATCAAACAAGCATTGATAGACACAATAAATAGAACTATTAACATTGGGCCCCGGGGGGGGGACCAAACCATATACTAAAAAAGTGGTATAAGAACCACGACAATTCTACAGGCAATGCCTAGGGCATTCAGGATCGCTGGCCCCTTAAGAATCCACCCCAGGTTATGACGAAGGGGACCCACGGGAGGCGCGTGCAGTGCAAGTAGCTACTATCGGGATCTCTATTACAGCCTATGGAGAATGTCGTGGTTGGAAATAAACAGTTTAAAGATACTTATAGCAGGAGTACAAAGTTAAAACTTTAGACCTAAGCTTTTGAGATGCCCACAACCACAAGAGTACCGAGGTACCACTGTTACCTGCCCCAGGGAAGCCGGGTGCATAGGTTGTTTCTGCTGTCGGGTCGCGGGCTGATTTTCAATGGGAAAATAGTCAAAAGTTCTGCTAGCCAAAAGCGTCGATGATGCCGTGAAGATCAAAGATGTGAAGAATGTAGAGAAGAACCTGAAAGCAGAGGGGACAGAGTCTGGGTCACAGCAAAGTGACCAGGAGGCTCCAAGCAAAGAGTCCTTCGATGTCGGGTGCTTCAGGTGGAAAGTGGTGTAGCTTGGATCTGCAGCCACGGGCTCCGGGAGGCTTCAAGGAAGGCCAGCTTCAGGAGGGCGACTGTCCCACGTCGGATGAGGGTTGCTGCAGTGTTAGTGTCCGGATTGGATCCACTAAGCCTTGGCAAACGCAGCCCACAAAGAATAAACAAATCTGCTACAGTGCAGACCCACGAGGTCTGGGAGAGGTCTCTTTCAGGGAGACTGTAGAGCAGGCCTGGAGCAACCAGGGGAACTCTTGTTTTCAAAGATAGACCTCCGCTAGGGCCCACAAGTCGAGAGACAAGGGTCTGCAGGAGGCGGCAATTTGGCGTGCGTAAAAGGGCACCCACGGGCCACCGGAGGGGGCTAGGGTGCTGGGCTTTGGCACAATTGCTGTAGAGTGGTTGGCTCGTAAACGGGCCAAAGCACAACTTCCCCACTAGTCAGGGTCATGTGCTATGCAAGAGGTGGCCGGTGTCTCGGGGTATGGGGGATCTCGGCACCCACGCGGTCCACGGTGCCCAAACTCGTTGAGCACACTCACTGCCCTCTGGGATGCCCTGGAAACCCACCTCAAGGTTTCTGGAAGTCGTCAAAGTTCGTGAGAGCAGCGAAGTTCCAACCGGGTCACTTGCAGTGTTTTAGGTGCCTGCCAAGCAGGGGGATAACTCCTTTATCCCAACGGAGATTTCTTCCGTCAGCTGGGCAGCAGCAAGTCGAAGGTCAAGACTGTAAAGTTCAAGATTAATCTGAGGCTCTGGGGCCACGTTATTCACCTTTATCCCCAAGATTAGGGGAGTGTCCAGAGTAGTGTCCACCAATGGCTGGTGAGGCGGGAAAGGGTGGCTACACCCTCTCCCCTTTGTGTGTTTCCCACCTGGGCGAGGGGCAGGATGCCCCTGAACCAGTTCCAAGCGGTGTATGCAGAATGAGGCTTCTGCAGCTGCCTACGTGCAACTCTGAAAGGACTTTTGGTGCACCCACCCTGTTCCAATCCACATTATCCTGTCTGGGGAGATGCTAGCACCTCCCTGCCACAGGAGCCCTATTGTCCAGCTGGCGAGGCTGGGGTTTTCCCCAGCAACAGCCAGCCAGGGTTGTGTAGGTGGCGGGTAGTAGCCATTTTGTGAAACTTGTGCACTTTTAAATTGGTGTCTAAATTCTGCCGCTTTTCCCATATCGCTCCTCTAGCAGGGGGGAATCGTACCCTCATGCCCATGGCTGGACTGGGGGTATGATTCCTACATGTTTGACACCAAACACGATATGGTTCTGTGTAGCCATTCTCAAGTTATCGCGATATCGCAATAGACTTATAATGTGGTTAAGAGTATATGGTATGGCTACACTACAAACAACCCAGCAATGATTTTACGCTGGTTGCAAAGAGGCCCTACTCATGTAGGGGTCCCCCCTCCCACATACCTCAACACCCTGCCTTGTAGGATTACCAAGGCCTTCTATAGGGGTGACCTATGAGAGTATATGTGTTGTAATGGGGTGGGATATAGGATACCGATATCTCTGTAAGGGGTGCTAGCACCACCTTACCCAGACTACAGTAGTGGTCTTGTGGTGTCAGTTTGTATAGCTGTCCCAGGGTGGCACAATAAGTGCTGCAGCCCTGGTAGGCCTACTGAGGGACCCATGCCCTGGGTACCTAGGGTACCATCTACAAGGGACTGTCAGGGCATCCTCAACATCCAATTAGTTTTTACCTAGGGTACTTCACATTCGTTTTAGGGAGAAAGCAGATAGGCTGGGGCCCTAGATAGCAGGATCCCAGCCAGACTAGTCAAAAACCACTCAAATACCAGGCAAAAAGTTGGGGGCAAGCATTAGTCAGATTCCACCTTCCTACAGTCATGTCATGGAATATCAGGAATATCATGTCATGAATGTCATGAATGTCATGAATGTCATGGAATGTCATGTCATGAATGTCAGGAATGTCATGGAATGGAATGTCATGGAATGGAATGTCATGTCATGAATGTCATGGATGTTATGGAATGTCATGTCATGGAATGGAATGTCATGAATGTCATGGAATTTAATGACAAGAATGTCATGTCATGAATATCAGGAGTGTCATGTCATGGAATGTCTGGAATGGCATGTAATGTGGAATGTCATAAATGTCATAAATGTCATAAATGTCAAGTCATGAATTTCAGGAATGGAGTGTCAGGAATATCATGGAATGTCAGGAATGTCATGTCTGGAATGTCAGGAATGTCATGTCATGAATGTCAAGAATGCCAGGAATGTCATGTCATGTAATGTCAGGAATGGAATGTCATGAATGTCATGGAATTTTAGGAATGTCAGGAATGTCGTTGTGAGAAGTTGTCCTGGCATATGCTGTTCCTAGTTATATGGACACCTTGCACCAGTCCAATTCGACTCTTATTGATGATAGGTTTAAGACAACCTTTAAAGAAAGCTATCCTAGTGGTAGCTGTGGAGAGCAGCCTTCAGGCTAAGTCTTGAAGGAGTGTTAAGCTTATTGTTTTACCATAATAACCTCTTGAATAACCAAACGAAAGAGTAGCCCACACAGGTATATATATAAAATATATGTATTTATTCTAGACAGAATCCCACAGTCTCTTTATGAAGCTGTGGCAAAGTTACAGTATCAAACAAGCATTGATAGACACAATAAATAGCACTAATAACATTGGGCCCCGGGGGGGGGGGGGGGGGGGGGGGGACCAAACCATATACTAAAAAAGTGGTACAAGAACCACGACAATTCTACAGGCAATGCCTAGGGCATTCAGGATCGCTGGCCCCTTAAGAATCCACCCCAGGTTATGAGGAAGGGTACCCTCGGGAGGCGCGTGCAGTGCAAGTAGCTACTATCGGGATCTCTATTACAGCCTATGGAGAATGTCGCGGTTGGAAATAAACAGTTTAAAGATACTTCTAGCAGGAGTACAAAGTTAAAACTTTAGACTTAAGCTTTTGAGATGCCCACAACCACGAGAGTACCAAGGTACCACTGTTACCTGCCCCAGGGATGCCGGGTGCATAGGTCGTTTCTGCTGTCGGGTCGCGGGCTGATTTTCAATGGGAAAATAGTCAAAAGTTCTGCTAGCCAAAAGCGTCGATGATGCCGTGAAGATCAAAGATGTGAAGAATGTAGAGAAGTACCTGAAAGCAGAGAGGACAGAGTCTGGGTCACGGCAAAGTGACCAGGAGGCTCCAAGCAAAGAGCCCATCGATGTCGGGTGCTTCAGGTGGAAAGTGGTGTAGCTTGGATCTGCAGCCACGGGCTCCGGGAGGCTTCAAGGAAGGCCAGCTTCAGGAGGGCGACTGCCCCACATCAGATGAGGGTTGCTGCGGTGTTAGTGTCCGGATTGGATCCACTAAGCCTTGGCAACCGCAGCCCACAAAGAATAAACAAATCTGCTACAGTGCAGACCCACGAGGTCTGGGAGAGGTTTCCTTCAAGGAGACTGTAGATCAGGCTTAGAGCAACCAGGGGAACTCTTGTTTTCAAAGATAGACCTCCGCTAGGGCCCACAAGTTGAGAGACAAGAAACCGCGGGAGGCGGCAATTTGGCGTGCCTAAAAGGGCACCCACGGGCCACCGGAGGGGGCTAGGGTGCTGGTCTTTGGCACAATTGCTGTAGAGTGATTGGCTCGTAAACGGGCCAAAGCACAACTTCCCCACTGGTCAGGGTTATGTGCTATGCAAGAGGTGGCTGGTGTCTCGGGGTATTGGGGATCTCGGCACCCACGCAGTCCACGGTGCCCAAACTCGTTGAGCACACTCACTGGCCTCTGGGATGCCCTGGAAACCCACCTCAAGGTTTCTGGAAGTCGTCGAAGTTTGTGAGAGCAGTGAAGTTCCAACTGGGTCACTTGCAGTGTTTTAGGTGCCTGCCAAGCAGGGGGATAACTCTTTTATCCCAAGGGAGATTTCTTCCGTCAGCTGGGCAGCAGCAAGTCGAAGGTCAAGACTGTAAAGTTCAAGATAAATCTGAGGTTCTGGGGCCACGTTATTCACCTTTATCCCCAAGATTAGGGGAGTGTCCAGAGTAGTGTCCACCAATGGCTGGTGAGGCGGGAAAGGGTGGCTACACCCTCTCCCCTTTGTGTGTTTTCCGCCTGGGCGAGGGGCAGGATGCCCCTGAACCGGTTCCAAGCGGTGTATGCAGAATGAGGCTTCTGCAGCTGCCTACGTGCAACTCTGAAAGGACTTTTGGTGCACCCACCCTGTTCCAATCCACATTATCCTGTCTGGGGAGATGCTAGCACCTCCCTTCCACAGGAGCCCTATTGTCCAGCTGGCGAGGCTGGGGTTTACCCCAGCAACAGCCAGCCAAGGTCGTGTAGGTGGCGGGTAGTATCCATTTTGTGAAACTTGTGCACTTTTAAATTGGTGTCTAAATTCTGCCGCTTTTCCCATATCGCCCCTCTAGCAGGGGGGAATCGTACCCTCTTGCCCATGGCTGGACTGGGGGTATGATTCCTACATGTTTGACACCAAACACGATATGGTTTTCAGTAGCCATTCTCAAGTTATCGCGATATCGCAATAGACTTATAATGCGGTTAAGAATATATGGTATGGCTACACTACAAACAACACAGCAATGATTTTACGCAGGTTGCAAAGAGGACCTACTCATGTAGGGGTCCCCCCTCACACATACCTCAGCACCCTGCCTTGTAGGATTACCAAGGCCTGCTATAGGGGTGACCTATGAGAGTATATATGTTGTAATGGGGTGGGATATAGGATACCTATATCCCTGTAAGGGGTGCTAACACCACCTTACCCAGACTACAGTAGTGGTCTTGTGGTGTCAGTTTGTATAGCTGTCCCAGGGTGGCACAATAAGTGCTGCAGCCCTGGTAGGCCTACTGAGGGACCCATGCCCTGGGTACCTAGGGTACCATCTACAAGGGACTGTCAGGGCATCCTCAGCATCCAATTAGTTTGTACCTAGGGTACTTCACATTCGTTTTAGGGAGTAAGCAGATAGGCTGGGGTCCTGGATAGCAGGATCCCAGCCAGACTAGTCAAAAACCACTCAAATACCAGGCAAAAAGTTGGGGGCAACCATTAGTCAGATTCCACCTCCCTACATAACCCCCCCCCCCCCCCCAACGAAAGGAGATAAGGCTAACCTTGTCCAGATAAGCCTTTATTTCCTGAGTGGCCATATAAGGAAGAACCTGCACTAGCATGGTTGCTCCCTGTCTCATGGCCCACTTGGGAAATCCTACCCCCAAGGGGTTCTAGAGTTTCTCCAAAGTCTAGGGAAATTACCTGTATTGGTTTTGTTTTTGGGACAGAGGTGGGCTGGTGGGGTGTCTGAGTCTGGAAGTGAGGCCCTATTTGGGTTGGTCTCAACCTCCTCAGATCACTGGCCACAATGGAAGCCTTTCTGCCCATGACTGTGTCATATCTGGCCCTAAGGGTCAACCTCCGGCTGCCTACAGCTGGGGGTTGGATCCCTTTGGTTGGAATAGTGGAGGGCACTGGAAGGTTTGGGGCAACTATGCCCCAGGTTTCCCTGTGCTCAACATCATCCATTTGAGGGGTACCTATACCTAGGGGTAAGGGGGATCCCTCAGTTTGTGGAGGAATATTCACCTGGCTGAAACTACTCTGCTGGGTGTCCCTAATCTGCTGATGAGGGGTTCCTCTGGACAGGGGCCCATTAAGGGTCCACTGACCTCCCTGACCTCTGCAGCCCTGGGCTGACTGAGGCAGGGTAGAGAGGGGCAGGATACCTACTCCTGACTGGGTACCACCTTGGAAGGATCCCCTGCCATCAGAGAGGTGGGCAGGCCAGGCCAGTCCACTTCTGGGGCAGTTACTCCACAAGGGGCAGGATCAGTTCCCTGAGAAACTTGACCCTTACCTTGAGTCTGGTGGGGGGAGGACTGTTCCTCACCCCCTATGCTCTCTGTTTGTGTGGAGTGATCCATAGTTTCAGGCTTCACTCCCTCTATTTTCTCCTGGGGTGGAGGTGAGGCCCTCAGGGTCTCATCCACCCTCTCAGGGATTCCTACCATTTTCAAATGGGCCTTGTGGTCAACCTCAGCCCAGGCTGAGATTTCCAGATCATTCCCCAGTAGGCAATCTACAGGCAAGGTGGGGGGCACTGCCACTCTCTTGGGGCCAGTGACCCCGCCCCAGCTGAGATTTACTACTGCCATGGGATGGTCTGTCCTTACTCCATCAACGTTGGTCACCTGGTAGCTAAACCCAGGTAAAAGCTGTTCTACGGGCACTAGTCTCTTGGTCACCATGGTGACACTGGCCCCTGTGTCCTTGTAGGCCACAGCCTTCTTGTCTGTACCTACCCAGGATACTGGGGCTCATGGTAAAGTTGGCAAACCCCATGCCAACATCACAGACTAGAGTTGCTTGCGCAGGGGACCTGGTTAGGCCAGAGTCCACCTGAGTTCCCCAAGAAAACCCAACTAAGTTTTTGGGTGCACTCCCACCACCTGGGGGATTACTACTAGTAGCAACAGGAGGTGTTGGAGCTGCAACTGGAGGAACATTTTCTTTATTACCATTCTTTGGACAACTGGAGTCAGTTTTCCAGTGGCCAGGTTTCTGACACACATGGCAATATGGTTTCTTTTTAGAAGAGGAAGGATTTTGGGACCCACCCCCAGCACTGGGTTTTTGGGGCTCTTCAGGGGACTTTTCTGTTTTATTATCCCCACCTTTCTCTTTGGGCTTTGTAGAATCTTTCTTCTGGTCACCACCTTGGTTCTTGGGCCTGATCCTGGTTCTGACCCATTTGTCTGCCTTCTTTCCCGATTCTTGGGGAGAGGTCAGATCAGAGTCCACCAGGTGCTGGTGTAAGAGTTGGTTATGACAATTATTAAGAATCTGCTCCCTCATTATGAGATTGTACAATCCTTTATAATCATTAACTTTACTGCCATTTAACCAACCTTCCGATGCCTTGGTAGCACAATCAACAAAGTCTACCCAATCCTGATTCTGTGCTTTTTGGGTATCTCTGAACTTAAGTCTGTATTGATCAGTGGTTAAGCCAAACCCATCTATTGAAGCATCTCTCAGGATATAATATTCATCAGCATCCTCTTCTCTAACAGAGAGGAGCTTGTCTCTACCTTTGTCTGCAAAGGAGAGCCACATGATTGCTGCCCACTGCCCTACTGGGACCCTCTGTACTTTACAGGCCCTCTCAAGAGCAGTTATCCATGTGTGGATATCATCCCCTGTCTGATAGGGGGCACAATCTTGTGGAGGTTCCTATTGCCAGGGACTTTATCTCTAACTCTAGGGGTTTCATTACTGCCACCAGGGGTCTCTAGACCCCACTTTCTTGAAGCTTTCTGAAGCTTCAGGGCTTCCCTATCCAATGCTAACTGTTCTCTCTTAAGCTGTAGCTTAGCCTGCTCAAATTTGATCAGTCTGCATTTCCTCTAATGAGAGGATTCTCTTCTCTGAGAAGAGGCAGAGGTCCCTTTGGATCTCCTAGAATGGTTGGACCCCACTGAGGGGGATCTGTTCGTTCTGGGATCCACCACTCTCCCTTTAGGGATGGAGAGAGTGCCTTTTGGGCCATCATCTCCCTGTTGTGAGTGGTTCTCTTCTTCCAGGTCAGGATCTTCATCCTCTTCCTGGTCCTCATCAGAGTCCACTCTGGGAGTGTCCTCTTCTGAGGGATGCCCACCCAACCTGTCTACCCCACTAGACCCTAAAGTCTGCATAAAGTCTGCTATGAGCAGGATTTCCCTGAGACGTCGGGTATTGGCACCTTTGTTTGTCTTAAGTTTCCTAAGGGTGCATATCTCCCTAAGATCAGCAGAAGAGAGATGATCATACTTGTCGACTGGGACCCTTTGGGGTCCTTCCAGAGCCTTAGGGGCACCTGAACCTAAAGACATTTCTAGTGTAGTGATAGTGGTGTATCTACCTACACTAAGTGTGGCCTACTGAACCCTCTCTTGAGTTGTAGTCAAGGTGTGCTAAACCCTCTACACACAACTCTAAGTTCAGTAGAACTTATTGTATTCTAAGCTTGTATTTATATGTACCTTTGGTACCTAGTGGCTTTCACTTTAGAAATTCAATTTGTTATCTGGTAAAACAATGGCAAGCTTGAATCCAACCGCTGCACACCAATGTGAGAAGTTGGCCTGGCATATGCTGTTCCTAGTTATAGGGACACCTTGCACCAGTCCAATTCGACTCTTATTGATGATAGGTTTAAGACAACCTTTAAAGAAAGCTATCCTAGTGGTAGCTGTGGAGAGCAGCCTTCAGGCTAAGTCTTGAAGGAGTGTTAAGCTTATTGTTTTACCATAATATCCTCTTGAATAACCAAATGAAAGAGTAGCCCACACAGGTATATATATAAAATATATGTATTTATTCTAGACAGAATCCCACAGTCTCTTTATGAAGCTGTGGCAAAGTTACAGTATCAAACAAGCATTGATAGACACAATAAATAGCACTATTAACATTGGGCCCCAGGGGGGGACCAAACCATATACTAAAGAAGTGGTATAAGAACCACGACAATTCTACAGGCAATGCCTAGGGCATTCAGGATCGCTGGCCCCTTAAGAATCCACCCCAGGTTATGACGAAGGGGACCCACGGGAGGCGCGTGCAGTGCAAGTAGCTACTATCGGGATCTCTATTACAGCTGATGGAGAATGTCGTGGTTGGAAATAAACAGTTTAAAGATACTTCTAGCAGGAGTACAAAGTTAAAACTTTAGACTTAAGCTTTTGAGATGCCCACAACCACGAGAGTACCAAGGTACCACTGTTACCTGCCCCAGGGATGCCGGGTGCATAGGTCGTTTCTGCTGTCGGGTCGCGGGCTGATTTTCAATGGGAAAATAGTCAAAAGTTCTGCTAGCCAAAAGCGTCGATGATGCCGTGAAGATCAAAGATGTGAAGAATGTAGAGAAGAACCTGAAAGCAGAGGGGACAGAGTCTGGGTCACAGCAAAGTGACCAGGAGGCTCCAAGCAAAGAGCCCTTCGATGTCGGGTGCTTCAGGTGGAAAGTGGTGTAGCTTGGATCTGCAGCCACGGGCTCCGGGAGGCTTCAAGGAAGGCCAGCTTCAGGAGGGCGACTGTCCCACGTCGGATGAGGGTTGCTGCGGTGTTAGTGTCCGGATTGGATCCACTAAGCCTTGGCAAACGCAGCCCACAAAGAATAAACAAATCTGCTACAGTGCATTCCACGAGGTCTGGGAGAGGTCTCTTTCAAGGAGACTGTAGAGCAGGCCTGGAGCAACCAGGGGAACTCTTGTTTTCAAAGATAGACCTCCGCTAGGGCCCACAAGTCGAGAGACAAGGGTCCGCGGGAGGCAGCAATTTGGCGTGCGTAAAAGGGCACCCACGGGCCACCGGAGGGGGCTAGGGTGCTGGTCTTTGGCACAATTGCTGTAGAGTGGTTGGCTCGTAAACGGGCCAAAGTACAACTTCCCCACTGGTCAGGGTCATGTGCTATGCAAGAGGTGGCCGGTGTCTCGGGGTATTGGGGATCTCGGCACCCACGCGGTCCACGGTGCCCAAACTCGTTGAGCACACTCACTGGCCTCTGGGATGCCCTGGAAACCCACCTCTAGGTTTCTGGAAGTCGTCGAAGTTCGTGAGAGCAGCGAAGTTCCAACCGGGTCACTTGCAGTGTTTTAGGTGCCTGCCAAGCAGGGGGATAACTCCTTTATCCCAAGGAAGATTTCTTCCGTCAGCTGGGCAGCAGCAAGTCGAAGGTCAAGACTGTAAAGTTCAAGATTAATCTGAGGCTCTGGGGCCACGTTATTCACCTTTATCCCCAAGATTAGGGGAGTGTCCAGAGTAGTGTCCACCAATGGCTGGTGAGGCGGAAAAGGGTGGCTACACCCTCTCCCCTTTGTGTGTTTCCCACCTGGGCGAGGGGCAGGATGCCCCTGAACCGGTTCCAAGCGGTGTATGCAGAATGAGGCTTCTGCAGCTGCCTACGTGCAACTCTGAAAGGACTTTTGGTGCACCCACCCTGTTCCAATCCACATTATCCTGTCTGGGGAGATGCTAGCACCTCCCTGCCACAGGAGCCCTATTGTCCAGCTGGCGAGGCTGGGGTTTTCCCCAGCAACAGCCAGCCAGGGTCGTGTAGGTGGCGGGTAGTAGCCATTTTGTGAAACTTGTGCACTTTTAAATTGGTGTCTAAATTCTGCCGCTTTTCCCATATCGCCCCTCTAGCAGGGGGGAATCGTACCCTCATGCCCATGGCTGGACTGGGGGTATGATTCCTACATGTTTGACACCAAACACGATATGGTTCTGTGTAGCCATTCTCAAGTTATCGCGATATCGCAATAGACTTATAATGCGGTTAAGAGTATATGGTATGGCTACACTACAAACAACCCAGCAATGATTTTACGCAGGTTGCAAAGAGGCCCTACTCATGTAGGGGTCCCCCCTCACACATACCTCAGCACCCTGCCTTGTAGGATTACCAAGGCCTTCTATAGGGGTGACCTATGAGAGTATGTGTTGTAATGGGGTGGGATATAGGATACCTATATCCCTGTAAGGGGTGCTAGCACCACCATACCCAGACTACAGTAGTGGTCTTGTGGTGTCAGTTTGTATGGCTGTCCCAGGGTGGCACAATAAGTGCTGCAGCCCTGGTAGGCCTACTGAGGGACCCATGCCCTGGGTACCTAGGGTACCATCTACAAGGGACTGTCAGGGCATCCTCAGCATCCAATTAGTTTTTACCTAGGGTACTTCACATTCGTTTTAGGGAGAAAGCAGATAGGCTGGGGCCCTGGATAGCAGGATCCCAGCCAGACTAGTCAAAAACCACTCAAATACCAGGCAAAAAGTTGCGGGCAACCATTAGTCAGATTCCACCTTCCTACAGTCATGTCATGGAATATCAGGAATATCATGTCATGAATGTCATGAATGTCATGGAATGTCATGTCATGAATGTCAGGAATGTCATGGAATGGAATGAAATGGAATGCCATGGAATATCATGTCATGAATGTCATGGATGTCATGGAATGGAATGTCATGGAATGGAATGTCATGTCATGAATGTCATGGATGTTATGGAATGTCATGTCATGGAATGGAATGTCATGAATGTCATGGAATGGAATGACAAGAATGTCATGTCATGAATATCAGGAGTGTCATGTCATGGAATGTCAGGAATGGCATGTAATGTGGAATGTCATGAATGTCACAAATGTCATAAATGTCAAGTCATGAATTTCAGGAATGGAGTGTCAGGAATATCATGGAATGTCAGGAATGTCATGTCTGCAATGTCATGTCATGAATGTCAAGAATGCCAGGAATGTCATGTCATGTAATGTCAGGAATGGAATGTCATGAATGTCATGGAATTTTAGGAATGAGAGGAATGTCGTTGTGAGAAGTTGGCCTGGCATATGCTGTTCCTAGTTATATGGACACCTTGCACCAGTCCAATTCGACTCTTATTGATGATAGGTTTAAGACAACCTTTAAAGAAAGCTATCCTAGTGGTAGCTGTGGAGAGCAGCCTTCAGGCTAAGTCTTGAAGGAGTGTTAAGCTTATTGTTTTACCATAATAACCTCTTGAATAACCAAACGAAAGAGTAGCCCACACAGGTATATATATAAAATATATGTATTTATTCTAGACAGAATCCCACAGTCTCTTTATGAAGCTGTGGCAAAGTTACAGTATCAAACAAGCATTGATAGACACAATAAATAGCACTATTAACATTGGGCCCCGGGGGGGGGGGGACCAAACCATATACTAAAAAAGTGGTATAAGAACCACGACAATTCTACAGGCAATGCCTAGGGCATTCAGGATCGCTGGCCCCTTAAGAATCCACCCCAGGTTATGAGGAAGGGGACCCACGGGAGGCGCGTGCAGTGCAAGTAGCTGCTATCGGGATCTCTATTACAGCCTATGGAGAATGTCGCGGTTGGAAATAAACAGTTTAAAGATACTTCTAGCAGGACTACAAAGGTAAAACTTTAGACTTAAGCTTTTGAGATGCCCACAACCACGAGTGTAACAAGGTACCACTGTTACCTGCCCCAGGGAAGCCGGGTGCATAGGTCGTTTCTGCTGTCGGGTCGCGGGCTGATTTTCAATGGGAAAATAGTCAAAAGTTCTGCTAGCCAAAAGCGTCGATGATGCCGTGAAGATCAAAGATGTGAAGAATGTAGAGAAGAACCTGAAAGCAGAGGGGACAGAGTCTGGGTCACAGCAAAGTGACCAGGAGGCTCCAAGCAAAGAGCTCTTCGATGTCGGGGGCTTCAGGTGGAAAGTGGTGTAGTTGGATATGCAGCCATGGGCTCCGGGAGGCTTCAAGGAAGGCAAGCTTCAGGAGAGCGACTGTCCCACGTTGGATGAGGGTTGCTGCGGTGTTAGTGTCCGGATTGGATCCACTAAGGCTTGGCAACCACAACCCACGAAGAATAAACAAATCTGCTACAGTGCAGACCCACGAGGTCTGGGAGAGGTCTCTTTCAAGGAAACTGTAGAGCAGGCCTGGAGCAACCAGGGGAACTCTTGTTTTCAAAGATAGACCTCCGCTAGGGCCCACAAGTCGAGAGACAAGGGACGCGGGAGGCAGAAATTTGGCGTGCCTAAAAGGGCACCCACGGGCCACCGGAGGGGGCTAGGGTGCTGGTCTTTGGCACAATTGCTGTAGAGTGGTTGGCTCGTAAACGGGCCAAAGTACAACTTCCCCACTGGTCACGGTCATGTGCTATGCAAGAGGTGGCCGGTGTCTCGGGGTATTGGGGATCTCGGCACCCACGCGGTCCACGGTGTCCAAACTCGTTGAGCACACTTACTGGCCTCTGGGATGCCCTGGAAACACACCTCAAGGTTTCTGGAAGTCGTCGAAGTTCGTGAGAGCAGCGAAGTTCCAACCGGGTCACTTGCAGTGTTTTAGGTGCCTGCCAAGCAGGGGGATACCTCCTTTATCCCAAGGGAGATTCCTTCCGTCAGCTGGGCAGCAGCAAGTCGAAGGTCAAGACTGTAAAGTTCAAGATTAATCTGAGGCTCTGGGGCCACGTTATTCACCTTTATCCCCAAGATTAGGGGAGTGTCCAGAGTAGTGTCCACCAATGGCTGGTGAGGCGGAAAAGGGTGGCTACACCCTCTCCCCTTTGTGTGTTTCCCACCTGGGCGAGGGGCAGGATGCCCCTGAACCGGTTCCAAGCGGTGTATGCAGAATGAGGCTTCTGCAGCTGCCTACGTGCAACTCTGAAAGGACTTTTGGTGCACCCACCCTGTTCCAATCCACATTATCCTGTCTGGGGAGATGCTAGCACCTCCCTGCCACAGGAGCCCTATTGTCCAGCTGGCGAGGCTGGGGTTTTTCCCAGCAACAGCCAGCCAGGGTCGTGTAGGTGGCGGGTAGTAGCCATTTTGTGAAACTTGTGCACTTTTAAATTGGTGTCTAAATTCTGCCGCTTTTCCCATATCGCCCCTCTAGCAGGGGGGAATCGTACCCTCATGCCCATGGCTGGACTGGGGGTATGATTCCTACATGTTTGACACCAAACACGATATGGTTCTGTGTAGCCATTCTCAAGTTATCGCGATATCGCAATAGACTTATAATGCGGTTAAGAGTATATGGTATGGCTACACTACAAACAACCCAGCAATGATTTTACGCAGGTTGCAAAGAGGCCCTACTCATGTAGGGGTCCCCCCTCACACATACCTCAGCACCCTGCCTTGTAGGATTACCAAGGCCTGCTATAGGGGTGACCTATGAGAGTATATGTGTTGTAATGGGGTGGGATATAGGATACCTATATCCCTGTAAGGGGTGCTAGCACCACCATACCCAGACTACAGTAGTGGTCTTGTGGTGTCAGTTTGTATGGCTCTCCCAGGGTGGCACAATAAGTGATGCAGCCCTGGTAGGCCTACTGAGGGACCCATGCCCTGGGTACCTAGGGTACCATCTACAAGGGACTGTCAGGGCATCCTCAGCATCCAATTAGTTTGTACCTAGGGTACTTCACATTCGTTTTAGGGAGAAAGCAGATAGGCTGGGGCCCTGGATAGCAGGATCCCAGCCAGACTAGTCAAAAACCACTCAAATACCAGGCAAAAAGTTGCGGGCAACCATTAGTCAGATTCCACCTTCCTACAGTCATGTCATGGAATATCAGGAATATCATGTCATGAATGTCATGAATATCATGGAATGTCATGTCATGAATGTCAGGAATGTCATGGAATGGAATGAAATGGAATGCCATGGAATATCATGTCATGAATGTCATGGATGTCATGGAATGGAATGTCATGGAATGGAATGTCATGTCATGAATGTCATGGATGTTATGGAATGTCATGTCATGGAATGGAATGTCATGAATGTCATGGAATGGAATGACAAGAATGTCATGTCATGAATATCAGGAGTGTCATGTCATGGAATGTCAGGAATGGCATGTAATGTGGAATGTCATGAATGTCACAAATGTCATAAATGTCAAGTCATGAATTTCAGGAATGGAGTGTCAGGAATATCATGGAATGTCAGGAATGTCATGTCTGGAATGTCATGTCATGAATGTCAAGAATGCCAAGAATGTCATGTCATGTAATGTCAGGAATGGAATGTCATGAATGTCATGGAATTTTAGGAATGTGAGGAATGTCGTTGTGAGAAGTTGGCCTGGCATATGCTGTTCCTAGTTATATGGACACCTTGCACCAGTCCAATTCGACTCTTATTGATGATAGGTTTAAGACAACCTTTAAAGAAAGCTATCCTAGTGGTAGCTGTGGAGAGCAGCCTTCAGGCTAAGTCTTGAAGGAGTGTTAAGCTTATTGTTTTACCGTAATAACCTCTTGAATAACCAAACGAAAGAGTAGCCCACACAGGTATATATATAAAATATATGTATTTATTCTAGACCGAATCCCACAGTCTCTTTATGAAGCTGTGGCAAAGTTACAGTATCAAACAAGCATTGATAGACACAATAAATAGCACTATTAACATTGGGCCCCGGGGGGTGGGGGGGACCAAACCATATACTAAAAAAGTGGTATAAGAACCACGACAATTCTACAGGCAATGCCTAGGGCATTCAGGATCGCTGGCCCATTAAGAATCCACCCCAGGTTATGAGGAAGGGGACCCACGGGAGGCGCGTGCAGTGCAAGTAGCTGCTATCGGGATCTCTATTACAGCCTATGGAGAATGTCGCGGTTGGAAATAAACAGTTTAAAGATACTTCTAGCAGGACTACAAAGGTAAAACTTTAGACTTAAGCTTTTGAGATGCCCACAACCATGAGTGTACCAAGGTACCACTGTTACCTGCCCCAGGGAAGCCGGGTGCATAGGTCGTTTCTGCTGTCGGGTCGCGGGCTGATTTTCAATGGGAAAATAGTCAAAAGTTCTGCTAGCCAAAAGCGTCGATGATGCCGTGAAGATCAAAGATGTGAAGAATGTAGAGAAGTACCTGAAAGCAGAGGGGACAGAGTCTGGGTCACAGCAAAGTGACCAGGAGGCTCCAAGCAAAGAGCCCTTCGATGTCGGGTGCTTCAGGTGGAAAGTGGTGTAGCTTGGATCTGCAGCCACGGGCTCCGGGAGGCTTCAAGGAAGGCCAGCTTCAGGAGGGCGACTGTCCCACGTCGGATGAGGGTTGCTGCGGTGTTAGTGTCCGGATTGGATCCACTAAGCCTTGGCAAACGCAGCCCACAAAGAATAAACAAATCTGCTACAGTGCAGACCCACGAGGTCTGGGAGAGGTCCCCTTCACGAGACTGTAGAGCAGGCCTGGAGCAACCAGGGGAACTCTTGTTTTCAAAGATAGACCTCCGCTAGGGCCCACAAGTCGAGAGACAAGGGACGCGGGAGGCAGCAATTTGGCGTGCATAAAAGGGCACCCACGGGCCACCGGAGGGGGCTAGGGTGCTGGTCTTTGGCACAATTGCTGTAGAGTGGTTGGCTCGTAAACTGGCCAAAGTACAACTTCCCCACTGGTCACGGTCATGTGCTATGCAAGAGGTGGCCGGTGTCTCGGGGTATTGGGGATCTCGGCACCCACGCGGTCCACGGTGCCCAAACTCGTTGAGCACACTCACTGGCCTCTGGGATGCCCTGGAAACCCACCTCAAGGTTTCTGGAAGTCGTCGAAGTTCGTGAGAGCAGCGAAGTTCCAACCGGGTCACTTGCAGTGTTTTAGGTGCCTGCCAAGCAGGGGGACAACTCCTTTATCCCAAGGGAGATTTCTTCCGTCAGCTGGGCAGCAGCAAGTCGAAGGTCAAGACTGTAAAGTTCAAGGTTATTCTGAGGCTCTGGGGCCACGTTATTCACCTTTATCACCAAGATTAGGGGAGTGTCCAGAGTAGTGTCCACCAATGGCTGGTGAGGCGGGAAAGGGTGGCTACACCCTCTCCCCTTTGTGTGTTTCCCGCCTGGGCGAGGGGCAGGATGCCCCTGAACCGGTTCCAAGCGGTGTATGCAGAATGAGGCTTCTGCAGCTGCCTACGTGCAACTCTGAAAGGACTTTTGGTGCACCCACCCTGTTCCAATCCACATTATCCTGTCTGGGGAGATGCTCGCACCTCCCTGCCACAGGAGCCCTATTGTCCAGCTGGCGAGGCTGGGGTTTTCCCCAGCAACAGCCAGCCAGGGTCGTGTAGGTGGCGGGTAGTAGCCATTTTGTGAAACTTGTGCACTTTTAAATTGGTGTCTAAATTCTGCAGCTTTTCCCATATCGCCCCTCTAGCAAGGGGAATCGTACCCTCATGCCCATGGCTGGACTGGGGGTATGATTCCTACATGTTTGACACCAAACACGATATGGTTCTGTGTAGCCATTCTCAAGTTATCGCGATATCGCAATAGACTTATAATGCGGTTAAGAGTATATGGTATGGCTACACTACAAACAACCCAGCAATGATTTTACGCAGGTTGCAAAGAGGCCCTACTCATGTAGGGGTCCCCCCTCACACATACCTCAGCACCCTGCCTTGTAGGATTACCAAGGCCTGCTATAGGGGTGACCTATGAGAGTATATGTGTTGTAATGGGGTGGGATATAGGATACCTATATCCCTGTAAGGGGTGCTAGCACCACCTTACCCAGACTACAGTAGTGGTCTTGTGGTGTCAGTTTGTATGGCTGTCCCAGGGTGGCACAATAAGTGCTGCAGCCCTGGTAGGCCTACTGAGGGACCCATGCCCTGGGTACCTAGGTTACCATCTACAAGGGACTGTCAGGGCATCCTCAGCATCCAATTAGTTTTTACCTAGGGTACTTCACATTCGTTTTAGGGAGAAAGCAGATAGGCTGGGGCCCTGGATAGCAGGATCCCAGCCAGACTAGTCAAAAACCACTCAAATACCAGGCAAAAAGTTGCGGGCAACCATTAGTCAGATTCCACCTTCCTACAGTCATGTCATGGAATATCAGGAATATCATGTCATGAATGTCATGAATGTCATGGAATGTCATGTCATGAATGTCATGAATGTCATGGAATGGAATGAAATGGAATGCCATGGAATATCATGTCATGAATGTCATGGATGACATGGAATGGAATGTCATGGAATCGAATGTCATGTCATGAATGTCATGGATGTTATGGAATGGAATGTCATGGAATGGAATGTCTCGTCATGGATTTCATGGAATGGAATGTGATGTCATGAATGTCATGGAATGTCTTATCATGGAATGTCATGTCATGTCATGAATGTCAGGAATCGCATGTCATGAATGTCAAGAATGTCATGAATGTCAGGAATGTCATGTCATGGAATGGAATGTCAGGAATGTCATGTCAAGGAATGGAATGTCAGGAATGTCATGTCTTGGAATGCAATGTCAGGAATGTCATGTCATGGAATGGAATGTCATGAATTCAATGTCGTCATGAATGTTAGGAATGTCATCAGAAATGTCAGGAATGTCATGTCATGGAATGGAATGTCATGAATGTCATGGAATGGAATGTCAAGAATGTCATGTCATGAATATCAGGAGTGGTACAAATGTAAATGTAAATGTGTAAATGTGTATGTGCTTATATAGCGCCGAATCACCCCTGGGGGTATCTCCGCGCTGTACTCATACCGCTGTAGGAACCCTTCCTGGCTATCCGTGTGAAGTGTCCACTCCTGGGCACCCCCATGGCGAAGCCAGGCATCCCAGCGCTGTTGGGGCTGTTGTGGAGACTAAGCAAGCTATTGCCCAGAGTTGCAGCGTGGGACCCATGATTAGAATAGGCACTGATGCGAGAATATCAGGTCCGAGGAATTTATAGCCCGAGACCCTGCCGCGTCGGGAATCGAACCCTGGTCCCGGACCAGTGCTCTGCATCGAGGTCTGCCACTCTAACCATTGAGCCACACTTCTACAAAAGGGGGTGGTGATGGATGGAGCATCAGAACCAATCAAACACTCACACCCAGTCAACAGATCTGGGTTTGATCCATCACCGTTCTTTAGCCCACTCTGCCACCCCAGTTCAGACATGGCCATATGCAAATCAGTCTGACCCTGTGCCTCATGGGAACAGCGCAGTCCGAACTGCCAAGCTATGCCTTCCCTGGACCGGAAACAAGCTTCCTAGGACCGGTTTCTGGCATTTCAGCCGTCTTCAGCCAGGCTTGCTTGAATTCAGTGGCAAAGTGAGCAAGGGACTCACGTCTGAGCATACCCTGCCAACTTATGGCGAACAAAGCGGTACAAAAGTCTGACCCTGTGCCTCATGGGAACCGTCCAGCCCGAACTGCCAAGCTATGCCTTCCCTGGACTGTTCCCATGAGGCACAGGGTCAGACTGATTTGCATATGGCCATGTCAGAACTGGGGTGGCAGAGTGGGCTAAAGAACGGTGATGGATCAAACCCAGATCTGTTGACTGGGTGTGAGTGTTTGATTGGTTCTGATGCTCCATCCATCACCACCCCCTTTTGTAGAAGTGTGGCTCAATGGTTAGAGTGGCAGACCTCGATGCAGAGCACTGGTCCGGGACCAGGGTTCGATTCCCGACGCGGCAGGGTCTCGGGCTATAAATTCCTCGGACCTGATATTCTCGCATCAGTGCCTATTCTAATCATGGGTCCCACGCTGCAACTCTGGGCAATAGCTTGCTTAGTCTCCACAACAGCCCCAACAGCGCTGGGATGCCTGGCTTCGCCATGGGGGTGCCCAGGAGTGGACACTTCACACGGATAGCCAGGAAGGGTTCCTACAGCGGTATGAGTACAGCGCGGAGATACCCCCAGGGGTGATTCGGCGCTATATAAGCACATATACATTTACACATTTACATTTACATTTGTACCACTCCTGATATTCATGACATGACATTCTTGGAATGGAATGTCAATAATGTCATGTCATGGAATGCAATGTCTGGAATGTCATGTCGTGGAATGGAATTTCATGAATGGAATGTCATGTCATGAATGTTAGGAATGTCATCAGAAATATCAGGAATGTCATGAATGTCATGGAATGGAATGTCATGAATGTCATTGAATGGAATGTCAGGAATGTCATGTCATGGAATGGAATGTCAGGAATGTCATGGAATAGAATGTCAGGAATGTAACGGAATGGAATGTCATGGAATGGAATATCAGGAATGTCATGTCATGGAATGTCAGGAATGTCATGGAATGGAATGGAATGTCAGGAATGTCATATCAGGAATGTCAGGAATATCATGGAATGTCAGGAATGTCATGAATGTCATTGAATGGAATGTCAGGAATGTCATGTCATGGAATTGAATGTCAGGAATGTCACGGAATAGAATATCAGTAATGTCATGGAATGTCATGAATGTCATGGAATGGAATGTCAGGGTTGTCATGTCATGGAATGGAATGTCAGGAATGTCATGTCAATGAATGGAATATCAGGAATGTCATGTCTTGGAATGCAATGTCAGGAATGTCATGTCAAAGAATGGAATGTCAGGAATGTCATGTCTTGGAATGCAATGTCAGGAATGTCATGTCATGGAATGGTATGTCATGAATGGAATGTCATGTCATGAATGTCAGGAATGTCATCAGGAATGTCAGGAATGTCATGGAATAGAATGTCATGAATGCCATTGCATGGAATGTCAGGAATGTCATGTCATGGAATGGAATGTCAGAAATGTCATGGAATAGAATATCAGGAATGTCATGGAATGGAATGTCATGGAATGGAATGTCATGGAATGGAATGTCAGGAATGTCAGGAATGTCAGGAATGTCATGTCATGGAATGTCAGGAATGTCATGTCATGGAATGGAATGTCAAGAATGTCATATCAGGAATGTCAGGAATATCATGGAATGGAATGTCAGGAATGTCATGAATGTCATGGAATGGAATGTCATGAATGTCATTGGATGGAATGTCAGGAATGTCATGTCATGGAATGGAATGTCAGGAATGTCATGTCATAGAATATCAGGAATGTCATGTCATGAATGTCATGGAATATCAGGAATGTCAGGAATGTCATGGAATGGAATGTCAGGAATGTCAGGAATGTCATGACATGGATTGGAATGTCAGGAATGTCATGTCAATGTTGGAATGTCAGGAATGTCATGTCTTGGAATGCAATGTCAGGAATGCCATGTCATGGAATGGAATGTCATGAATGGAATGTCATGTCAGGAATGTCAGGAATGTCATCAGGAATGTCAGGAATGTCATGTCATGGAATGGAATGTCAGGAATGTCATGGAATAGAATGTCAGGAATGGAATGGAATAGAATATCAGGAATGTCATGTCATGGAATATCAGGAATGTCATGTCATGGAATGGAATGTCAGGAATGTCATATCAGGAATGTCAGGAATATTACGGAATGGAATGTCAGGAATGTCATGAATGTAATTGAATGGAATGTCAGGAATGTCATGTCATGGAATTGAATGTCAGGAATATCATGGAATAGAATATCAGGAATGTCATAGAATGGAATGTCATGAATGTTATGGAATGGAATGTCAGGGATGTCATGTCATGGAATGGAATGTCAGGAATGTCATGTCAATGAATGGAATGTCAGGAATGTCATGTCTTGGAATGCAATGTCAGGAATGTCATGTCAAGGAATGGAATGTCAGGAATGTCATGTCATGGAAAAGAATGTCATGAATGGAATGTCATGTCATGAATATCAGGAATGTCATCAGGAATGTCAGGAATGTCATGGAATAGAATGTCATGAATGCCATTGAATGGAATGTCAGGAATGTCATGTCATGGAATGGAATGTCAGGAAAATCATGGAATAGAATGCCAGGAATGTCATGGAATGGAATGTCATGGAATAGAATGTCATGGAATGGAATGTCAGGAATGTCATGTTTTGGAATGTCAGGAATGTCATGTCATGGAATGGAATGTCAGGAATGTCATATCATGAATGTCAGGAATATCATGGAATGGAATGTCAGGAATGTCATGAATGTCATGGAATGGAATATCATGAATATCATTGGATGTAATGTCAGAAATGTCATGTCATGGAATGGAATGTCAGGAATGTCATGTGATGGAATATCAGGAATGGCATGTCATGAATGTCATGGAATATCAGGAATGTCAGGAATGTCATGGAATGGAATGTTAGGAATGTCAGGAATGTCATGACATGGATTGGAATGTCAGGAATGTCATGTCAATGTTGGAATGTCAGGAATGTAATGTCTTGGAATGCAATGTCAGGAATTTCATGTCATGTAATGGAATGTCATGAATGGAATGTCATGTCAGGAATGTCAGGAATGTCATCAGGAATGTCAGGAATGTCATGTCATGGAATGGAATATCAGGAATGTCATGTCATGAATGTCATGGAATGGAATGGAATATCATGGAATAGAATGTCAGGAATGTCATGGAATAGAATGTTATGGAATGGAATGTCAGGAATGTCATGTCATGTCAGGAATGTCATGTCAAGGAATGGAATGTCAGGAATGTCATGGCATGGAATGGAATG
The DNA here is from genome assembly GCF_964204655.1 of Triturus cristatus. NCBI lineage: Eukaryota > Metazoa > Chordata > Amphibia > Caudata > Salamandridae > Triturus > Triturus cristatus. The sequence continues at coordinate 63,353 of NW_028188113.1, read as the reverse complement.
TCAGGAATGTCATGTCATGTCATGGAATGGAATGTCAGGAATGTCATGTCATGGAATATCAGGAATGTCATGTCATGAATGTCATGGAATATCAGGAATGTCAGGAATGTCATGGAATGTCATGTCAGGAATGTCATGTCATGGATTGGAATGTCAGGAATGTCATGTCAATGTTGGAATGTCAGGAATGTCATGTCTTGGAATGCAATGTCAGGAATGTCATGTCATGGAATGGAATGTCATGAATGGAATGTCATGTCAGGAATGTCAGGAATGTCATCAGGAATGTCAGGAATGTCATGTCATGGAATGGAATATCAGGAATGTCATGTCATGAACGTCATGGAATGGAATGGAATTTCATGAATGTCATGGAATGGAATGTCATGGAATGGAATGTCAGGAATGTCATGTCATGGAATGTCAGGAATGTCACGTCATGGAATGTCATGAATGTCATAAATGTCATGTCAGGAATGTCAGGTCATGGAATGTCAGGAATATCATGTCATGGAATGGAATGTCAGGAATGTCATGTCATGAATGTCAAAGAATAGAATGTCAGGAATGTCATGCAATGTAATGTCAGGAATGTCAGGAATGTCATGTCATGGAATGGAATGTCAGGAATGTCATGGAATGGAATGGAATGTCATGGAATGGAATGGAATGTCATGGAATGGAATGGAATGTCAGGAATGTCATGTCAAGGAATAGAATGTCAGGAATGTCATGTCTTTGATTGCAATGTCAGGAATGTCATGTCATGGAATGGAATGTCATGAATGGAATGTCATGTCATGAATATCAGGAATGTCATCAGGAATGTCATGTCGTGGAATGCTATATCAGGAATCTCATGGAATGGAATGTTATGAATGTCATGGAATGGAATGTCAAGAATGTGATGTCAAGAAATGGAAAGTCAATAATGTCATGTCATGGAATGCAATGTCTGGAATGTCATGTCATGGAATGGAATGTCATGAATGGAATGTCATGTCCTGAATGTCAGGAATGTCATGGAATGGAATGTCATGGAATGGAATGTGAGGAATGTCATGGAATGATTTGTCATGAATGGAATATCATGAATGTCATGGAATTTCAGGAATGTGAGGAATGTCATGTCATGAATGTCAGGAATGTCATGGAAGGGAATGTCATGAATGTCATGGAATTTCATGAATGTCAATGAATTTCAGGAATGTGAGGAATTTCATGTCATGAATGTCATAGAATGGAATGTCAGGAATGTCATGTCATGGAATGGAATGTCAGGAATGTCATGTCAAGGAATGGAATGTCAGGAATGTCATGTCTTAGAATGCAATGACAGGAATGTCATGTCAAGGAATGGAATGTCAGGAATGTCATATCTTGGAATGCAATGTCAGGAATGTCATGTCATGGAATGGAATGTCATGAATGGAATGTCATGTCATGAATGTCATCAGGAATGTCATGTCATGGAATTGAATGTCAGGAATGTCATGTCATGAATGTCATGGAAAGGAATGCCATGGAATGGAATGTCAGGAATGTCATGTCATGGAATGTCATGTCGTGGAATGTCATGGAATAGATTGTCATGAATGTCATAAATGTCATGTCAGGAATGCCAGGTCATAGAATGTCAGGAATGTCATGTCATGGAATGGAATGTCAGGAATGTCATGTCATGAATGTCAGGAATGTCATGGAATGGAATGTCAGGAATGTCATGTCATGGAATGGAATGTCAAGAATATCATGTCAAGGAATGGAATGTCAGGAATGTCATGTCATGGAATGGAATGTCAGGAATGTCATGTCATGGAATGGAATGTCAAGAATATCATGTCAAGGAATGGAATGTCAGGAATGTCATGTCATGGAATGGAATGTCAGGAATGTCATGTCAAGGAATGGAATGTCAGGAATGTCATGTCATGGAATGGAATGTCAGGAATGTCATGTCATGAATGTCATGGAATGGAATGGAATATCATGGAATAGAATGTCAGGAATGTCATGGAATAGAATGTTATGGAATGGAATGTCAGGAATGTCATGTCATGTCAGGAATGTCATGTCAAGGAATGGAATGTCAGGAATGTCATGGCATGGAATGGAATGTCAGGAATGTCATGTCATGTCATGGAATGGAATGTCAGGAATGTCATGTCATGGAATATCAGGAATGTCATGTCATGAATGTCATGGAATATCAGGAATGTCAGGAATGTCATGGAATGTCATGTCAGGAATGTCATGTCATGGATTGGAATGTCAGGAATGTCATGTCAATGTTGGAATGTCAGGAATGTCATGTCTTGGAATGCAATGTCAGGAATGTCATGTCATGGAATGGAATGTCATGAATGGAATGTCATGTCAGGAATGTCAGGAATGTCATCAGGAATGTCAGGAATGTCATGTCATGGAATGGAATATCAGGAATGTCATGTCATGAACGTCATGGAATGGAATGGAATTTCATGAATGTCATGGAATGGAATGTCATGGAATGGAATGTCAGGAATGTCATGTCATGGAATGTCAGGAATGTCACGTCATGGAATGTCATGAATGTCATAAATGTCATGTCAGGAATGTCAGGTCATGGAATGTCAGGAATATCATGTCATGGAATGGAATGTCAGGAATGTCATGTCATGAATGTCAAAGAATAGAATGTCAGGAATGTCATGCAATGTAATGTCAGGAATGTCAGGAATGTCATGTCATGGAATGGAATGTCAGGAATGTCATGGAATGGAATGGAATGTCATGGAATGGAATGGAATGTCATGGAATGGAATGGAATGTCAGGAATGTCATGTCAAGGAATAGAATGTCAGGAATGTCATGTCTTTGATTGCAATGTCAGGAATGTCATGTCATGGAATGGAATGTCATGAATGGAATGTCATGTCATGAATATCAGGAATGTCATCAGGAATGTCATGTCGTGGAATGCTATATCAGGAATCTCATGGAATGGAATGTTATGAATGTCATGGAATGGAATGTCAAGAATGTGATGTCAAGAAATGGAAAGTCAATAATGTCATGTCATGGAATGCAATGTCTGGAATGTCATGTCATGGAATGGAATGTCATGAATGGAATGTCATGTCCTGAATGTCAGGAATGTCATGGAATGGAATGTCATGGAATGGAATGTGAGGAATGTCATGGAATGATTTGTCATGAATGGAATATCATGAATGTCATGGAATTTCAGGAATGTGAGGAATGTCATGTCATGAATGTCAGGAATATCATGGAAGGGAATGTCATGAATGTCATGGAATTTCATGAATGTCAATGAATTTCAGGAATGTGAGGAATTTCATGTCATGAATGTCATAGAATGGAATGTCAGGAATGTCATGTCATGGAATGGAATGTCAGGAATGTCATGTCAAGGAATGGAATGTCAGGAATGTCATGTCTTAGAATGCAATGTCAGGAATGTCATGTCAAGGAATGGAATGTCAGGAATGTCATATCTTGGAATGCAATGTCAGGAATGTCATGTCATGGAATGGAATGTCATGAATGGAATGTCATGTCATGAATGTCATCAGGAATGTCATGTCATGGAATTGAATGTCAGGAATGTCATGTCATGAATGTCATGGAAAGGAATGCCATGGAATGGAATGTCAGGAATGTCATGTCATGGAATGTCATGTCGTGGAATGTCATGGAATAGATTGTCATGAATGTCATAAATGTCATGTCAGGAATGCCAGGTCATAGAATGTCAGGAATGTCATGTCATGGAATGGAATGTCAGGAATGTCATGTCATGAATGTCAGGAATGTCATGGAATGGAATGTCAGGAATGTCATGTCATGGAATGGAATGTCAAGAATATCATGTCAAGGAATGGAATGTCAGGAATGTCATGTCATGGAATGGAATGTCAGGAATGTCATGTCATGGAATGGAATGTCAAGAATATCATGTCAAGGAATGGAATGTCAGGAATGTCATGTCATGGAATGGAATGTCAGGAATGTCATGTCAAGGAATGGAATGTCAGGAATGTCATGTCATGGAATGGAATGTCAGGAATGTCATGTCATGGAATGGAATGTCAAGAATATCATGTCATGGAATATCAGGAATGTCATGTCATGAATATCATGGAATATCAGGAATGTCAGGAATGTCATGACATGGATTGGAATGTCAGGAATGTCATGTCAATGTTGGAATGTCAGGAATGTCATGTCTTGGTATGCAATGTCAGGAATGTCATGTCATGGAATGGAATGTCATGAATGGAATGTCATGTCAGGAATGTCAGGAATATCATCAGGAATGTCAGGAATGTCATGTCATGGAATGGAATATTAGGAATGTCATGTCATGAATGTCATGGAATGGAATGGAATTTCATGAATGTCATGGAATGTCATGGAATGTCATGGAATGGAATATCATGGAATGGAATGGAATGTCATGGAATGTCATGTCATGGAATGTCAGGAATGTCATGTCAAAGAATGGAATATCAGGAATGTCATGTCATGGAATGGACTGTCAGGAATGTCAGGAATGTCATATCATGGAATGTCAGGAATGTCATGTCATGGAATGGAATGTCAGGAATGTCATATCAGGAATATCAGGAATATCATGGAATGGAATGTCAGGAATGTCATGAATGTCATGCAATGGAATATCATGAATGTCATTGGATGGAATGTCAGGAATGTCATATCATGGAATGGAATGTCAGGAATGTCATGTCATGGAATATCAGGAATGTCATGTCATGAATGTCATGGAATATCAGGAATGTCATGGAATGGAATGTCAGGAATGTCATGACATAAATTGGAATGTCAGGAATGTCATGTCAATGTTGGAATGCAGGAATGTCATGTCTTGGAATGCAATGTCAGGAATGCCATGTCATGGAATGGAATGTCATGAATGGAATGTCATGTCAGGAATGTCAGGAATGTCATCAGGAATGTCAGGAATGTCATGTCATGGAATGGAATGTCAGGAATATCGTGTCATGGAATGGAATGTCAGGAATGTCATGGAATAGAATGTCAGGAATGGAATGGAATGGAATGTCAGGAATGTCATGTCATGGAATATCAGGAATGTCATGTCATGTCATGGAATGTCAGGAATGTCATATCAGGAATGTCAGGAATATCACGGAATGGAATGTCAGGAATGTCATGAATGTAATTGAATGGAATGTCAGGAATGTCATGTCATGGAATTGAATGTCAGGAATGTCATGGAATAGAATATCAGGAATGTCATGGAATGGAATGTCATGAATGTCATGGAATGGAATGTCAGGGATGTCATGTCATGGAATGGAATGTCAGGAATGTCATGTCAATGAATGGAATGTCAGGAATGTCATGTCTTGGAATGCAATGTCAGGAATGTCATGTCAAGGAATGGAATGTCAGGAATGTCGTGTCTTGGAATGCTATGTCAGGAATTTCATGTCATGGAATGGAATGTCATGAATGGAATGTCATGTCATGAATGTCAGGAATGTCATCAGGAATGTCAGGAATGTCATGGAATAGAATGTCATGAATGCCATTGAATGGAATGTCAGGAATGTCATGTCATGGAATAGAATGTCAGGAATGTCATGGAATAGAATGTCAGGAATGTCATGGAATGGAATGTAATGGAATGGAATGTCATGGAATGGAATGTCAGGAATGTCATGTTTTGGAATGTCAGGAATGTCATGTCATGGAATGGAATGTCAGAAATGTCATATCAGGAATGTCAGGAATATCATGGAATGGAATGTCAGAAATGTCATGAATGTCATGGAATAGAATGTCATGAATATCATTGGATGGAATGTCAGGAATGTCATGTCATGGAATGGAATGTCAGGAATGTCATGTCATGGAATATCAGGAATGGCATGTCATGAATGTCATGGAATATCAGGAATGTCAGGAATGTCATGGAATGGAATGTCAGGAATGTCAGGATTGTCATGACATGGATTGGAATGTTAGGGATGTCATGTCAATGTTGGAATGTCAGGAATGTAATGTCTTGGAATGCAATGTCAGGAATGGCATGTCATGGAATGGAATGTCATGAATGGAATGTCATGTCAGGAATGTCAAGAATGTCATCAGGAATGTCAGGAATATCATGTCATGGGATGGAATATCAGGAATGTCATGTCATGAATGTCATGGAATGAAATGGAATGTCATGGAATAGAATGTCAGGAATGTCATGGAATGGAATGTCATGGAATGGAATGTCAGGAATGTCATGTCATGGCATGTCAGGAATGTCATGTCAAGGAATGGAATGCCAGGAATGTCAAGGCATGGAATGGAATGTCAGGAATCTCATGTCATGGAATAGAATGTCAGGAATATCATGTCATGGAATATCAGGAATGTCATGTCATGAATGTCATGGAATATCAGGAATGTCAAGAATGTCATGGAATGTCATGTCATGAATGTCAGGAATGTAATGGAATGGAATGTCAGGAATGTTAGGAATGTCATGTCATGGATTGGAATGTCAGGACTGTCATGCCAATGTTGGAATGTCATGTCTTGGAACGCAATGTCAGGAATGTCATGTCATGGAATGCAATGTCATGAATGGAATGTCATGTCAGGAATGTCAGGAATGTCACCAGGAATGTTAGGAATGTCATGTCATGGAATGGAATATCAGGAATGTCATGTCATGAACGTCATGGAATGGAATGGAATTTCATGAATGTCATGGAATGGAATGTCATGGAATGGCATGTCAGGAATGTCAGGCATGTCATGTCATGGAATGTCAGGAATGTCACGTCATGGAATGTCATGAATGTCATAAATGTCATGTCAGGAATGTCAGGTCATGGAATGTCAGGAATATCATGTCATGGAATGGAATGTCAGGAATGTCATGCTATGGAATGTCAGGAATGTCAGGAATGTCATGTCATGGAATGGAATGTCAGGAATGTCATGGAACGGAATGGAATGTCATGGAATGGAATGGAATGTCAGGAATGTCATGTCAAGGAATAGAATGTCAGGAATGTCATGTCTTTGATTGCAATGTCAGGAATATCATGTCATGGAATGGAATGTCATGAATGGAATGTCATGTCATGAATATCAGGAATGTCATCAGGAATGTCATGTCGTGGAATGGTATGTCAGGAATGTCATGGAATGGAATGTAATGGAATGGATTGTCATGGAATGGAATGTCAGGAATGTCATGTTTTGGAATGTCAGGAATGTCATGTCATGGAATGGAATGTCAGGAATGTCATATCAGGAATGTCAGTAATATCATGGAATGGAATGTCAGGAATGTCATGAATGTCATGGAATAGAATGTCATGAATATCATTGGATGGAATGTCAGGAATGTCATGTCATGGAATGGAATGTCAGGAATGTCATGTCATGGAATATCAGGAATGGCATGTCATGAATGTCATGGAATATCAGGAATGTCAGGAATGTCATGGAATGGAATGTCAGGAATGTCAGGAATGTCAGGACATGGATTGGAATGTCAGGGATGTCATGTCAATGTAGGAATGTCAGGAATGTAATGTCTTGGAATGCAATGTCAGGAATGTCATGTCATGGAATGGAATGTCATGAATGGAATGTCATGTCAGGAATGTCAGGAATGTCATCAGGAATGTCAGGAATGTCATGTCATGGAATGGAATATCAGGAATGTCATGTCATGAATGTCATGGAATGAAATGTCAGGAATGTCATATCATGGAATGGAATGTCAGAAATGTCATGGAATAGAATATCAGGAATGTCATGGAATGGAATGTCATGGAATGGAATGTCATGGAATGGAATGTCAGGAATGTCAGGAATGTCAGGAATGTCATGTCATGGAATGTCAGGAATGTCATGTCATGGAATGGAATGTCAAGAATGTCATATCAGGAATGTCAGGAATATCATGGAATGGAATGTCAGGAATGTCATGAATGTCATGGAATGGAATGTCATGAATGTCATTGGATGGAATGTCAGGAATGTCATGTCATGGAATGGAATGTCAGGAATGTCATGTCATAGAATATCAGGAATGTCATGTCATGAATGTCATGGAATATCAGGAATGTCAGGAATGTCATGGAATGGATTGGAATGTCAGGAATGTCATGTCAATGTTGGAATGTCAGGAATGGCATGTCTTGGAATGCAATGTCAGGAATGCCATGTCATGGAATGGAATGTCATGAATGGAATGTCATGTCAGGAATGTCAGGAATGTCATCAGGAATGTCAGGAATGTCATGTCATGGAATGGAATGTCAGGAATGTCATGGAATAGAATGTCAGGAATGGAATGGAATAGAATATCAGGAATGTCATGTCATGGAATATCAGGAATGTCATGTCATGGAATGGAATGTCAGGAATGTCATATCAGGAATGTCAGGAATATTACGGAATGGAATGTCAGGAATGTCATGAATGTAATTGAATGGAATGTCAGGAATGTCATGTCATGGAATTGAATGTCAGGAATATCATGGAATAGAATATCAGGAATGTCATAGAATGGAATGTCATGAATGTTATGGAATGGAATGTCAGGGATGTCATGTCATGGAATGAGATGTCAGGAATGTCATGTCAATGAATGGAATGTCAGGAATGTCATGTCTTGGAATGCAGTGTCAGGAATGTCATGTCAAGGAATGGAATGTCAGGAATGTCATGTCATGGAAAAGAATGTCATGAATGGAATGTCATGTCATGAATATCAGGAATGTCATCAGGAATGTCAGGAATGTCATGGAATAGAATGTCATGAATGCCATTGAATGGAATGTCAGGAATGTCATGTCATGGAATGGAATGTCAGGAAAATCATGGAATAGAATGCCAGGAATGTCATGGAATGGAATGTCATGGAATAGAATGTCATGGAATGGAATGTCAGGAATGTCATGTTTTGGAATGTCAGGAATGTCATGTCATGGAATGGAATGTCAGGAATGTCATATCATGAATGTCAGGAATATCATGGAATGGAATGTCAGGAATGTCATGAATGTCATGGAATGGAATATCATGAATATCATTGGATGTAATGTCAGAAATGTCATGTCATGGAATGGAATGTCAGGAATGTCATGTGATGGAATATCAGGAATGGCATGTCATGAATGTCATGGAATATCAGGAATGTCAGGAATGTCATGGAATGGAATGTTAGGAATGTCAGGAATGTCATGACATGGATTGGAATGTCAGGAATGTCATGTCAATGTTGGAATGTCAGGAATGTAATGTCTTGGAATGCAATGTCAGGAATTTCATGTCATGTAATGGAATGTCATGAATGGAATGTCATGTCAGGAATGTCAGGAATGTCATCAGGAATGTCAGGAATGTCATGTCATGGAATGGAATATCAGGAATGTCATGTCATGAATGTCATGGAATGGAATGGAATATCATGGAATAGAATGTCAGGAATGTCATGGAATAGAATGTCATGGAATGGAATGTCAGGAATGTCATGTCATGTCAGGAATGTCATGTCAAGGAATGGAATGTCAGGAATGTCATGGCATGGAATGGAATGTCAGGAATGTCATGTCATGGAATGGAATGTCAGGAATGTCATGTCATGGAATATCAGGAATGTCATGTCATGAATGTCATGGAATATCAGGAATGTCAGGAATGTCATGGAATGTCATGTCAGGAATGTCCTGTCATGGATTGGAATGTCAGGAATGTCATGTCAATGTTGGAATGTCAGGAATGTCATGTCTTGGAATGCAATGTCAGGAATGTCATGTCATGGAATGGAATGTCATGAATGGAATGTCATGTCAGGAATGTCAGGAATGTCATCAGGAATGTCAGGAATGTCATGTCATGGAATGGAATATCAGGAATGTCATGTCATGAACGTCATGGAATGGAATGGAATTTCATGAATGTCATGGAATGGAATGTCATGGAATGGAATGTCAGGAATGTCATGTCATGGAATGTCAGGAATGTCACGTCATGGAATGTCATGAATGTCATAAATGTCATGTCAGGAATGTCAGGTCATGGAATGTCAGGAATATCATGTCATGGAATGGAATGTCAGGAATGTCATGTCATGAATGTCAAAGAATAGAATGTCAGGAATGTCATGCAATGTAATGTCAGGAATGTCAGGAATGTCATGTCATGGAATGGAATGTCAGGAATGTCATGGAATGGAATGGAATGTCATGGAATGGAATGGAATGTCATGGAATGGAATGGAATGTCAGGAATGTCATGTCAAGGAATAGAATGTCAGGAATGTCATGTCTTTGATTGCAATGTCAGGAATGTCATGTCATGGAATGGAATGTCATGAATGGAATGTCATGTCATGAATATCAGGAATGTCATCAGGAATGTCATGTCGTGGAATGCTATATCAGGAATCTCATGGAATGGAATGTTATGAATGTCATGGAATGGAATGTCAAGAATGTGATGTCAAGGAATGGAAAGTCAATAATGTCATGTCATGGAATGCAATGTCTGGAATGTCATGTCATGGAATGGAATGTCACAAATGGAATGTCATGTCCTGAATGTCAGGAATGTCATGGAATGGAATGTCATGGAATAGAATGTGAGGAATGTCATGGAATGATTTGCCATGAATGGAATATCATGAATGTCATGGAATTTCAGGAATGTGAGGAATGTCATGTCATGAATGTCAGGAATGTCATGGAAGGGAATGTCATGAATGTCATGGAATTTCATGAATGTCAATGAATTTCAGGAATGTGAGGAATTTCATGTCATGAATGTCATAGAATGGAATGTCAGGAATGTCATGTCATGGAATGGAATGTCAGGAATGTCATGTCAAGGAATGGAATGTCAGGAATGTCATGTCTTAGAATGCAATGTCAGGAATGTCATGTCAAGGAATGGAATGTCAGGAATGTCATATCTTGGAATGCAATGTCAGGAATGTCATGTCATGGAATGGAATGTCATGAATGGAATGTCATGTCATGAATGTCATCAGGAATGTCATGTCATGGAATGGAATGTCAGGAATGTCATGTCATGAATGTCATGGAAAGGAATGCCATGGAATGGAATGTCAGGAATGTCATGTCATGGAATGTCATGTCGTGGAATGTCATGGAATAGATTGTCATGAATGTCATAAATGTCATGTCAGGAATGCCAGGTCATAGAATGTCAGGAATGTCATGTCATGGAATGGAATGTCAGGAATGTCATGTCATGAATGTCAGGAATGTCATGGAATGGAATGTCAGGAATGTCATGTCATGGAATGGAATGTCAAGAATATCATGTCAAGGAATGGAATGTCAGGAATGTCATGTCATGGAATGGAATGTCAGGAATGTCATGTCATGGAATGGAATGTCAAGAATATCATGTCAAGGAATGGAATGTCAGGAATGTCATGTCATGGAATGGAATGTCAGGAATGTCATGTCAAGGAATGGAATGTCAGGAATGTCATGTCATGGAATGGAATGTCAGGAATATCATGTCAATGTTGGAATGTCAGGAATGTCATGTCTTGGTATGCAATGTCAGGAATGTCATGTCATGGAATGGAATGTCATGAATGGAATGTCATGTCAGGAATGTCAGGAATATCATCAGGAATGTCAGGAATGTCATGTCATGGAATGGAATATTAGGAATGTCATGTCATGAATGTCATGGAATGGAATGGAATTTCATAAATGTCATGGAATGTCATGGAATGTCATGGAATGGAATATCATGGAATGGAATGGAATGTCATGGAATGTCATGTCATAGAATGTCAGGAATGTCATGTCAAAGAATGGAATGTCATGTCATGGAATGGAATGTCAGGAATGTCAGGAATGTCATATCATGGAATGTCAGGAATGTCATGTCATGGAATGGAATGTCAGGAATGTCATGAATGTCATGCAATGGAATATCATGAATGTCATTGGATGGAATGTCAGGAATGTCATGTCATGGAATGGAATGTCAGGAATGTCATGTCATGGAATATCAGGAATGTCATGTCATGAATGTCATGGAATATCAGGAATGTCATGGAATGGAATGTCAGGAATGTCATGACATAAATTGGAATGTCAGGAATGTCATGTCAATGTTGGAATGCAGGAATGTCATGTCTTGGAATGCAATGTCAGGAATGCCATGTCATGGAATGGAATGTCATGAATGGAATGTCATGTCAGGAATGTCAGGAATGTCATCAGGAATGTCAGGAATGTCATGTCATGGAATGGAATGTCAAGAATATCGTGTCATGGAATGGAATGTCAGGAATGTCATGGAATAGAATGTCAGGAATGGAATGGAATGGAATGTCAGGAATGTCATGTCATGGAATATCAGGAATGTCATGTCATGGAATGGAATATCAGGAATGTCATATCAGGAATGTCAGGAATATCACGGAATGGAATGTCAGGAATGTCATGAATGTAATTGAATGGAATGTCAGGAATGTTATGTCATGGAATTGAATGTCAGGAATGTCATGGAATAGAATATCAGGAATGTCATGGAATGAATGTCATGAATGTCATAGAATGGAATGTCAGGGATGTCATGTCATGGAATGGAATTTCAGGAATGTCATGTCAATGAATGGAATGTCAGGAATGTCATGTCTTGGAATGCAATGTCAGGAATGTCATGTCAAGGAATGGAATGTCAGGAATGTCGTGTCTTGGAATGCTATGTCAGGAATTTCATGTCATGGAATGGAATGTCATGAATGGAATGTCATGTCATGAATGTCAGGAATGTCATCAGGAATGTCAGGAATGTCATGGAATAGAATGTCATGAATGCCATTGAATGGAATGTCAGGAATGTCATGTCATGGAATAGAATGTCAGGAATGTCATGGAATAGAATGTCAGGAATGTCATGGAATGGAATGTCATGGAATGGAATGTCAGGAATGTCATGTTTTGGAATGTCAGGAATGTCATGTCATGGAATGGAATGTCAGAAATGTCATATCAGGAATGTCAGGAATATCATGGAATGGAATGTCAGAAATGTCATGAATGTCATGGAATAGAATGTCATGAATATCATTGGATGGAATGTCAGGAATGTCATGTCATGGAATGGAATGTCAGGAATGTCATGTCATGGAATATCAGGAATGGCATGTCATGAATGTCATGGAATATCAGGAATGTCAGGAATGTCATGGAATGGAATGTCAGGAATGTCAGGATTGTCATGACATGGATTGGAATGTTAGGGATGTCATGTCAATGTTGGAATGTCAGGAATGGAATGTCTTGGAATGCAATGTCAGGAATGTCATGTCATGGAATGGAATGTCATGAATGGAATGTCATGTCAGGAATGTCAAGAATGTCATCAGGAATGTCAGGAATATCATGTCATGGGATGGAATATCAGGAATGTCATGTCATGAATGTCATGGAATGAAATGGAATGTCATGGAATAGAATGTCAGGAATGTCATGGAATGAAATGTCATGGAATGGAATGTCAGGAATGTCATGTCATGGCATGTCAGGAATGTCATGTCAAGGAATGGAATGCCAGGAATGTCAAGGCATGGAATGGAATGTCAGGAATCTAATGTCATGGAATAGAATGTCAGGAATATCATGTCATGGAATATCAGGAATGTCATGTCATGAATGTCATGGAATATCAGGAATGTCAAGAATGTCATGGAATGTCATGTCATGAATGTCAGGAATGTAATGGAATAGAATGTCAGGAATGTTAGGAATGTCATGTCATGGATTGGAATGTCAGGAATGTCATGTCAATGTTGGAATGTCAGGAATGTCATGTCTTAGAATGCAATGTCAGGAATGTCATGTCATGGAATGCAATGTCATGAATGGAATGTCATGTCAGGAATGTCAGGAATGTCACCAGGAATGTCAGGAATGTCATGTCATGGAATGGAATATCAGGAATGTCATGTCATGAACGTCATGGAATGGAATGGAATTTCATGAATGTCATGGAATGGAATGTCATGGAATGGCATGTCAGGAATGTCAGGCATGTCATGTCATGGAATGTCAGGAATGTCACTTCATGGAATGTCATGAATTTCATAAATGTCATGTCAGGAATGTCAGGTCATGGAATGTCAGGAATATCATGTCATGGAATGGAATGTCAGGAATGACATGCTATGGAATGTCAGGAATGTCAGGAATGTCATGTCATGGAATGGAATGTCAGGAATGTCATGGAACGGAATGGAATGTCATGGAATGGAATGGAATGTCAGGAATGTCATGTCAAGGAATAGAATGTCAGGAATGTCATGTCTTTGATTGCAATGTCAGGAATATCATGTCATGGAATGGAATGTCATGAATGGAATGTCATGTCATGAATATCAGGAATGTCATCAGGAATGTCATGTCGTGGAATGGTATGTCAGGAATGTCATGGAATGGAATGTAATGGAATGGATTGTCATGGAATGGAATGTCAGGAATGTCATGTTTTGGAATGTCAGGAATGTCATGTCATGGAATGGAATGTCAGGAATGTCATATCAGGAATGTCAGGAATATCATGGAATGGAATGTCAGGAATGTCATGAATGTCATGGAATAGAATGTCATGAATATCATTGGATGGAATGTCAGGAATGTCATGTCATGGAATGGAATGTCAGGAATGTCATGTCATTGAATATCAGGAATGGCATGTCATGAATGTCATGGAATATCAGGAATGTCAGGAATGTCATGGAATGGAATGTCAGGAATGTCATGACATGGATTGGAATGTCAGGGATGTCATGTCAATGTAGGAATGTCAGGAATGTAATGTCTTGGAATGCAATGTCAGGAATGTCATGTCATGGAATGGAATGTCATGAATGGAATGTCATGTCAGGAATGTCAGGAATGTCATCAGGAATGTCAGGAATGTCATGTCATGGAATGGAATATCAGGAATGTCATGTCATGAATGTCATGGAATGAAATGGAATGTCATGGAATAGAATGTCAGGAATGTCATGGAATGGAATGTCATGGAATGGAATGTCAGGAATGTCATGTCATGGCATGTCAGGAATGTCATGTCAAGGAATGGAATGCCAGGAATGTCATGGCATGGAATGGAATGTCAGGAATCTCATGTCATGGAATAGAATGTCAGGAATATCATGTCATGGAATATCAGGAATGTCATGTCATGAATGTCATGGAATATCAGGAATGTCAAGAATGTCATGGAATGTCATGTCATGAATGTCAGGAATGTAATGGAATGGAATGTCAGGAATGTTAGGAATGTCATGTCATGGATTGGAATGTCAGGAATGTCATGTCAATGTTGGAATGTCAGGAATGTCATGTCTTGAAATGCAATGTCAGGAATGTCATGTCATGGAATGCAATGTCATGAATGGAATGTCATGTCAGGAATGTCAGGAATGTCATGTCATGGAATGGAATATCAGGAATGTCATGTCATGAACGTCATGGAATGGAATGGAATTTCATGAATGTCATGGAATGGAATGTCATGGAATGGCATGTCAGGAATGTCAGGAATGTCATGTCATGGAATGTCAGGAATGTCACGTCATGGAATGTCATGAATGTCATAAATGTCATGTCAGGAATATCAGGTCATGGAATGTCAGGAATATCATGTCATGGAATGGAATGTCAGGAATGTCGTGTCATGAATGTCAAAGAATGGAATATCAGGAATGTCATGCTATGGAATGTCAGGAATGTCAGGAATGTCATGTCATGGAATGGAATGTCAGGAATGTCATGGAACGGAATGGAATGTCATGGAATGGAATGGAATGTCAGGAATGTCATGTCAAGGAATAGAATGTCAGGAATGTCATGTCTTTGATTGCAATGTCAGGAATATCATGTCATGGAATGGAATGTCATGAATGGAATGTCATGTCATGAATATCAGGAATGTCATCAGGAATGTCATGTCGTGGAATGGTATGTCAGGAATCTCATGGAATGGAATGTCATGAATGTCATGGAATGGAATGTCAAGAATGTGATGTCAAGGAATGGAAAGTCAATAATGTCATGTCATGGAATGCAATGTCTGGAATGTCATGTCATGGAATGGAATGTCATCAATGGAATGTCATGTCCTGAATGTCAGGAATGTCATCAGGAATGTCAGGAATGTCATGGAATGGAATGTCATGGAATGGAATGTGAGGAATGTCATGCAATGATATGTCATGAATGGAATGTCATGAATGTCATGGAATTTCAGGAATGTGAGGAATGTCATGTCATGAATGTCAGGAATGTCATGTAAAGGAATGTCATGAATGTCATGGAATGTCATGAATGTCATGGAACTTCAGGAATGTGAGGAATGTCATGTCATGAATGTCATAGAATGGAATGTCAGGAATGTCATGTCATGGAATGGAATGTCAGGAATGTCATGTCAAGGAATGGAATGTCAGGAATGTCATGTCTTAGAATGCAATGTCAGGAATGTCATGTCAAGGAATGGAATGTCAGGAATGTCATACCTTGGAATGCAATGTCAGGAATGTCATGTCATGGAATGGAATGTCATGAATGGAATGTCATGTCATGAATGTCATCAGGAATGTCATGTGATGGAATGGAATGTCAGGAATGTCATGTCATGAATGTCATGGAAAGGAATGTCATGGAATGGAATGTCAGGAATGTCATGTCATGGAATGTCAGGAATGTCATGTCATGGAATGGAATGTCATGAATATCATAAATGTCATGTCAGGAATGCCAGGTCATAGAATGTCAGGAATGTCATGTCATGGAATGGAATGTCAGGAATGTCATGTCATGAATGTCAGGAATGTCATGGAATGGAATGTCAGGAATGTCATGGAATGGAATATCAAGAATATCATGTCAAGGAATGGAATGTCAGGAATGTCATATCATGGAATGGAATGCCAGGAATGTCATGTCAAGGAATGGAATGTCAGGAATGTCATGTCAAGGAATGGAATGTCAGGAATGTCATGTCATGTAATGGAATGTCAAGAATATCATGTCATGGAATATCCGGAATGTCATGTCATGAATATCATGGAATATCAGGAATGTCAGGAATGTCATGACATGGATTGGAATGTCAGGAATGTCATGTCAATGTTGGAATGTCAGGAATGTCATGTCTTGGAATGCAATGTCAGGAATGTCATATCATGGAATTGAATGTCATGAATGGAATGTCATGTCAGGAATGTCAGGAATATCATCAGGAATGTCAGGAATGTCATGTCATGGAATGGAATATTAGGAATGTCATGTCATGAATGTCATGGAATGGAATGGAATTTCATGAATGTCATGGAATGTCATGGAATGGAATATCATGGAATGTCATGGAATGTCATGTCATGGAATGTCAGGAATGTCATGTCAAGGAATGGAATGTCAGGAATGTCATGGAATGGAATGTCAGGAATGTCATGTCATGGAATATCAGGAATGTCATGTCATGAATGTCATGAAATATCAGGAATGTCAGGAATGTCATGGAATGTCATGTCATGAATGTCAGGAATGTCATGGAATGGAATGTCAGGAATGTCATGTCATGGATTGGAATGTCAGGAATGTCATGTCAAGGAATGGAATGTCAGGAATGTCGTGTCTTGGAATGCTATGTCAGGAATTTCATGTCATGGAATGGAATGTCATGAATGGAATGTCATGTCATGAATGTCAGGAATGTCATCAGGAATGTCAGGAATGTCATGGAATAGAATGTCATGAATGCCATTGAATGGAATGTCAGGAATGTCATGTCATGGAATAGAATGTCAGGAATGTCATGGAATAGAATGTCAGGAATGTCATGGAATGGAATGTCATGGAATGGAATGTCAGGAATGTCATGTTTTGGAATGTCAGGAATGTCATGTCATGGAATGGAATGTCAGAAATGTCATATCAGGAATGTCAGGAATATCATGGAATGGAATGTCAGAAATGTCATGAATGTCATGGAATAGAATGTCATGAATATCATTGGATGGAATGTCAGGAATGTCATGTCATGGAATGGAATGTCAGGAATGTCATGTCATGGAATATCAGGAATGGCATGTCATGAATGTCATGGAATATCAGGAATGTCAGGAATGTCATGGAATGGAATGTCAGGAATGTCATGACATGGATTGGAATGTCAGGGATGTCATGTCAATGTAGGAATGTCAGGAATGTAATGTCTTTGAATGCAATGTCAGGAATGTCATGTCATGGAATGGAATGTCATGAATGGAATGTCATGTCAGGAATGTCAGGAATGTCATCAGGAATATCAGGAATGTCATGTCATGGAATGGAATATCAGGAATGTCATGTCATGGAATGGAATTTCATGAATGTCATGGAATGGAATGTCAGGAATGTCAGGAATGTCATGTCATGGAATGTCAGGAATGTCACATCATGGAATGTCATGAATGTCATAAATGTCATGTAAGGAATGTCATGGAATAGAATGGAATGTCATGGAATTGAAGTACTGGGTTTTTAAAACCCAGCGGTGCAGGGGAACACACCCTAAGACTTCGGGTTCTTCCTGTTTCAGACCTACAGAAATACAGAGTCTTCTGGGTGAAGTCAAAGATCTTGTTTATTGGCTGCAGACCAATTACAGGTATCCGAGAAGTACAACACAATGTATGTTCTCAGGAGACTGCTTAAAATTACAGAAACGGGCTTCTCCTTAAATACAAAATATCATGCTTCAGGCACACATTCCTCGTTTTACGATATGGTCATTCACATGTAGTCATTACAAACGAAAAGGCAGAGTCATGATGACCATCCCACATTCCAGTTAAGCCAGCCCACAATTATTTACCCAGCGAGGCTCAGATCCCACATCAGATATCAACAGGCCCCAATAAACACGGGCATCTCCTGCTTGTAAAACAAGCCATAAAGCAGGAAGAGTCAGGTGTGAAAGAGATTAGCCGGAGGCTTGTGTTCATGAAGAGGCTTTATGGTGTGTCAAACCCTGATGCTAATCACAGGTGGCCGTAGGATGGGGAGCTCGTGGGACCGGACTGACCTGGGGCAGCGGAGCCAAGCTGCACAGGTCACAGAGAAGTCAAACAGAAAGCACATGTGTTCTAAAGGCCTGTGCTTGTTTGTAATGTGTAGCCTATGTGAGGGCAACCATAAGATGGCCACCGCTCCAAGATGGAACCCACGATGTCGATGTGTAATATCGTATACAAAGTGCGTTTTATCGCTAAAACGTTATGCAAAGCACTTGTACATACCGCATTGACCATTCGCGGTTCGCTAATACCAGAATAGACAGGGGTAGGACCCTGCCTCCTACACGGTCCCAAATTTCAAAGTACCACAGACCCTCCTTTTGCCCTTACATAGGCAATAACTATACTCACATCAATCCGAGTCTAGGTCAATATTCATGAAGTCATGGAGATGTTGCTGTAGCATCATCCTATTACTTAGCTCGTCCCTCGATGCAGGTTTCCTTACACATAATGTAGCACAGAGGCCACATATCGCAGGAGCACACTGTATACACAGACAGAACAGGAAAAGAATGGCTAAGATCATTCGAATGACCATCAGAATCTTCCAACCCCAGGCAGATATCAGTTCCCAGAACCACCACACCAGTGACCAATCTCCTTTATCCACATGTATGGATTCAGATATTTTATGAAGTTTGGAGATGGCCTGATAAACTGTTGGAGCGTTATCTGGTATGAAAATGCAACAGCTAGATTGGATGACCTTACATACCCCACCGCGGTCTGCAAGTATGACGTCTAGAACCATACAGTTCTGCAAAGTCATGAGGCGATCCGCTTGGAGCTCAGCTGTCAAATTACCAAGGGCACCAGCCGTAACATTAACAGTGGATTCAACCACACGTGTCAGTTGTCTCAGGTTCCTACTATTGACCATCGGTCCCCAAAACGGCAGGAAACCCAAAGAGAAGTCTCCCGCTTCCTGACTGGCAGTATCCTCCTTAATAATCACGCCTCTTACAACTCTGGTCTTGTGATAATCAGAGGCAGCAGTAAATGTTGGCAGTAGCAGATTGGCAATATAACATGTGCCCGAGAAATCAGGGGGCAACCATGTATATGCTCGGTCATTGCAGACAAAATATGTACCCTTGGCAGCCAAAAACGCAGGGGACAACTGTGCTGGAAAAGTGTACGTTTCAGTACAGTCACTTCTCTCCAGTTGAGCTCTTGGATTCTGACCATTACCTTGTAAACAGAACCGACCTATGTGGGGTACGAACGAAATTGGGGATGAAATTTTCCGCTGTCTTTCACCCAGACTGATACTATACCCCGTCGCGTTCCACCCTACATAAGCTCGCAATTCATCCTTGGGAATAGATGAGTATGCGTCGATATCTCTGCTCATATCGGCAACTCCTTTCATTAAGGCTTTATTATTTGTGCTAGGTCTGATGGAACGCGGTTGTCGCGGGGAGTAGGCATCTAGTGCAAAAAGGAACATGGTCTGGAATGCCCATGACGATCCATTATAGCTAAGCGGCAGCACTAGATAAGGAATACCCTTGTTAATGGTATGTGGCATTAAACCACACACCCAGCAATTGGTTGTATTCATGACTAGTTGGTGCTGGTGCAGGAGCTGAATGAATGAATTGTTTACAAACTCGGAACGTCTAGCTTGTTCGTGTTCAGGCAGAGGGTGGAAAGAGTGCAAGGAGACAGTAGGAGGAGGTATAGGCTGTACAGTGGGTGCAAAGGGCTCTTGAGAGGAGAAGAATACATAACCTATAGTAAACACCATCATACTACATAGTATAAACAAACATAATAATACAAAACGTTTGCTCTTCATTATTCTACATATTTTCGCTTTAAAGTTCATTTCCTCAGTGAGTCTCTCCATCTTGAAAAACTCCATCCTCTAATCATGCCGCTCGCGGCGGGTGAGTATCTTCCGCTAAGGAGTACACCTGTCAGTCCAGGGAACGCCCTAGACCAACCAGAACCATTGACCTAACGTCTTTGGCCTGTACCCCAAAGTCTTGTCACCACGACCCTGCGGCTGAACCCGGATGGTGGTTCGAAAAACAAAAATCAAAAAGTTCTTCAGATGGGAGAGCTATAATATCAAAAAATAGTAAGGGAAGGGAATTTTTATTTGTCCATAGGCCTTGGTCTCAGGTTGTAGCGGTTTCTACCAGCTACTGTCTGGTCTTGAAACAAGAGTTCAGGCTCTGTGGTGTCCAATCGAATTGACGGTGGCACAGCTTCTTGTAAAATATCGTCACTCTCTTGTTCTGAAGTTGTGCCTCTTACGCGTGCATCACTAAATGGTACAAAACGAGGTACAGTGTCTGTTTCAGAATCAGCGATACCCTCCTGGACCCACTGGTCATATGGTAGAGGCAAAAGGGATCCGTTTACAGTGGGCACCGTGAATCCAATTCTTTTTCCCTTTTACTCGAACCGCTGATCTTGTCGACAGAAGTACGAGGTGAGGGCCGATCCAACGGGGCTCATCGTTGCTCTTTCGCTGGAAGTTCTTCACGAGAACCCACGTGCCAGGGTTGATAGGGTGTCCTGGAGCTTCAGAGGCCTGGGGGAGAGTATCATGCACCTGTTGGTGTAAAACACGCAATTTAGCCATCAATTCATACAGATAGTCAAGCAGTACTGGATGTTCGATTTCGCTGAATTTTGTCGGTCTTGGCACACCCCATATATTGGCCGGGCAGCCAAAAATGACCTCATATCGGCTAAGTCCCACTCGTGAATGCACGGTCATTCTGGTGGATAGGAGTGCTAAAGGCAGAGCGTCAGGCCATTTAAGGCCGGAGCTCGCCTGGATTTTGGCCAGCTTGAGCTTCAGAGTGCCATTGTAGCACTCTACTAATCCATCTGATTGGGGGTGATTTGCAGCGTGAAATTTCTGCTTTATCCCTAATCCCTCACACACATTCTTCATCACTCGACCCACAAATTCACTCCTATTATCACTCCACACCATTCTTGGCATTCCAAACCTAGGGAAACATTCTTTCACAAGGGCTTTGGCTGTGGATAAAGCAGTGTTGTCTTTTAGGGGATATGCTTCTATCCATTTTGAAAAAGCGCAAACAACAACCAGTACATATTTCAAGTTGTTGCACCTTTCCATGTGGATAAAATCTAGCTGCAAAACCTCAAATGGATATGATGGAGGCGCAAAATGACCAGCTGGAATTGGGGTTCCCCTACCAGGGTTGTATTTCAAACATACCATACAATTCTTGACCACATTCTCTGCACACTTGGGAATTCCAGCATTCTGCCATACTGGAGCCAACAACTTACAGATTCCTTTCATACTGATATGTGCCATTCCATGTGCCATAGTAACCACTGGAAGCACATATGCATCAGGTAACAACCATCGCCGATGTTCTGACAAATCAACCCAACAACCATTCTCATCCAATTTACCCGTACTTTCTCTCCACTTGCTCAACTCTTTCTCTGTGGCTTCAGCTTGAAGGGACTTCACACTCTCTATCGTGTCTTCACACATTCCAACATCACCAACCCATCTTGCAGGGCCTGCAACATACATTCGAGTCTTCACATCTTTTGCCGTTTCTTTCGCGATTTCATCAGCAAACGCGTTACCACGACCAACATCATCAGTGACTTTCTTGTGCGCACTGCATTTCATAATCGCAACTTGTAACGGTAAGGTCAGTGACCCAAGGAGATCATTCACCAACTTGCCATTCTGAATTTTAGCTCCATGCGAAGTCAGGAACCCACGTTCTTTCCACAATCGCCCAAAACTATGAGCCACGCCAAAGGCGTACTGGCTGTCAGTATATATGTTCACTTTCTTTCCTTCAGACAACACGCATGCTCTTGTAAGGGCAATTAACTCTGCTGCTTGAGCCGAATTATGTGGCACTCGTGCAGTTTCAACAATCGTGTGCAAAGTCGTGATAGCATATGCAGCAGTCGTATCACCATTCGGAAGCTTGAAGCACGAACCATCCACCCATAAGGTACCATCACACTCAGTCAGGGGAGTATCTTTAAGATCTATTCTCCCTTTCGTCTCTTCTTCTGTTCTGAACAGACAATCATGTTGCTCAATCTCATCTAGGTCTGCTGGAATCGGCAATAATGTAGCTGGATTCAACGTGTTGCATCTCTTTATGTGTATATGGTTTGCTAACAGTGTCAATTCGTATCCTGACAATCGAGCACTAGTTAAGTGCTGTATCTTGGTCCTGTTTAACAATGTGTCCACAGCATGTGGAACCATAACAATCAATGTATTATCCATCACCAGTCCAGCAGACTGTTGAATAGACATAGCTGCTGCAGCTGTAGCTCTGAGACAACTTGGCAATGCCCTAGCTACCGGGTCCAAGGTTGACGAAAAATATGCGCATGGACGCGGTCTGTCGCCAAAAGGCTGTGTTAACACTGATAATGCGCAACCGTCTTTTTCATGAACATACAATGTAAAAGGCTTGCTGTAGTCAGGGGTACCCAACACAGGAGCTGAACATAATGCATCACGCAATTCCCAAAAACTTTTCTGACACTCCTCAGACCATGGGATAGGATTCGGTGTGTCTTTACATGTTAATGCTAACAGAGGTTTTGCCAGCAAAGAGAAATTCGGTATCCAGTGCCTACAGTATGAAGTAATGCCCAAGAAAGCACGCACTTCTCTTTGTGTTCTTGACACGCTCAATTGTGCAATGGCTTGAATTCTTTCTGGGGTCAGTTTCCTTCCCTCCTTCGATAAGAGATGACCTAAGTAGGTCACTTCTTGTCGACAATATTGCAGTTTTGAGAGAGACACTTTGTGATGGAAGGCAGACAAATGACGCAACAATGACAATGTAGCTTCTTTGCAAATCCTTTCAGTATCCGCAGCGATTAGCAAATCGTCAACGTACTGAATGAGGATAGCGCCACTCGGTAAAACAAGTGCATCAAGCTGCGCTCTTAAAGCTTGACTGTATATTGATGGACTTTCACAGTAGCCCTGTGGAGCGCGTTTAAAGCGGAAGCTTCGGCCTCCTAAACTGAAGCCAAAAATGTCCCTGCTCTCCTCTGCAATTGGGATGCTAAAGAAAGCATTCTTTAAATCGATCACTGAGAACCATGCAGCGGAGGCTGGAATCATAGTTAACAAGGCAGTTATATCAGGGACCACTGGAAACTGTGGCACAACAATCTTATTAACCTCTCTAAGATCAATCACAAATCTGTAGACAGGTGGCTGTGAAGGGTCCGTTCGTTTTACGACAGGTAAAACAGGACTATTGCAAACGTTGCCTCTTGTTTCTTCAATTACACCCTTTTTAATCAAATCGCTGACAATTGCTAACAACGCTTTCTGACCTTCATTGGAGATCTTGTACTGGGGAATGCGTGGCAATCTGACATTGGCTTTTAAAGTGACCACATATGGCGGTATTTCCAAGAGACCCACATCATTGGGACCAGTAGCCCAAAGGCATCCGGAAGGGATGACAATTCAGGTGGCATTGCATTCTTTAACAAATACACCGGGGAAATCACTTCCTTACCTAATGTAAGTTGTACTCCTGAGGGAGAACAATATAGCGTTGCATGCAATCTTTTTAGCAAATCCAACCCTAACAGATTTTCACCACAACCTGTTGTTAGGATGAGGGGTGCTTTTAGCTCACAAGGTCCAACAGAAAGTGGCATAGGACTAGAAATCGGGTTCCTAACTGGGGCGCCAGAAAAACCTACTGAAACATTCATTTCGCCAGACAAAGGCGCGCCAGGGAGTTTTGAATGCATAATTGAACTCTTTGCAGCACCAGTGTCCAGCAAAAAGGGCTCTGTTACACCCGCTGTAGTCACTTTAACATATGGTCCACTCTGATCCACTGGTACTGAAACAACTCCCTCTCTCTGTCTATGGCTGTCCTAGTAATCATTACCTTCCACATTGTCGTCTTCTGCATAATAAACATTATTATAGTACTGAGCTGTATTACCAGTTGCATTAGCTTGCTGATCAAAGCTATTTATGGTATTTTGAGGCGGAAGAGGACGCGCGTTCTGGGGAACATTTCCACGCCCTCTACCTCTAGGAGCTTGCTGACCACCTCTACCTCTTGCGCCATACGCATTACTAGTACGCTGCATTAATTTAGGACAACTATACTTAAAATGACCTTCCTCTCTGCAATATGAACATTGATTGGGACCTACAGGGATACGTGGTTGATAATACCCATTCATTTGCTGGTTATTCTGAAACTGTTGGGGTTGCTGATAGATACCTTGGGTTTGCCTGTAATTATTCTGTCCTCCACGTGACGGATAAGCCTGCTGTAAAAGGACCTTCGTTTTCAGTTCTTTCGTTTTCTTGTCTGTTCTATCCTTCTCGTCTTTATCTCTATTTTCGTAATACTGTGCAGTAGCCAGTATTTGCGCTGAAGAGGAAACGGCCCAAGAACTCTCTGAATCTTTTAATTTCTTACACAACTCGGGGAGTAGATTCTGCACAAATTTATCCACAAATAACCGTTGGCCACCTTCCGTACTCATGTCTTGACCACTGTGGTCGATAAACGTTTCTTCAAACCTTGTAAAGAAATCGGACACTGTCTCATCTTTCTTCTGCTTGCATGCGGATAGTTTATACCAATTTACGCGCATCGCGGGCATTATAGTTTTCATGTAGGTAATAATTCTACCAGGGAGGTCTGCTACGAGGGGCTCAGGTTTTGCACCACCAACTTGTCTAGTGTCTGCGGCAACGATATTAGCCCATGTGCCCCCTAGTTCTGCAGCATGATCCGTATTACGAATGGATCCCCATAAAGGCTGTGGAACAACATTCCCAAACAACATATCTATATCAGCCAGATTCATGACACACGATTCTGCAGTTTGTGGTAACTCCTTATAATATCCTGTAGGGTTTTTACGGGGGTCAGGCAATGTCTGTTTAAGCGCTAACACCTCAGAAAGCTTCCATGGGACATGTACCCAAACACACTGAAAATGAGCTGGAACAGCTGGATTAGCATTTGGATCAGCAGGTCTCCAAACTGGAGGAACCTCACGCATCGGATATTGGCGCGCTTTTACCTTTTTCCCCACAGGGAATTCCTGTTCGAACAATGATTGTTGACAATCGCCATTCCTGAAGGACAGTAAAGTCGCAACTGCTTTATCTACATCGGGACCCACAATTGTACCTGTTCCAAAATCAAATGGCACGCGACACAATTCCTGCGGGATTGTGTTTGAACCATGATCCTCCAATTCCTCACAGAGGAATTCACACATTTTGTCAAACACATACCTGTGTTTTGGGGCGTCCCATTGGTGAAAAACATTAACAACTGATTCCACCTCATAGAGTGAAGGGAAAACAATCCACCTACGCGCCATATGATCTAATACCTCTTTCTCTTCAGGATTAGGCAGCTGACTACGCAACTGCTTACGTTGTAAACCAGGGGTCATACTAGATGACCCAAAGAGAGGCGACATTAAGCTAGTAACTACATTAGCTAGTCGTTGTCGTGCTGAAGGAGAAGTTGAGGCAAAAACGGGGGGAAAGACAGAGGGAAGAAAAGTGGATTCAGATACAGGTACCTGGGTAGTGTAAGGAAAAGCGCCAGGGGAGGCAGCTGACGTACTAGGCAAAGTCGCAGGAAGCGCAGGGGCAACAGGTAACAAAACTGGCAGCCCTTGAGAGGGCTGTACTGCAGGGATAGGAGCCAGCTGAGGAGGAGCTGGCGGTTGTGGGAAGGCTTGCGGCACATTAACCGGAGGCTGCACATTTACGAGCTGTGGAAGCGCTGTGGCATTTTGCGCATACGGGGGTGGCGAACTTAGCAAATGGGACATTAGGGAATCTTTCTCTTTCTCTTTTGTCTCATCTTGTGGTAGGGGTGACAAAACAGGGTAACATTTATCTATCCCTAGTTTGCGCTGTCTATGTAACTGCTCATTCATTTGTACCTCCTCATTATCTTTAAATTGCACAGCTGCTTGCATCATTGACATACCTTTTTCTCTCTTATTCCTTTTCGCTAGTTTAATTTCCTTCTGTTTGGCTTCCTTTCGCCATAGGCGGAAAGAATCAAACATCGCCGGCCGGGCTTTCTTTTTAAACAACTTAACTTCCAAATTATCTAAGTTATCTGTATCGAAACTACCATTTCGGGGCCATTTTAAAACACCGTCCTTTCTGGTGTATCGGATCCATACTTCATTATATGCAATGGGGCCCACGCCATGTTTTACATAAAGCTCATAAGTTGGAGTTCCAATTGGAGGAACCGGACATGAATCCTCTAACTGGGAATCCCTTCTACAACCCAAACAAAACAATCTTCCAAATACACTAGAACCAGGCATCTTCGCTCACTAGTCTAGTTTCAAACTTCAAAGGATTATCGAATACGATAGTCTCGTGAATACACGAGTCCTCTGGCTTTGGCACTTGCAAGTTCCAAATCAAAGCGATCCCGAAGGATACCAAATTCCCGAAGGATACCAAACAAACTGGGAGACGCTCCACTTATACTTAACTGAATATCGATGATCGATGGCGTCACCAGAAGACTCTCTCGATTGTTTCGCTCTACAAAATCGTCAAGGGTCCAAAACAGGGCGATTAATCAGGGCAGCAGTCCTTCGTAGCCGTCGGGACGCGGAGAACCTCGCAGAAAAGACTTTCGGACCACGTCGACATGCAGGGGTCGATGAAGTGGCGGCCTTCCTCCGGAATTTCCACACGAAGCTCCTCACGAACCTCTGGCTTGGGCTGGTACCGCTGAAATCGCCCCGAGTTGGGCGCCAACTGAAGTACTGGGTTTTTAAAAACCCAGCGGTGCAGGGGAACACACCCTAAGACTTCGGGTTCTTCCTGTTTCAGACCTACAGAAACACAG
Organism: Triturus cristatus; assembly: GCF_964204655.1. NCBI lineage: Eukaryota > Metazoa > Chordata > Amphibia > Caudata > Salamandridae > Triturus > Triturus cristatus. The sequence continues at coordinate 35,342 of NW_028188113.1, read as the reverse complement.
AGTCTTCTGGGTGAAGTCAAAGATCAGTTTATTGGCTGCAGACCAATTACAGGTATCCGAGAAGTACAACACAATGTATGTTCTCAGGAGACTGCTTAAACTTACAGAAACGGCCTTCTCCTTATATACAAAATATCATGCTTCAGGCACACATTCCTTGTTTTACGATATGGTCATTCATGTATTCATTACAAACAAAAAGGCAGAGTCATGATGACCATCCCACATTCCAGTTAAGCCAGCCCACAATTATTTACCCAGCGAGGCTCAGATCCCACATCAGATATCAGCAGCCCCCAATAAACACGGGCATCTCCTGTTTGTAAAACAAGCCATAAAGCAGGAAGAGTCAGGTGAGAAAGAGATTAGCCGGAGGCTTGTGTGGGATGAAAAGGCTTTATGGTGTGTCAAACCCTGATGCTAATCACAGGTGGCCGTAGGACGGGGAGCTCGTGGGACCGGACTGACCTGGGGCAGCGGAGCCAAGCTGCACAGGTCACAGAGAAGTCAAATAGAAAGCACATGTAATCTGAAGGCCTGTGCTTGTTCGTAATGTGTAGCCTATGTGAGGGCAACCATAAGATGGCCACCGCTCCAAGATGGAACCCGCGAAGTCAATGTATAATATCGTATACACAGTGCATTTATCGATAAAAAGTTATGCAAGGCACTTGTATATACTGCATTGGCCATTCGGGGTTTGCTAATACCGGAATAGGCAGGGGTAGGGTCCTGCCTCCTACGCGGTCCCAAATTTTAAAGTACCACACTTCCTGCCATGGGAGTGCTTGCTTGGAAGCTGGCCAGTTCTGGTAAGATTCCTCTGGGGCGGGGGGAGGTCTCTCCCGAACCTTCTAGTGTGTTTTGAGATTATAAAGCTGAGGGTTGTTGACTTAGAAACCGGGAGTTTGGAATCCGAACGGGGACGGACGCGTCTACTTCGGAGCATGGAACCCTGGTTGCTGAGGCTTTCAGCCACGGCTGTTTACCTTCCCCAGTCAGGAGTGGGCTGAGAAGCAGTGTTTGCACCAGGTGAAGCCTTGAGTTTTGACTAGTGCCATTGTGATGCGTGGTTCCAGTGGCTGTGGTCATTTGAAGTGTTGAGCTTTGATTATTGCCATTGTGATGTTTGGCCAGTGGCTTTGATCATTTGAGGTGTTTTCTTTGTGATGTGTGAGTGAGTTGAGGTGCACATCCAAAGTAATCATTTGATGTATATATATATATATATATCTTTCTGATCTCTTGCAGGACGTCCAGTATATTTGCTTGAGTCTTATCTCATATTATTTGCTGCTTGTTTATTCATCAGTATTATTCATGCATTTAGCTGTTATATTTTTGCTTGCATATGAACATATATATCTCTACATATATTTGAGTGTTTTTCATTTGGCATCTGGGAAAGCCTTTCTGTTAGAGAACATTATGTAAAATAAAATCCCAAGCCTTATTCTAAAAGAGAGAGACCTTGCATTTTGTAAAATAAAACCCTTTTCTAAAGGTGTTGTTTGTTTTGTGTTATGTCTTTTGCTTCGCCGAGTGTTGAGCCATCGTGTGGGAGCTGTATTATCTGAAAGGGGAAAGCAAGACACTGGCAAATAGACTCTCTGAGAATGTCCAGCCAAATACAGCATATTCAATCCCTAGTGGGCATTATCAAATTATTGTAATGCATTTTGGTTTGAAGAATGCACCTGGCACATTTTAGAGGTTGGTGAACAAAGTTCTCACAGGTCTGAAAGCCTTTAGTGCAGCATATCCAGATGATATTGTCGTCTTTAGCCTCACCTGGGAGGATCCCCTCACCCACCTCAGGAATGTTCTAGAGGCCCTGCAAAAGGCAGGCCTCACTGTCAATGCCACAAAGTGCCAGAAAGGGCAGAGCCAGGTTGTGTACCTGGGCACAACACACAAGGAAGGGGGAGGAGGATAGCACCTTACTTCGACCTCCTCTAGGTAAGCAGCAACACACAGGAAAGAAGTAAGGTTCCTATAGTCGCAATATTTTTATAGTCACAATCTACAGTAAAGAAGTAGCAAAGCACATCACTTTGTAAAACTGCCCTCACCCACAACAAATTGTGGCATGCTTCATCATAGGGCTGCTGCGACGCCTCAGCGCAGACCAACGCTTCAGGCGGAGCAATAGGGTGGGGGAGACAATACAAACAAATAGAAAAGGAAAAGAAGGATCCAAGAAAATGTGCAGATAATAAGTCTAAAATGAACTAAGGGATATCCCAATAATATTTCTATTCTTGGATTCCCTTGTCAGAATTAAAAAGGTAATTGATACCCTGAGATGGTGGTGAAATGAGTGTATTATGCACCCTTCACCCCTTCGTTCTGCATAATGGTCGATCTGTTTCAGCTAGAATCCGTGTCTCTACTGACTTTCATCAGGACTGACGGATCCCTATACTAGATTTCCTTTCTGGAAATCAAACCCTAGTATATCCATATGCTTAAGGTTACTCCACCTGTATAATTTGGTATTGTCCAAACACACTGTCCTATTTAAGATCGAGTTTCACTTTTTGAATCGCCCGAACTGGCACAAGGGAAGATGGTGACCCCCGTAGTCACACAGTTGTCAAGGGTGGTGCGCCACCACTATTATGGTCACTATTATGACTCCTGCTGCTCCTGGTCTTGCTGTTCTGTAATTCTGTGTCTGTTCATCTTCCAGGATCTTCAACAGACCTGTGGGCATCAAGGACACCCAATGTAATCTCTCTCGGAATGAAGCTGACCAGTCTGCTGCTCCTGAAGTCCCATGGACTTCAAAAGGCTCAGCCACACAGGTGGTGGTTCTGCAGCTCGATCTAGGCATGACCTGTCCTCTGTGGAATTTTGAGGCCAGTATCCCTCGTCGGAACTGCTGGGACCACACCCCTGGGCACCGCATTGACTTGCCGTTGCCAAGGCTTGTTGCCTCTGCACTTCAGAGATCTTTGGACTACAAGAAGCTCTAGCCTCCAGCATCACTTTCTGCCAAGATCAGCATCCTCACTACATCCTCTGCACAGTTGGCCTTCCTCTTTAGTGAGCTGCTCAAGGTCCTCTTGTGTCTCCTGTGCCTTTGGCATGTGGGTCCTCTTGAGGGTCTTCTACTGCTTCAGTGAGCTGCCCTGCTTTCTCTGGGCCTTCTTTGACTCTCCTGCACTAGGTGAGTCCCTTGGACCTTGCTAGTCCCAACGTTGCTCTTTCATCTTTTTCCACGCCTATTGCTGCTGCCAAGGCTTGTTGGTGCTCCTGCCAGACACCTAACCCCTGGTTCACGACTTCTGATGTGGGAAAGCTCATTCACAGCTTTTGGTCTTCCTCAGCGCCGCCTGGTCCTCATAGTTGCAGCGAGAAGGTCACCGTCATTGCTCCTGCATCTTCTGACATTGGTGGGCATTGCACTTTAGTGCCTCCTGGTCACTATGAGTGGTGTAGACTCTGTCCCCTCTGCTTACAGGTTCTTCTCTTCAAGAATCCACTCTTAGATTACACTGCACTCTTGCACCTTCTTCGCCAGCTGCATCTTTACTGAAGTCCTCCATTGTGGTCTTTGGCGGTTTCTGACGTCACTTCACACCTTTGTACCCGGCTTCCGTGGTGTAGATATCCTGTTTCCTGGGATATCGTTGGGTGGGGTGACTCTCCAACCTTCTGTCTTCAATGGGGTTTCTTCAGGGTCCACTGGGAAGAGCCCTTCTTCAAAACTGCAACTATGACTTCCCTGTTGACTTCTATCGAGTACGTAGCTGTGTTTCCACTCGGCACACAGCCATGATGGGGTTCCTGGGTACTTACCTTGGGTGGTTCCTTATGTCCCCAGCTCTTCTGAGTCTCCTGGTCAAAGTCCCAACTTCAGTTGCAGTCCGCATTCCTCTTTCTTAGTATATGGTTTGGTCTCCCCCTGGAGACCACTGTTTATTTTGGTTACTTACCTTTTGCAATTGAAGTATTGTTGTGTATTTGTGTTGATATCACTAGGTAGGAGATACACCAATGTGTTAGTGAGTGTTTTGTGATAAATAAACACATGTTTATACATACACTGTGTGTTTTATATTTTCTGTGGTTAGTTCATATTTTACCTTTCCTACCACATTCCCCCAGTGGTGGCTCCTCCACTAAGGTGGAGGAACATCACCACTGCTTTTTGCAGTGTAAAGAAAAGGAAAAATAAAATAATAACTCAAGGTTATTAGCATTTTAGTTTTCCCCATTGCGGCGTCTTTGTGGGGTGGGGCTGCTCCCAGAGCAGGGGGTGGAGTGGTTTGCACTCCCTATGTAAGCATGAGTTCTTGGCCGACCCTCTCGGGACTCCCAAAACAGTCATGCACACATACTGTGTTCTCCATGCAGGCTTCATTACAGCCTGCGTGGGGAACATGCCCACCGCTCCAGCCACACAACGCTCAGTGTTGTGATTGGCAGCTGGGAGCCTTGGAGCCCTGGTGCTTCCTGCTTCCTGTCTCCACCAAGAAGCCAGGAAGAGTATGTAGGAGAGGTGGCGGCTGGCCAGATGGCCGGCCGGTAGGTATGTGATTTCTTTTTAACTCACCCTCTGCCCCTCCCACCACCCGCCCCACTGCTGCTTCCAGGTAGCAGCCGCCACTGCATTTCCCCCTCTAGTTGATATTTCATCTACTTTATTTAGACCTTGGTATGCACTTGGCACTAGTTGATACAAGTTGCCCTGGGAATCTACCAGTGGCGGCTGGTGACATTTGAAAGTGGTGGGGCGTAAAAACTTATATCGAAAGATAGTGTTGAAAGTGCTCAGTATCAAGGAGGTACGAATTGCATTTCCAAACTTCAGGGAATGATACATACTTAAGACAATTTTCATCAAAATCTTAATATCTGCCAGTCACTCTCCTGGAAGGTGGTTCCCTGCCGTTTTTAACACAGTATTAACGTTTCATTATATTTGTGTCTTGTTACAGCTTAAAAAAATTAAATATATACAGTTTGAGTGCGTTACGAAAGCATTATAACATCACATTAATCAGACAATCTAATGAGAATGTACCTGATCCATCAATAATATTGACAAACAATAGTGCAATTACCTAATACTGTATCAACACCGAATGTCCGGGCTTATTTCAAGACATCACCGGTAAATAACATCAGTTCCGAAAATTTCACAGGACTAGGACAGATTCCTTGCTCCTTACCTGCCTGCACCGACAAGCAAAGGTAAGGTAATAAGGTACTACTACTTTCCTGTATAAGGAAAGGGTCCTATTACTCCTGTTTCAGCTTTATCATCCATTTGTCACTCTAGCGAAGCATCCTGCAGCTGCCTGACAGACAGAGGCACTATCAACAATCAGCCACTCACTCATTCTATACACATGGGAGTCGACCAAACTGTCTAGTAATGTTTTGTTAGTCTGAAGGAGTGAAATCCTAGCGCACTCACTAGTGACGAAGAGACGTGATACAGAATTTTACAGCTGGAAAGCATATTTCAAATAAAGGCGCGAAATAAAGATATTAGCATGTCATTGTCTTGTTACGGTTCTTTACATCACAGAAGCCCACACATTTTCATTTCTCTCCTGCTGCAAGTAAAATTACCAATAAAAAAAAAATATATATATATAGATTTAAATTGCTTTTGTGACTCTCGCTAGACGTTGCTTTTGTGCACGTGTTTGTACAAACCCTCAACAATTTATTTCTATAAACAATGGATTTTGTTTTTACTTTTAGACAAGTGTATATTTCTAATTGGACAACCGAGGGGAATAAGAACATTATCATTGTTAATACTCTTCACTCTCTAGATTTGTTAAACACATTGACACTTCTGTTTCCAGTTTCGAAAAGCTTGGACAATGCACGGCAGTGTAATTGCCTAATAAAAAATTACTTTTAAAAAAAAGATAGCGGTATAAATCACCTTCCGTTGACAAGCTAAATAAAGACGGAATCGTATCGCCTATTGTGACATACTCAACTCTCTTACAGAGATCGGTGTGCGTATATTACTGAATATTTAAACTGTAACTTCATTTCAGAATCGAAGAGTTGGACCCCTGGGGCCCGTGTGTATCCGTCCGACGCTTGTGTTACAAGAGCGAAGAAACATGTTTTTAAAGGCGCTTTATGATGGTGGAGTCCTTATATTACAATATGTACATCATAATTTCACAACAGAACCGGCGCATTTGACCCCAGCTCTGTATCTATGTTTAACGTCTGTGTGCACAAGAAGCCAGAAATAGGAATGTTTTTCATATCGCCTTGTATGTGTGTGTGCTTATATTCAGTCGCGGCCAGCATTACGGGCGGGGGGGTGGAAATGGGGTCGTCAGGTGGGGTATGGGGGGAGGCGGGAGGGGTTTAATAATTATTAACTTACTTCAGTTCAAAATATAAATAAAACTTTTAACTTACTGAGCTTCTGGATGGGTCCGACGACTTCAGACTCCCGCCGTCCGGTCCTGCGCTAATTCCTGCAGCTCCTCGTCAACTGGAAAGGCCGCCTCGCTCCTCGTCAACCGGAAAGGCCGCCTCCCTCCACCAATCTCAATGCTGGTGAGGCGCTGGGGAGAGCGCCCCAGCCGCGCCATTTTCTCCCGCATAGGGAAAAAGGGAGAGTGGGCGGTCGTGCTAGAGGGCAGGGGGGGAGTGGCTTACCCACTGTTGTGGGTATTGACTGTTTGGTAGGCTCAGGGCCGACGGCCAAACAGTCAGTATCTACAACAGTGGGTAAGCCACTCCCCCCTGCCCTCGAGCAGGACCCGCCCACGCTCCCGCCCCCAACCAAGCACAGAGGCACTTCTGCTTTCTCGCAATGCGAGAAGGCAGAAACATAAATGGTCGTTTTTTTACCATTTATGTTTCTGCCTTTCTCGCACCGCGAGAAAGCAGTGGGGCAACGCCCCAACGCCCTAATGGGGGAGCCGCCACTGGAATCTACTACTTGCTTTGGTGTCCTAACTGGGAGCATCCCTCCCACCTTTGCGACTATTCTCCTACAACGGTAGTAGCTCGAGAACATCTTCAATGGCTATTGGTCTTTATATAGGAGCCATGTCTAGAATGCTGCTGTTTTTAGATTCATTTTATATCTCAGCTCTTCTGTAGATTCACTAAATCTAAAATAGGGGCTCTCTCAATGAAAACGTACAGTTCCCCTGCAGGGCTTTGATTCCAGGGTGAAACCTCATACTAAATATGGACACAAATATAGGTATTAATTTATACAGCAGTGAAAGTGGCCATGTATAAATAGAAGATTTTATTCACGACTACTTTTAGCAAATCAATAGCACTCCATTTACTGACTGCAGAAAGATACCTGCTCAGTCGACCTTGCCTGTGATTCGGACTTGTCAGCTGTAAATCACACTCTGATGTTTGTGGAGTACGGGTGGCCAACAACCCTGCACATTCAGGTTATGTTTTAAATCAACAGCTTTGTTCTGGTTTGTTTAGTAGAGTGCTCAGAAACGACCTTTAAAAAAAAAAGAAACACTGCTCGAAGTATGTGGTCTTGAGAGCGCTCATAACAGTAGTGGCAACTAGAATTAAAGTTGCACAATGGCATGGCATGGCACTACATTTTGCATCACTGCATTGCGCTGAGCAATTTAGCTGGGACTCTCCACTCTAAGGGACTTAATCATGGCAGATGCCTGAGGCCTTATATTTAGGTTTAGAACAAGCGAGACAGAGAAGAAATCGCAATTAGAATGTGTATAGAGCAACAACTTGTCTTCACCTCTTGAATGCTCATTATCTCGTAAAAGCTCAGCAAAGAAATGCTTTATTAATCCCTTTTCTTCATGCAGAAGAGGCATGTGCAATTTGTCTTGAGAATGCCTTGCCCTTCTTGGTGGTTAAGCTGCTCTAGTTCCTCATGGCTGCTCATCCATGCTTCCCCCTGCAAAGGTGTGCAGCGCACTCTGGGGCAGATTTATGTTAACTGGCGCATCCCTGCATATCAGCAGGGATGCGCCAATTATTATGCGCCACAGCTGCGCCACCATGGATGCGCCGCATTTATAATGCGGCGCACCATGGGGCAAAAACGGCACAGATGTGTGACGCATCTGTGCCGTAAAAGTGGCGCATTGCTGGAGTTGCGTCGCAAGCGCGACGCAGCTCCAGCAATGTTCTGGGGGGCCCTATCTGTACAATGCTGCGTCAATCCTTATGCCTGCTTCAAGCAGGCGCAGGGTTTTGACGCAGCATGGGCCTAAAAGTCACTGAGTGAAATCTTGTAGATTTCACTCAGCCACTGTTAGGAGGCGTTCCTGCGCCGGAACGCCCCCACCTGCCCTGGAACGCCTACATGTGGCGCAGGGCTTTACAACGTGACGCATCTCCCAGATGCGTCACGTTGTAAATACCCCGCACCATGGCGCAGGATTTGCGCCGCTGCTGCGTCACAAAGTGACGCAACGGCGGCGCAAAAGTGGCGCAAGTGCAACATAAATCTGCCCCATTGTGTGCCTGATCCATGAAGGGGCATTTGGAAATCTCTAAGGTTTGCTCTTGTAAGCATTGCTCCTTTAGCTTGGAACTAATGTTGGACTTGTCAGAAGTTCCACAGAATCCTACAAGTATTTGTGTACATTTCAGGGAGGACTCTCTTTTCTCATATTGGCATATCCAGATTTTTGTCCAGACCAGAGATTGTCCATGTTTAAACGTGTATTTCAACCTGTAACTCTAACATGCAAATATTCTGGTGGAGAAACCCCTGCTGTCTATACACTCCCAATCAAACATGTTGTGATCCATTTACTCCTGCCTTGTATTGGGAGCAAATGTGTGTGCTTCCAGGATGGAAACTAAATGCAACTGACATGAGTAACCTCAAACTTAGCTTATGGCTGTACTCCTACTTTTCACCGGTGCCCATCCCAGACAAAACCTAAATGTTTCCTCTCACCCTAAATGTATGAATGTTAAAATTCTACCAAACTGATGGGATGTTTGCTTATTAAAGCGCCCCTTCCTGATGTAGAATCCATGTGTCCTTATTATTCAAGATTGAGATTTTACCTTCTCAAAATGATACTTTTGTGCACTGTTTGGGCCCCCAGATTTTGGGAGCAGATCTGCATACTGTCACTAGCACCTTGTGTTGTATTGTTTTGCCTGCGAGTGTCTGATAGTGTGAGAAAGTTGTCTGTTTGTAGGTCTTGTCGAGTAAGTAGATTGTGAAAACAAATGACACAGTGATGTACGTACAGCTTCCCCTAGAAAGATGTCTTTCCCCTTTTTAATGATTCTTTTTATGACTCGTACCTGTTTATTTTTTAAATCCTTAAATAAACATTTTCTTGCATAATGACCAATCAGTGGGAATGATTTCGGTTTCTGCAATTATAAAACGAGGTCCCAGTGTTTCTATCCTTTGATGGTGAAAACCATCTCCTGGCCTAGTATGATGTGATTGAAAAAGCCTAACACGTCTGGACCCATCAGCATGATGTTGCCGGTTGTATTCCACCCACCCTCATTATGCAGTCACAGCCTTGGACACATTCCGTTCTTTAACCCATAGCATACCTGGGGATGCAGCTTCCAGGTTCTTTCCTCGTGCATCTTATTTGGAACATGTCCATGTCATAAAGTATGAGGTTCTAGAATGGGTAGATGTGAGCAGGCACTTTGAAGGTTGCAGTGCTGTCCTTCATGGAGTAAACTCACACTTAATGAACGTTTCTGGCATTGCTGAAGCTTTATTTTGAGAAGAATCTGCCACATTTTTGGAGGATGGGATGGGAAACCTGTGTTCCCCCATTCGTTTTGTAGAAAGGTAGGAAGCCATTATCTGCTTTGAATCTTGCCTGGTTGTAGTTGTATTTATATAGCGCTTATTACCCCTGATGAGGCATCAAAGTGCTTTTTGGCGGTTGGGTGATAAAGTAGGCCTCCGCAATACTGTGTTGGATTTAGTAGACATTGTTTAACATGCGAGAAACAAACCGAATGCCAGTAAGAAGTATTTTGACAATGTAAAACCTGCGAAGGAAAGGAATGTGATGCCTGCTGATTAAGTATTGGTGAAAAAGAACAATGAGAGCAGCGAAAGGAGAGTCAGTTTTCAAAGCCCACAAAAGTCATGAAGGGTCTAAAATGGCAGTTTTGCTTGAGAATAAGGGATGGCGGAATGCGAATCCGCTTGTTAAACTAAATGACGAGCAGGCAAACATTATAAAAGACAACAAATATGATGGTTGAAGTGGCGAAGGTGCGGAAGTGAGCAGAGGTGACCGGTCTCATCTCGGTACTCGGTCTGACAAAGCTCGAAGTGGTGAAGGTGCGGAAGTGAGCAGAGGTGACCGGTCACATCTCTGTACTCGGTCTGACAATGCTCGAAGTGGTGAAGGTGCGGAAGTGAGCAGAGGTGACCGGTCTCACCTCAGTACTTAGTCTGACAATGCTCGAAGTGGTGAAGGTGCGGAAGTGAGCAGTGGTGACCGGTCTCATGTCTGTACTCGGTCTGACAAAGCTCGAAGTGGTGAAGGTGCGGAAGTGAGGAGAGGTGACCGGTCTCATCTCAGTACTCGGTCTGACAATGCTCGAAGTGGTGAAGGTGCGGAAGTGAGCAGAGGTGACCGGTCTCATCTCTGTACTCGGTCTGACAACGCTCGAAGTGGTGAAGGTGCGGAAGTGAGCAGAGGTGACCGGTCTCACCTCAGTACTTAGTCTGACAATGCTCGAAGTGGTGAAGGTGCGGAAGTGAGCAGTGGTGACCGGTCTCATCTCTGTACTCGGTCTGACAATGCTCGAAGTGGTGAAGGTGCGGAAGTGAGCAGAGGTGACCGGTCTCATCTCTGTACTCGGTCTGACAACGCTGGAAGTGGTGAAGGTGCGGAAGTGAGCAGAGGTGACCGGTCTCACCTCAGTACTTAGTCTGACAATGCTCGAAGTGGTGAAGGTGCGGAAGTGAGCAGTGGTGACCGGTCTCATCTCTGTACTCGGTCTGACAATGCTCGAAGTGGTGAAGGTGCGGAAGTGAGCAGAGGTGACCGGTCTCATCTCTGTACTCGGTCTGACAATGCTCGAAGTGGTGAAGGGGCGGAAGTGAGCAGAGGTGACCGGTCTCATCTCGGTACTCGGTCTGACAACGCTCGAAGTGATGAAGCTTTATTTCGATGACAATCTACCACAATAACAATGTTTTTTTCCAATTGCATTAGCTTCTTAATCCTAATCCTATCTGTATGTACCCCACCTCTAAAGTGGCAGCACAAACCTCGCCTTTTATAGTAACCATGGCAATGTAGGCATCCTACATTACATTAGCAGTGCCATTTCGCCACTCCTGTTACAACTGTGTGCAACAATGAACTGCAGCGTTTAAGCACTATTAGAAATCTATTTTCAGACACAGAATTGACATGCAGACGCAGTTTAAGTCAATGGTTGTGTCAAGGTTTATCGACTAGAAAGCAGCCTTCCTTTCTTTATATTAGTCCTTGTTATGAGAATAAAGGCCACCTTTATAGAATGAGCTAAAAGCCCAAACCCCACCATTAGAAAGAAATCATTTGTTCAATTTCTGCATGTGCCATTTCCACTCGCTCTAATAAATGAATAATGTTGCTTGTACGTCTGGGAACAGTCTGGAATAAACACCTCATGAGGCCAAGACCATCTCACAGCTAACCTCGGGCAATTGCATGCCAGTAGGTGCAAAGGTTTGATTCAGCCTAGTAGAAAGAGGACTGACCTTCTTAGATCTGGTGTTAGCCGGGACCTTCTCATTTTATTAAAATTATTTATATAATATACTTATTGGGTCTCTCAACCGGCCCTCCTAATCAATTGGAGTTTTATAAAGCATGGAGCAATGACTCCCCCACTTCAGCCATTTGATAACTTTACTGTGAGTGACACAATTGTACCCTTGAGCAAGCAGCACATTCACACACACAATAGTTCCTTTCAGTGTCAAGAACTGCTTAGCAAAGTGTACTTTTTGAATCCAAAAATATTTTTGCTTGTAGCCAAAACCTCTTGTGGACCATACCAAAAGTAAACAGTGGGTGTAGGGTCCAGCTATTGCTTACATCCTTTAGGCTTTAGTGTCACCCTCATTTGTTTGCTTCTTGTTTGATGGCTTGCTTGGTGGCTTGATCTTCTTGTGTTTGTCCCTCCCCTAGAGCATAGCCTCTTTACCATCCTTTTGATTGTCTAACGTGTAACCTTGCACTGCTAACATTCCTACTTTTTGTTTTTAAACACACCTTGAGAGGGCATGTTTCTTTACGATCTCTCTGTGTGCTTCCCTTCCCGGGCACCCCTTCCAGGGCACTCTGTCTTACTTCCTCATGTGCATTTGGCCCCCATACGCGTCTGACCCCACGCACTCAGTGTTGCTCCCTCCCCCCCCACTCTGCCCGTTGCTTCCTCTTTGGCTTGTAAGTACTGCTCCCCATCTGTTGCTCCACCACCAACTCACCTTGCTTCCCCCCCACCTTCTTCTTTGTTACTCCCACACCCCATTGTTCATTAAAATGTTTTTATTTTGAGGTTCCAGCATCTGTCATTTGTTCCTGGGCCACTCTGCTTTTAAAAACAGTAAGAAAATGGCGCCCACCCCAATCAGTAGGTGTTTGCATGCTTGGCGATGCACGAACATGCCAACTGAATGACGCAACACCACTAGTCTCATGACTCATATGCTCAATGTGCATCTTGTGTCATCATACATTTCTTTTTTTATAATGTGGTACAACGTTTGCAAACTTGCACAGCGTTGCCAAAAAGTATTGGTAATGCCAATAGGCCATAATGGTGAGGCCGCCTGGCTTTCCCAATGCTTGTTTATGCCTTGTCATGGGGTATGTAATTTCCAATAAATCCACATACTGATGTGGGTATGGTGACCGACATCTCAACAGGAAACATCTTGATGTGTGATATTACGCTATATCTAAGCTATTTATATGTAGGTCTATCTTTTAGGTCTTGCTTGAAAACAAAAATGTCTTTTTTAGCTAAGGGTTACCAATTCTTTAAAAGATATCTAGAGAGGGATTTGCTCTTCGAGAGGAGTGTACTTTCTTACCTCATTCCATTGCCTCTTTGGTGTATCACGCCGCCTGCTGGCAAGTGCTTTTCTTGGAATGCACGGGGGTCATTTTTACATCTGAACAGTACACTGAATCCATCACGTTTTATGTCACATTCAATTCCTTATCAACTATATGCAGTCCATAGAGTAAGCAATCATTTTATGATACTCTTTTCAGATCATTGACAAAACAGGTAGGACAGTGTTTAACGTGATAAACAGAATTCGAGCATTCCAGACATGGAACAGCATTTGTGAATGCTTGTATATACATGTGTTGCACATGAAAGACAGACCAACTTGCTTTGCCAATGCTTTTTTTCCCTCAGCCCTATGCAGAGTGGTTCTGTTCTTTTTTGTTTTACCATATATTTTTGAACTTGCAGATATACCCCATGGAGGTCCTGCATTTACTCAGGGAGAGGACTCCAGAGTGTGTGTGTGTGAACTTCTCTATGGCTTGTTGTGAAGGGTGAATACAAGAATGGGGACCCACCATGCAAGCTTTGCTCGAGTTGATGAGCGACAGGTGTCATAGAACCAATGATAGAACTCCGGTAGCAGCAGAGCAGAGTGTAGGCATTGATCGGATGGATTTGTGCTGTACTGGCCTTCCTTTTCAACCTGGACTGCCTGTCCAGAGACCCCTGTACCAATAGCTGCACCCTCACTGCGCGATGCGCCACTCCCTTGCCAACTGTTCCTTTTCAGCCTGGACTACCTGCCCAGATGCCCCTGTAACAATTGCTGAACCCTCACTGCGTATGCGCCACTCCCTTGCCAACTGTTCCTTTTCAGCCTGGACTACCTGCCCAGATGCCCCTGTACCAATTGCTGCACCCTCACTGCGCGATGCGCCACTCCCTTGCCAACTGTTCCTTTTCAGCCTGGACTACCTGCCCAGATGCCCCTGTACCAATTGCTGCACCCTCACTGCGCGATGCGCCACTCCCTTGCCAACTGTTCCTTTTCAGCCTGGACTACCTGCCCAGATGCCCCTGTAACAATTGCTGAACCCTCACTGCGTAATGAGCCCGTCCCTTGCACAGCTGTGCGTCCCCATCATAGGTGAAGTGATATAAGTGAAGTGCTATGGGTACAGCAGTGGAACGTACAGTGGTGAGGCACCTGACTTATTCTTTACCTCACTCAGTCCCTCCACTGGCTCTCGCACACCTTCAAGCAGGCTTTATTGCCAATACAAGTAATGTGAATCAGATCTTTACATTTTTTACCCTAAAATGAAAGCCGTCGACATAGAGTGTGCTTTTTGTCACCTTTGTAAATCTCTGAGAGCCATTTGACCTGGTCCCAAGGGCAAAATTTGGGAGGTTATTATGAGATTGGGGTTTCTTTAGGGCTACTGATGCTGATTTGAAATTTGTACACCGATAATCTTGCCATAGTCAAATGGGACCCGGGGGAAAATACAGAGAACTTTTCAATGGGGCGTGGTGTTCGGCAAGGGTGCGTCCTTGCCTCTACACTATTTTCATTATTTGTCAATGATCTATTCCCTACCTAATGAATTGTGTGAATGATGCACCCAAATTTGCTGGCTCTAAAGTACCAAGTTGGCTATTTGCAGATGATTCCCTCCTTTTATCTGAAACTGCCTTGGGACTCAATGTTCTCTTGGGAAGTCCAATCTATTTTGCAATGACTACCGCCCTGAAATAAGCAAATCTAAAACAAAATATATGATATTTACACATAGAAAGAATGTTAAAGGGAATGTGGATTAAGATGGAGCCAAATTAGAAAGGGTGCTAGAATGCGATTAACTAGGGATGAGATTGTCAGATTCCACTGGTTGGTTTGCACAGCTAGGGAAAAGCTCTTTGTCCCTTAAGCACAGAGCTGGGTCTATTGTTAGATTTGAAAATAAAGCCCCTTCCTCTCCTATTTCACCGGCACTGGAACTATATAGAGCCCCAGGGGCGTAACACAGGCCCCCGCAGCCCACGCGGTGCGGGGGGCCCCCAAGCTCCAGGGGGCCCCCTTAGCACAGCACTCGGGCAGCAGAGCAGAGCTCCTGATTGAGCCCAGAGGGGGCCCCTGCACATGCCTTGCAGGGTGGCCCCCTCGAGTTTCGTTACACCAGTGTAGAGCCCAACCATGCAGGGCCGCTCTCTATGGTTCTGATCTGAGGGGCTTTTGCAATCTTGATGTGCTAGATAAATGTGAAAACTCCTTTTTAAGATCCTTGTTGAGGCTATCAAAAGACACGCCATTACCTCCTTTAAGGCTTGGTCTTGGCATTAGGCAAAGTTCATACATAGCCCATCTTATGCCTGTTTTATACTGTTCCAGGTATGGACAACCAAGCAACGTGCTCCAGAAGGAGAGTGCCTTACTGAAATTTTAGCACACTAACTGGCCCCAAGGATCCCTTGGATATCCTAATCCAGAACATGACTGGTTAAGTTGCAATTGTCCACATTTTTGGTATCACCTGACATCAATGACCAGCAGCTCTCGTGGTCTTATTAAAGATCACTACTGAAATGTTGTCTTTGGATCCAAAATCTCTGCAGTTCCTTCGGGCAGTCTTACGGATCTGTATCTGTCTTTTAAATGTGGCACTTATTTTGAAGATTACAAGGATTATGTGAATATGCCAATGTCTAGGTCTCTTTAAATTACATTCAGATTGGGGATTTTACCAACTGCTTCTTTTACCTCCACCTGGAACAGTAATGTCAACTCTTCCAAACTTTGCCCCATGAGATGCCAGGCAGTGGAGGATGAGGAGCGCCTACAGGGCTTCTACCAAACAGCGTGTTAACTGGATTATCCCTCTTTGTCACCTCCTTTCGCTCGATGATGGGCATAATGCCTTGACAGTATGCAGGGCAGACCCTAGAAGTTGTCTTGTTTACTCAGTAGCCAATTGCTTAAGCTCTATATGCCATTTAAGATTAAGATCAGTTGGGAGGAAATCATATTTTGATGCACCATGCACTTTAAGCTCAACCGGGTCAATAGGGTTCCAGGAAGCGACCTCTAGCACTTGACAAAGATCTCTTGTTAGATATTAGGGCTAGGCTTTGAGTAACTTTTAATGTTTTTGCTTATTGGTAGTAGCATTTTTAACTGTTTCCATTGAAATGAAATATCTAAATTTGATCATCTTTTATATGTGTGTTATAACATGCATGTTATGTTTGTTTATTTAAACTCAAATCAAGTTGTTGATGATGATGATTGTGTTGAGGTCATCGTTAATTTCTTTTGAGAGTCATGATCCAATTGGGACTTGACATTTAAACAAGAAAATGTTTGAGGGAATCGATTTGAAATAAATACAGGAAGTTATTCCTATTATTAATTAAAAATTCTAGTTCAGAAATGTGCCCCTCTATCCCACTTGATTGGTGAGAATTGGGAGAAGGGCTTAATGATGAACAGTGATGAAAGCTGCTAGAAAACTAGATTTAATTAGGACATGAGCATTAATGTTGCCTAGAAAATGCACTGAATCATCACATAGCTGAAAGGTGGCATGTGTGCTGCTGCATTGCAGTTGGATTCCTAACTGGAAGCTGCATTAGTCTTTGCTATTTAGTTTTGAAGTTAAACTTTTACGATTTTGCATGAAATCTAATTTTGGTGGCTGTCTAATGTTCTGTCGTTTTCCAGATTCAAAAGACTGTACTTTTTCTGTAGTGGTGAGATAAAAGCAAAAGGGTTTTACCAGTGGGCAGAGTTGATGAGACATAATGCTTTAAAGGTGAAGCCTTTTATCATCTTGAAAGGAATAGGTTTTGATGGATGAGAACAATTTTCATGTGAGCGTCTTGACCAGTCTCGCAGAGGAGATAATGGGGTTGAAATTTATTTGGAAACTACTTCTGATCCACTTTCGCAAGTCTCATTACCCAAGAAAATCTCAGTGCTGACTTACAGCAAAGTTAAATAAGACATAAAGGGACCTAGTGCGATGTGGGGTGACCGTCTTGGTGTGAAAACCGAACGAACATAGGTCGGCGGTCCCGCACCCTATTACGATGCGACTGCACATGGTGCATCGAAAAGTCCTATTTCTCTATGGGTGCCTGTGCTGCAGTTTGAAACCTGCCTCAGCACAGGCTCCCATTGAGAAATGGGAGTTTCTGTTAATCTCTGCCACATGGTGCAGGCATTTACAGGGGGGACCATAGGTGTTATCCAGGCCCACAACCAGTGGTCACAGAGAGATGGGTGCCCTGCTAGGGGCCCCCTAAGTCACTTTCTGACAGGTTTTCCATGACAGGCTTTCCATGTCGGAAAGCCCGACATGAAATACCTGACTGAAGGGAGGTATACACATCCGGGATAGGCAATGGGAGCTCTGCTCGAGCGAGATCGTAGTGTTCCACGTATGACCAATACCTATACAGGCACCATGGGAGAGCGCAGCTAGAAACATGGTTGGGAGCAACAGCTAAGCTGCTGTACAGCAGAATGGGGGAGGGGGGAACAGGGGGGCGGTGGGGATGGCACATTCATACTGGCACCGGTCTATGTTGAGGTTGTTGGGTTTTTAACTGTTTCACTTAATCGATATCTGTTCAAAAGTCCGTACCAATTCGTTTGAGAGACCTCATGCGTTGTATTGATGTAACTGTGTTTTCATTGTACTGTAACCTGCTATGTTCATGGTATGAGCTGTTCATGGGACTCACGAACATTCTGGTGCGACAAGCACCCCAGGGACTGCTACAACGCTCTACCTCCTTGCACCTGATATGTATTTCCATCAGTAATACGTGCTCTAATGCATGGTTGAGTACAGGAGAGAGCCACATTGATGTAAATATAAACTAAAAGTCAATAAAAACAGATTCAAACAAAAAAATGAAATACATGTCTGAAACCGACATTATAACCCCTGCACAATAAATACCATCCTAAAGGGATTATGAGCAGCCTCGGACTGGACGACGGGCTCCTTTTGCCCGTTGGAAGCCAGCCGGAATTACCGGCTGGTTTAAATCCAACCGTCTTCTTTGTAATAAGTTTAAACCAAGGATGTCGGTCGGAAAGCCCCAGACCTGCAGACGGAGGCTTTCCGAACGCAATTGTAATCGGTCTCATCATGTTCCATCATCTGTACTATCCTTTTAAAGTGTAGATCATGATCACCCCTCTGCTATTCATCCACCAGTAATTAAAGCAATTATATCTTATCCACTCCTTAAATAAGCCATTGTCAAACTCCTGCTTGATTTAAATATCACCACGTACTAGCCTCCTCACTGCACTAAGCATCCTTGGAGAAAGTTATTTCACATCTAAAGACTCGCCTGGAATGCATATGCACATCAGGTCAATCAACTGAAATAGCCTTTCTGTGAATTGGGGACTATAGCTTTCAAGCTGCAGGCAAAGGCGAGAAATTGTTACTACTGCTTTTTGACCAAAACCCGCGCTTTAACTCTGCAGACTAAGAGATTTACTTTGTTACCTCACAAAGGCAACATGGTAACAGGAGTCCTTGACGTTTTCCTTTCCTGTGGTTTCATAGCCTTAACTTCGATTTCTATCACTTAAAGTGGCCCACTTTTCTGTCCACTTCTTCTTTGGCTAGTGTGTTGTCCCACCAAGTGACCTTTGCTGGCAATGCTATACATATCCATCAACTTTCTTTGGCACCAACCTAAACTTTTTCCCACCTTAGGGTTTTAAGGGATCAAGATCCACCCCGCAATGCCTGTTTCAATGATGCTTTTCTATTTATTACTAAAAAGCAAAACCAACACGGAGTCCGAGAAACTTGCATTTTGGGGCCATGAATATCAAATTAGTGGGTACTTCTGGAAACATAGTGGATCCAAAACGGAGCTACTGTTCTCAGTTGCTGGAATGAGCCACCTCTCATACATCCAAACTTACCAATTAGTTTTATTTTTTTTGTCCTCATATCATCGCTAATTATTGAAATGAGCACCATTATGGTATTTGGGGTCCACGTGCTCCAAAGCTTGGACTTTCCTCTTTAAGCATATTAACTGGGCTTCCCTGAATCTATCTTACTCCATTGCCTGACTGCTTTAAGAAGATGTAATCATTGGACGAATACATTTGATCAGAACCTCAGCATATCCCAAAAGTCACCACCCTCCTTTCTCTCATCTTGCCATCTTCTCAAAAAGACCACAGAGTTTCTCCGCGCATGCCAAGAGGGTGGAGAGGCTTGAGCATATAATTTGCAGATTTCTCTTATCGCAATTAAAATTAAATAGAACATTAGATTATTTGCTATGTGATTAAACATAGGTCCCCTGCATCCTGTTGCCTTATCCCAAACATGATTAAGATCGTTCTTACCTCCATAGTAATACCCAATGAGAGGGAGATCGTCTTACCCACGGTAAGCCAGAACTCTTTTAACTTTGGACAGGTGGCGAACATGAGCATATCATCAGATTTGTTACTTCCCAACGTTTATAAATAGGGTTGCCATTTCCCCTTAAACTTACCAATCTTCGTAGAATAACTTCAGAGCTAAGGCCAAAAGACAATTGTCGCACACAGACCCTGATTTTGATTCATGGGAGCAGAACAAGTACAGAAAACTGAATCTAGTACGAACGATGGATGGCCCCAATGATGCAGCACTGGTATGCGCCTACAAACAGAGAGCGGGCATTGGGAGTAAAAAAAACAATGTGAACTGCATGAGTCTAACATATAGCTTTGCCTTTTAGAACTAAAACTACATTTTGAAAAGCTCCAACATTCACATTAAAATTATGATTTTGATTTATTTGCCTTCTTTTGTTTGCAAATTAAATAAAGTATGTAATAATTTATATAAATCTGTTTGATTTATACTTGATCAAATCTTAGAAACTGCTAAAGCTGGGTCTGCTGATTCCAGGAGTGATTTAGTGGCAGCCCATAGAAGTCCAAAGATTAAGAACCGCTATAGCATGCCCAAAGTAAGGTCTTCCTGGGCTAAAAACAACGCAAACGATGACACTTTGGATAGCGTGGTATGACGTGGGTCAGAATGCCATCCATTAGTTCTCAGGAGTACTGCTAAAGATCTTTGGGATCCATTCTGACTCATGGGATATATTCAAAAGGTGAGGAACCAGCAGTTAGACAGAACATCTATGAGAAACTGACGGTAAGTAACTTGTTCATACAGGAAAATCCATGTTATCAGACAAGAACAGGCATACTAGGAGGGGTTTTGTAAAGGGATAAAACAAGTGATCACTTGACAAAATAAAGTATTATTACAAAAGTTAAATAAAATATTTTTTCCACCAAGTAGGGGTAATAATGTCACAGGAATAATTTGTTGCATCTCTTATGTCTTCCTCATTGCCAGATACATACTGATTCATGTTTATTTGCCAGAATTCAATATTTAAATTTACCCCAGCTTCATGTTTATGCTGCAGTTATAGCTATACTTTCAGTTCTACAATCGGTGATAAGTTTGAGTTTTGCAAATTAATTAGATGGCTCTGAGAGTTTTGCAAAAAACCATCAGTTTCACAGCCGACACAGTTTTGCAAATAATGTTTCCTTTTAGAGCTTTGGATTATAAACTAGTTAAACACAATAGTACCTAATATAATATACTTCATTATGTTTATCCATCAAAATGTATTTTGAGCTTTGCAGAAATGCTGTGTTGGTTCTTAGTGCTCCACTTTGATTTGTTTTTATTAACGGCATCATCATTTGCCATGATCAAGTCTGTGCTTTAACTTAATTTCCTCTGCAGCAAGAAAAGATCACTTTAGAATATTAGGTTGATTTGTTGGGAAATAAAATTACCTTCCTTTCTGAACCTTCAGGTATGTAATAGTAGCCTGAGACTACATTTAGAGAAAGTGTTTGTTATTTTAGCCCAATCTGGTTTCAGCCTCTCAATATTCGCTCGCTGATTGTTTCAGAGTATAATGGGAAATTACTTTTGTTAATTGTGTCAGACATAAGGTCTCAAGGAGATTTTGAAACTTAGAATGTATTCATGTCTATATGGGTGCTAGTATAGTGCAAACCTAGCCTAGGACAGCGGAGGGCTGTTCAGAGCTTGTCTAGAGCCTGCAGCCAGTACTCTGATCCAAAGACATTTACAGCGGGTAGAACATTTCTAAAGATCCAGATCCTTATTGCGTTGATGGAACAGTCTCCCCTCCTGTTGTTCTCCTTCTTACAGTTTATCATCCCCAGTCTGAAGATCTAGATGTGGGTATGTCAAGATGCGTCAGTAATGTTTCATTTGTCAGCGGGGTAGGGAGGGAGCTGTTCGTTGTTGCCATGTACGTGATGCAGCAGGTCTTGGAAGTGATCTGGACATGCTAGGGGAGACACAGGAGTTCCATCAGGGTTGCAGTGATTTGACTGCATTTCTTGAGGCCTCTGTTAAGACCTGTCATGGCTGGTATCAAGCCTTTTGAGGGTCCATGTACTATCTGGAGGCTACGGAGCAAGACTTTGCTTCAATCCAGACACACAAGTATGAGGGCTGGAATCGGTTTCCAAAAAAAACACTTTCACTTTTTTTCCAAGTGGGAATGCGGGTACCATTCCGCCTAGGTCCTCTTGGTGACTTGTTCTTTGACAGAGAGGTTGGTGTCAATGATGAACCTGAATGACTTGGCTGTGTCTGATAGTTTAGTGTTGAGGCCATTCCAATTCCTGTTCTTGTTCCAGTTTTGGACTCATTTTTGTTCT
Source organism: Triturus cristatus (assembly GCF_964204655.1). Classification (NCBI taxonomy): domain Eukaryota; kingdom Metazoa; phylum Chordata; class Amphibia; order Caudata; family Salamandridae; genus Triturus; species Triturus cristatus. The sequence continues at coordinate 13,606 of NW_028188113.1, read as the reverse complement.
CCTTATTGAGGAACTCAGTATTTGTCCGACTGAATTTCTTGTAGGTGCTCTGTCTACATCAGGGTCTGAATGAGGTGGGGCAATGCTTGAGTTTCTGAATGTGGAGAGCACAGAACACTTTCATATAGAGTTGTGGGTCACTGTTGTTGGTGAGTTTTGATATGACTGATGAGTAAGTTTCCAAGGGGCTCCATGTAGCTGGAAGATACTTAGTGGCAGGATGGAGTCATGGGGTACTCCTCAGGTGAGTCATGCTTTTGGGATCCCCAGGTCCCTATCTCGATGCACCGAAGTCAGTTAGATAAGTAGTCGGAGAGCCAGTGGAGGACATTACTGGCAAATCTCATTTGCTATGTTAGGATGTTAATGAGGATAGGATGGAAGTGTTGTGAAGTAGAATTAAACCTTCTCTGTGGTCAAGAGGTGGTTGATCACTACTTGTTTGCTGGCAGAGTCAGTGCTCTGGTAGGATATATGGAGCATGAAAGATAGCGGCATAGATTATTGCTGTTGATGTTCTCTTGAGGATGTGTATGCTGCTTTCTTGATCATCTTGCTGAGGAAGGGTAGATGAGGGCTGCTCCAGCAGTTGCTGCGGACATAGAGGTCTAGAGGGGATTTCTTCAGGAGTGGGAAATCTGGCTAATCTACAGGACTTCTAGCAACATGCCTTGGGTATGAGATAGCTGTTAATTGTGGTATTGGTATGCCATGTTCAGACAGTAGCAGAAAAAAAAGTTTGTGTCTCGACCCCAACAAAATGAGACGGTTAACAATTATATAATAAAATGCATCCGGTTCACGTCCAGGGCAACTTCATTGCATTTCTGTTGCCTGATTCCACAGACGGTTGACAGAAACGGAAAACCACAGACTTCAACATCAAAAATGCACATCAGACCCAAAACAAGATTTGGTTGGATAGACCTGGAGCTGAAGCAACAGGCCTACATTTAACAATCCTGGATCCATAATTGATGCTGCCATCGTGAAGGCCTTTAAATGGACTGTTCAACATAGAATGACTGTAAACATTGTTCACTTAAGGCTTGGACTTTAATAATAAACTCCAGCTGAAATTAATTTGCTCCACTTAAAATAGGTGTAATAGCCAATCAAAATGTTTATTTCTGATACAAAGATCCATAAAACAGAGGACAGCAGTTAAAAGGCTAAAAAGAAAATAATGAAAAACAATAAATACACACAATCCCATACAAGCCACAAAATCACAGTCAATAAAAAACATAAAACATGAGAAGAAGAAACTCCGACAATATTATAGCAGCATTCAACAAGGATACAGAGAGGAAAATGTGCTTTTAAAATATCATTGCTCCAATGATTTAGCATTTCACATATGGGTGAATCAAGTGGCATACAAAGATTTTGTCATCTTAACAGCAGTTACCTTTCTGGTATCTGAACGTAAAGTGCATAGTGCGTGCGCATGATGATGGAAACCCAGGAGTTTCCATACTGGCTGAATCCATGGTTTTCGTGCTCTATCAAAAGCAGGACAGAAAAAGGAAACATCATGTGGAGTTTCTTTCGCTAAGTTACGTGAAGGACACTTGTTAGAGTTAAAATATTGTACACCCCTTTTTATACAAAAACTGTTTAATGGCAGAACTCCATACCTCCATTTAAAAAAAGTTACAATGGGATGGGCCCAGGAAGCATCTCAAGAAATGATTCATAAGCTGGAATGAGACTAATGTCTAGGAAATAGTCTGTTGGACTTCCCGCTTTAACATGTTTAAAATCCTGAATCTTGCGTCCATAAATGCTCCTTTAGTCGTTCTTTAACCAGTTTTGCTATGTCTGGGGTCTGGGGTCACCCACAGAAATGGCAGGCCTATATCCTACAGCATGGCCTTGATATAAGCAAAGCAAACACAAGGAGATGATGGACGGAGCGCTGAAACTTCGATATAAGTAAAAGTCAGCCCGAAGAGCCACACAGTGCCAAGGCAAGGGACACCACTGGAGACACTCCCTCGAAACCCGCTTCAACCTCAATAGAGGCTCCAATACATGGGAGAGAGACAGCAAAAAGCTGCTCAATTCTGGCTGCGAAGACCTGGGCACATTGGCACGGCATTCGGCGAGCCGTAGGCAACAAAGCACCCGACTTTGAACTGGAAAACACAATCACTCCAGAACCCCAGGAAGAAATGGAAGAGGATTGGTTCAAATTAGAGGAATAACAACAACAAGAACTCTCAGAAATGAGAGAGCCAACCGATGAATGGCAAGACATCTATCCAGACTAAGGGGTAGAATCCTATCCATTCAACCCATCACCGCCAGATGACATCACTGCATACAACGCAGTTATCAAGAGACCTGCAGGTACTTATGTGGTTCAGTTAGAAGAGAGGCAGTCAGAGCATGCTTCTTCTTTGAAACACTACTGCCCGACCAGAAGAGTAACCAGTTCCTCACAATGCTACCCAATATGCTGGACCATGGCAGAGATGCATTCAAAGGACCAGCTGCATCAAATCCATAACACCAAGGGTATAAAAGAAGATTTGCTTCTCTTAGAAAGACACAACCTACGTCCGGGGAACATGCCATCTGACTCCCTCATTGTGGCAACAGCATGTAAGAGAGCATATAGCCCTGTATTTGGGGGGCTACCCTTTCTCATGAAAGCAAGAGAGTAGAAATGGAGGGTAAAAAAATTGAGAGGTCAGCAGCAACGCAGTGGATAGCCTACTAGAATACCCTGCTAGATAGGGGTGGGATGAGATGGAGGAGCTCATGGAACACCTGCCAGAGGAGTGGAAAAAGCGGCTGAATACGTTGCTACATGAAGCAAAGACAATGGCCAATACATGTCAGATGCAGCAGAAACTGTCAGTGGGCAGCTCTGCATAGCCACCTCCTTAAGCAGAAACACTTGGCTGAGAATCTCTGCATTCAAGCAGGAGGTCCAGTCAGCTATAATGAACGTGCTTTTCACTGGGAAAAGTCTATTTGGAGAGGCAGTGACAAGGCGCTACTGAGCATTAAAAAAGACAATGTAAGACCCAAGGCCATGGGAGCCCTTCGGTATAAGGGAATATTCTGAGGAGGCATGATCCAGAGGAAAAGAACAGTCTTAGGAGGAGTTGTACAGCCACACACCACTCACGCAACCTTAAGTCACCAACGGAGTAAGGCCACCACTCCACCATAATGGCAGTACAGTGCAGGCGCCAGACAGCCCTTTGCAGCTGCAGAAGTAGAAGAGGGGGAACCCTTGAAAGGGGGTAACCATGCAAGCAAGTGACTCTTCCTCAACACCCTATAGCATACGTCACCAGTAGAAGATAGAGTCAGAGGATTCCTGAAGGAATAGCAACAGTTCATCTATGACAAGTGAATACTAAATATTAATAGATATGGCTAATGCATAGAGTTAACCAAGTTACTCCCAACAATACCACTAAAAAGGAAGAGAATAAAGGAAGACATACGGAGACTACAATAGGAAGTGAAAGACTTATTAAGCAAGCAAACTATAGAAATAGTACCCCTATAATAAACACTCAAAAGGAAATACTCAAACTACTTCCTAGAACTAAAACCAGACAAGTACATTGCGAATAATACTGGACGTAAGACCACTAAATAAGTTCATTAAAATACCAAAGTGCAAAATGCAAGCGCTGCAAAAGTCATCCTTCTGATAGGAAAAGGAGGACTCTACGTCAATCATCGATCTCAAGGACGCCTGCCTACAACTACCAGTTAAAAGATAGCACAAACAAATCCTCAGGATGTAGTGAACAAGACACACCACCAATTCAAGGTCCTACCATTCAGAATACAGTCAACTCCACAAGTTTTCACAAAATGCTTAGCTTTAGTCTCAACACATCTCAAACTAAAGTAAACACACATCTGTCCATACTTGGACGACTGGCTAGTGAAAGCGAAGAAGAGTACCCAGTGCTGGAAGAATATCAACGAGTTCATACAGGCCATACACACACTAGGTTTCTCCATCAATTATGAAAAATCATCACAGATCCCAGACATGAAGAAAACATTCTTGGGAGCTATCCTGAACTCACAGACCACAATTATATGTCAGTTGACAAAAGAGCCAAAGCAGTTGTGGAGCACAGTCTCCTCTAGTTCAAGAGAAAACATTTGACGATGAGGACAGTGGAGAAAATGATGGGCATGATGGCCCCCTCAATTCCCCTAGTACCACACGCAAGGCTTCATATGGGAGAGGATGTAGCCTTACGGCAGAGTGGTCGACCGCAAAGCTGGGTAACCAGATTAGAGTCTCCGCAGGGATGCTCAACATCCTGTAATTCTGGGCAAATCACTTAATCTCCCCGTGCCTAACAAAATGATGAATGTGTCCATATGTAACAAAACTGGTGCTCATGTAATGGGCTCTGATACCTGATATCTGCGGGTCAAGTGCGTGCTATATAAAACTCTAAATAAGAAAAGAAAAATATATATAAATATATATTTTTTTCAATGAGAAAACACAGGTTTCAGGGACGTTATAGTTAGTCTGACATTTCACTCAGAGAAACTCAGAGAAATTCAGCCGTTATAATTAGCTGAGCTAACTATGACTCACGCCCCCGCAATGCACTGCTGATGACGCCACATCATACATCACTCCTAACATCGACAGTGACATCACTGATTACATCACTGATGACATCTCAAATGACATCACTGATGGAATCATCCACTTAATCTCTGATGCACCTACTCACACCCTAATACAACCTTTCATACACCCACTCTAAAATACAGACTACCATTCTCGAAACCATAGACACACCAATACCAGTTACTACATATCCACTCAATGATTCCTAGGTCTACACACACATCCACTCACCCATACAGTCACTAATACATGCAGTCACTCATCAATACATGAACAGGTAAGAGGTGCCTTCAAGGGATTTATTCAAATACATGGGGGCATATTATCAAGCCAGGCGATACAATTATCGCCGCTTTAGCGGCAGACAACTGCCGCTAAAACGGCGATAATGAGCTTGATAATATGCTCTATGGAATTCCAATTGAAGCCCAGGTTAGATGTCCTTCACATTTAACATGGGCTTCAATTAGAATTCCATAGAGCATATTATCAAGCCCATTATCGCCGTTTTAGCGTCAGTTTTCTGCCGCTAAAGCGGCGATAATTTTATCGCCTGGCTTGATAATATGCCCCTTAGTTGTGTAGTTCTGAATCTCAATTATATGTAAGGTTTTATGATTTGCTTACAAACTCAATTATTTTCACAATTTATACTTTAGACAATATAATTCTATCCAATTACGCGTCAATGATATGAAAATATATCTCAAATGAGTATATATCCATCAAAAGATAGGAACAAATTAATCCAAAGCAACATAGAAAAAGATAGGAGAAAATACGGGTGAATATAAAAATAATAAAGTTTATCATCAAATTTCAAAAAGGGTACTTGAGGTAAGAACAGTTACAGTTATATTGGAAGGGAACATTTCAGTTATTCATGCCTTCACTGTAATAGTTATCCAACACTTTTTCACAATTACAGTCAATTATTTTACAGGAAAACAGTGACAACGCAGCTCCCTGACACATACTGGAGGTACCAGGTGGGCTAGTTGGCCCCCAGGGGACCGCAGGATTGAAGAGGAATTAATTCCCCAACTTAAAACACGCCACAGGGCGTGTTTGCACACGTCACCCTGCTTAATATTTTCCCACAATTTTGCACAGCCTGACAGAGGCTAAGATAAACCTACATACTGCATGTATTACCAGTTCAGTTTGAAGAAGCTGGAGATGTAGTAAGGCTGGCCTACATCATCTAAATGAGAATTCTAAGCAAGGGGACGAAGGTTATTTACCTTGGGGCCTTATAGAAGTCACAAAAAAAGAAAAAATCTGATTGCTGTTTTTGGGTCACTAGGTGAAACTATCACATCTTTATCATAGTGGGAATAGGATGGAAAAGCAACCAATAGGTGCACCACATTCAGACAAAATCTTACTAGGTAGTACCTTTGTGTACAGGGAATAATAAGCAGGTATGGTTCTATGCTGATAGTTGTCCACTGTTTTTTCCCTTTTCACACACCGAGATGTTTTCAACATATGCCTCAAATTTGTTTCATTCCTTAGATTGTCATGTGTTGTTATGACCATAAAATAAATGATCAAAAGTCTTCATATTGTTGTCTCCTCTATTTTTCTAGCTTAAGTGGTCTAAGTTTGGGATATGCCTCTCCTGATCCTGGGGCCTCAAATGACTATTACCACCCGGCTTCTTCTTCCAATGAAACAGGTAAGAAGAATAATATTTAATTCTTCTCAATTCCCCTCCCTTTGGTATACATTCAAGTGTAAGTAAGATATTTCTTTGCTACTTCTCTATAGCAAAAGCTAGATATTATTTTATTAAATGCTATCCTCTTCTAAAGGCCGCCATATTGTACTGCAGTGACATGCCTTTTGCAAAAATGTTGGCGGTGATAAAATTTCTAAATCTAAAGTGGGGGGTGTTCTTAGCTCAAGGCTTAGCATTATGGAACTCCCTATAAGGGCACCTGTGGCACTTGTCCAGTTTTCTTGCTTTTAGGAAAGCACTTGAGACACACTTACAGTAAACAACAGGGAATAACTAGGACCATCGCCAAGAGTCCCTGGAACCGTGTGTGGTATATAAATGTGATGATTCTCATGTGGTCATGTCAAGTTGGAGTGACCGACCTGGTGCATGTCCACACAAGATATCATGTTTTTCATATGGTTAAGTGATGCTCAATGGGTCTTCCCATGTTGTGGCATGCATCTGAAACATTGAACTGAGTAGCTGTAAGCATGAAGAATTGTTCTCACCAGCCGTGTTGTTATTTCTGATGTATTACCCTGACCAGTGAAAGAGCTTTTACTTATATTGATCATTTAACATCGACACTTGTGACTCATTCGGATAGCTCAGGCATATGCAAATTATGTCAATAAATTAAATAAAATAAGTATCTATCTGCAAAAGGGTTGCTTTTATAAAAAGCAAATGTATTTGTTACTGTGCATGTGATGTATTCAATAAAACAAAGTGTTAGGAAAGGAAGTGATCTGTACATCCTATGACTATTTAGTGTCAGCATAAGCTATTCCTGGAGGATACCAGCTATGCACTTGTGCCTTTCATGTGTTCTAAATTTCTATCAGAATGCAAAATGACTGCTCAGAAAAATCGTTTTTTTGATTTTGTTCCAAGCCGTTAGTTGATACCAAGTCACAGGTAGCGTTAGAAAAGTAAGCAGTTAAGGTCTTTCGGATCTCTCTCTTAAATGTGCCAATGCCTCTGATGTTCCAAATTGGCTAAAGTATTCTTTTTCTTTAGGTCAGTTATTGTGTTTACTATTGGCTTAAAGTAGGGTTTTCATCATCTGGTTTAAATGTAATAGTTCTTTTGTTACAAAACCAAGGGTAAGCCCATTGTCTGAAGGCTGAGTTTATGGAATCCACCTCAAGAGTGATGAATTACTTTGTTGTCTGTTGTTTGTCTGGTAACAGCGTTATCTTCCAACATACAAGCTTGTGTTATTTCTGGAACTACAATGGCCATCTCAGGAGCTTGTTTGCATTGGATACACTGCAGAAAACCAATGATGTTATCCAAGTCTATTATTAATGTAATATGTCTTAAGATTGGGCTTTTGTAAGGGTTCAATACGTTTCTTGAGTCCAACTAGACAAGTCTACCAATAGTCAAATGTATTTAAATGACATATCTTTATGTATTCTTCTTGTGTGATCAAGCTGTAGATAAACATTGTTTTTAGTTTTAACAGGTTTTGTAGCAAAATGCTGTCAATTTGAGCCCTGTTGGTATTTTGAATCATAGTAACAGGAATACGGCTGCTGTGCTGATCTTTCATGACACTGCAGTTGAGCGCTGTGCGATGCTTCCTTAGAAGAATAAAATCCAGACATTTGTGTTTGCTTGGCTAAGGTTTAGTTCCAGTAGCAACACCCTCTCCAAAGCCAATTTTGGAGTGTATTGCACTTAAAGATTCCCTGCGCCCAAGGCGTTACAGATCATAATCTTCTCTTTCAGGTGTTCAGCAAAGGACTTCTAGTCCAGTCATTTTCACTATGTTCATTGTTATGTAGTCGGCGAATTGCAGAGTTTCAATCACTGTAGCCACTGACCCTTGCAGAGCCTGACTGTTACCTAGCCTTGAAGATTATTTGAAGCAAATTTATTTATTCATGTTCTTTGTAGAACACATGTCACAAGCTCTAGGCATGGTAATACCTTTGCATTAATATATAATTCATAGCGGCCTACAAAATGACTAACTGTTGCATGCATGGGGATCTTTTTAGGGGATTCGGTCCTTGCTTGAAAGATAGGTGGCTCAGGTGGGGTCCCAGTTAGAGACTGTTCAAACTTTTGTATGCTCACACTGAAAGCCATCTGTTTACTGGTTCATCTATAGCATGTCATTTTGTGCGATGTGTAGTAGCATTGTTACCTTTTACACCTATGCAACTATTGAACCGCAGGCTTGGCAATTTCACTAGAAAAGTACCTGGACATAATAGATGCTGGAGGGGATGCGGGCTCCTTGGGGATTTCCAGCACATATGGTGGGACTGCCCAACGATCCAGCCTTTTTGGGAGGAAATTCTGGCGCATATAAAGGATGTGTTGGGCTACCCCATCCCTTCAACTATGGCGAGTGTCCTTCTGGGGCTCCGTGATTCCTCCCTAGAACCCCAGTCCCGGGCGGACAAAACTATTATGTGGCTCTGTATTGGTGCAGCCAAGATCATTCTAGCAGCCGCCTGGAAGACAAAGGAGGCCCCGGCTATCTCCCTTTGGCATTCACGTTAATGGAAGCTACTTAGCCTAGAACGCATGTCTGAAATCTTCAGGGATAATTATAAGAACTTCCAATTCAAATGGGGCCCTTTAGTCCCCTTTCTCCCACGAGGCCTCCCATCGGCTGTCAAGATCATTCGAGCAGCCGCCTGGAAGACAAAGGAGGCCCCGGCTATCTCCCTTTGGCATTCACGTTAATGGAAGTTACTTAGCCTAGAATGCATGTCTGAAATCTTCAGGGATAATTATGAGAACTTCCAATTCAAATAGGGCCCTTTAGTCCCCTTTCTCCCACGAGGCCTCCCATCGGCTGTCTGTCCGTCTTCCATTCAAGCCCTGCATCTGTTCCAATTTTGAGTTGGGATCTATGTCTCACGACACTTCCATTACGTACTTGTCGCCGCCACCATGGTAGGGGTGGGGGGTGGGTTCGGGGGGGGGGGGGAATTACTTTATTTTCCTACGTTTTATTTCCCTATTGGGAATTATTTGTTTATGATTTGTTTCCGCATCTAGCACCTTCCAGCGGGAAGGCTTAGGCAAAATGGCCATCACAGGATAAAGATACCGGTCATACTGTTCAGTGCACGTCTTGGTGCCCTTTGCTCTTGCTCTACGCTCCAATTCCACTAGAAGCTGTACCTTACAATTGAGCTCTCCTTGTGCTGGGAGTGGGATATATGTTGGGCAACGCACTTTCTTTAGTAATTGTATTTACTGTTGGGTCATTCTGTCCCCCTGCGAGGGGTACTGTGGTACTATCTTTGATTGTATGTTCGAGAAAATTCAATAAAAATACCTTTGAAAAAAACAGCTTTTTAAACTACTTGCGTTCTCTCTGAGGGAACCTATGGAATCTCTCAGTACATGGGTCATGGGAGTGTCTTTGGTTTAAGTTTCCAGATTGTGGTTTTCGGAGTTGTTCCAAAAGGTATTTAGGTACTTTACAATGGAGGCATCAGGACTAATCAATCTTGGCACTGATTACTGTAACTGCAATAAAAATCTTGACACAGGTCTAAGAAAGATTTATTTTTTGGTGTACCGTAGCTAAGAGAACGCCCCTTTGAAGCCTGATTTAATTTGGGTGGGCATGCTGATGTTTGAGTATAAAAAAGGGGGTGGTGATGGACGGAGCATCAGAACCAATCAAACACTCGCACCCAGTCAACAGATCTGGGTTTGATCCATCACCGTTCTTTAGCCCACTCTGCCACCCCAGTTCAGACATGGCCATATGCAAATCAGTTTGACGCTGTGCCTCATGGGAACAGTCCAGCCCGAACTGCCAAGCCATGCCTTCCCTGGACCGGAAACAAGCTTCCTAGGACCGGTTTCTGGCATTTCAGCCGTCTTCAGCCAGGCTTGCTTGAATCCAGTGGCAAAGTGAGCAAGGGACTCACGTCTGAGCATACCCTGCCAACTTATGGCGAACAAAGCGGTACAAAAGGGGGTGGTGATGGACGGAGCATCAGAACCAATCAAACACTCACACCCAGTCAACAGATCTGGGTTTGATCCATCACCGTTCTTTAGCCCACTCTGCCACCCCAGTTCAGACATGGCCATATGCAAATCAGTCTGACGCTGTGCCTCATGGGAACAGTCCAGCCTGAACTGCCAAGCCATGCCTTCCCTGGACCGGAAACAAGCTTCCTAGGACCGGTTTCTGGCATTTCAGCCGTCTTCAGCCAGGCCTGCTTGAATCCAGTGGCAAAGTGAGCAAGGGACTCACGTCTGAGCATACCCTGCCAACTTATGGCGAACAAAGCGGTACAAAAGGGGGTGGTGATGGACGGAGCATTATAACCAATCAAACACTCACACCCAGTCAACAGATCTGGGTTTGATCCATCACCGTTCTTTAGCCCACTCTGCCACCCCAGTTCAGACATGGCCATATGCAAATCAGTCTGACGCTGTGCCTCATGGGAACAGTCCAGCCCGAACTGCCAAGCCATGCCTTCCCTCGACCGGAAACAAGCTTCCTAGGACCGGTTTCTGGCATTTCAGCCGTCTTCAGCCAGGCTTGCTTGAATCCAGTGGCAAAGTGAGCAAGGGACTCACGTCTGAGCATACCCTGCCAACTTATGGCGAACAAAGCGGTACAAAAGGGGGTGGTGATGGACGGAGCATCAGAACCAATCAAACACTCACACCCAGTCAACAGATCTGGGTTTGATCCATCACCGTTCTTTAGCCCACTCTGCCACCCCAGTTCAGACATGGCCATATGCAAATCAGTCTGACGCTGTGCCTCATGGGAACAGTCCAGCCCGAACTGCCAAGCCATGCCTTCCCTGGACCAGAAACAAGCTTCCTAGGACCGGTTTCTGGCATTTCAGCCGTCTTCAGCCAGGCTTGCTTGAATCCAGTGGCAAAGTGAGCAAGGGACTCACGTCTGAGCATACCCTGCCAACTTATGGCAAACAAAGCGGTACAAAAGGGTGTGGTGATGGACGGAGCATCAGAACCAATCAAACACTCACACCCAGTCAACAGATCTGGGTTTGATCCTTCACCGTTCTTTAGCCCACTCTGCCACCCCAGTTCAGACATGGCCATATGCAAATCAGTCTGACGCTGTGCCTCATGGGAACAGTCCAGCCCGAACTGCCAAGCCATGCCTTCCCTGGACCGGAAACAAGCTTCCTAAGACCGGTTTCTGGCATTTCAGCCGTCTTCAGCCAGGCTTGCTTGAATCCAGTGGCAAAGTGAGCAAGGGACTCACGTCTGAGCATACCCTGCCAACATATGGCGAACAAAGCGGTACAAAAGGGGGTGGTGATGGACGGAGCATCAGAACCAATCAAACACTCACACCCAGTCAACAGATCTGGGTTTGATCCATCACTGTTCTTTAGCCCACTCTGCCACCCCAGTTCAGACATGGCCATATGCAAATCAGTCTGACGCTGTGCCTCATGGGAACAGTCCAGCCCGAACTGCCAAGCCATGCCTTCCCTGGACCGGAAACAAGCTTCCTAGGACCGGTTTCTGGCATTTCAGCCGTCTTCAGCCAGGCCTGCTTGAATCCAGTGGCAAAGTGAGCAAGGGACTCACGTCTGAGCATACCCTGCCAACTTATGGCGAACAAAGCGGTACAAAAGGGGGTGGTGATGGACGGAGCATCAGAACCAATCAAACACTCACACCCAGTCAACAGATCTGGGTTTGATCCATCACCGTTCTTTAGCCCACTCTGCCACCCCAGTTCAGACATGGCCATATGCAAATCAGTCTGACGCTGTGCCTCATGGGAACAGTCCAGCCCGAACTGCCAAGCCATGCCTTCCCTGGACCGGAAACAAGCTTCCTAGGACCGGTTTCTGGCATTTCAGCCGTCTTCAGCCAGGCTTGCTTGAATCCAGTGGCAAAGTGAGCAAGGGACTCACGTCTGAGCATACCCTGCCAACTTATGGCGAACAAAGCGGTACAAAAGGGGGTGGTGATGGACGATGGATGGATGTTTGAGTATGCCTAATGTTTTGAACAGTACGCAGCTGATCACGTGGCATTTATCGAAAAGGGCAGGTCACCTATCGCTGATCGAATAGCAAACTGTGGTGAACACTGTAGGTGTCTATAAAAGATGGGGAATCAAGTTCAGACTGTTGTTGTAATAAATGAGGTTGCTGCCTGGCATGAGAAAGGATCTCTCAAAATAGGTGAAGGGCTCATTTAAACAGTTGTAAAGAAATGTATCTAAGAGAAAAATGCTGGAGGGAGGATACGATGGAATGAGTGCAAACTTGCTGCTTTAATTAAAGAAACATATGACCAAAGCAAGACGTAAAATGAAGGAAAGTGCCCCTCAAGTCTCCAGAACCAGTCTCTCGGATTCATTTAGTGTTCTTGCACCACTCATACCAGTGTAAGGTGTCAGAGCACATTACATCACACACACATTGCACAAAGACAATCATAGGTGTAAATGTTACATCACACAGGACTACAAGGTGTAGTGTAGGAGTTAGATGCCATCGATGCTAGTAGGCAATATAGTTTAAGAGTCCTTATTCTGGAAAAAGACAAATTTTGAATTTCAAATGTGACACCATTGTTAGGGGTTCTCTTTAATAGCAAGAGTTTTTTTCTACCCAAATGAACCCTTTTGGTAAGATTAGGATAATGAAGGACTGGCCAAAAATCATAAAGCTCTAACATATACCTTGAAGTTTACACGCAGCTCTTTGATGATAGTTAATCGCTCACTGTTCTATATTAGGATTTTGACTTACAAAGCACAAGAAACAAAAGGATCTCTCTTACAGAAGCTGTAACCCACTGAACTATTTAAATTCCATGCACTTTGTTATCTGCATGGTACATGTTCTTAGCAGCAGGCATTTTAACCCTTTGCGCTACTTTAGAAAGAGTCAAAACTTCCACTAGACAAACCTCCGTCTCTTTCCAGGAAGACGATTAATCAAAGCAGTCATCTTGACATTTTAATTGATGCCTGAAAATTGCTGGAGGCCAGGAAGGCGGCAACAGGTACTTTGTAGATGATAATATACTTGCAAAAATGATGCCCCCACCCCAAGTCAGCGCCCGGTACGGTGGCACCGATCACCCCGCCCTAGAGCTGGCCCTGGTTTGAAGAACATCTTAGTTATTGTGTGCTTGTTCTCAAAGTGGGTGGAAGCCTACCCCGCCCGGAGATCAGATAGCCTGAGAGTTGCCAAACTTTTGGGGGGCAGTTGTTTCCATGATATGGCCTTCCAACTTCTGTT